>NC_137153.1:34862870-35462870 GCF_951394435.1 Stenella coeruleoalba | reverse complement strand
TAATAGTTTCTTACTAACTTATTTAAAAATAGAGATGATCATGGACATTTGTGAAATTCCATGATTAAAGTGAAGTGATGGGATACCACTAATATTTGCTTTTTTAAATCCCAGAAGTTTTTTTTTTTGTTTTTTTGTTTTGCTTTATCAGACTTCTCCCGTTGCGGAGCGCAGGCTCTGGAGGCACAGGCTCACGGACCCAGCCGCTCCACGGCATGTGAGATCTTCCCAGACTGGGGCACGAACCCGTGTCCCCTGCATTGGCAGGTGGACTCTCAACCACTGCGCCATCAGGGAAGCCTTGCTTTTCAGACTTTTATATCAGTCAAAAGGTAACTGAGATTAGGAAACATGGCCAAATTAAAGTTTTACAGGCAAAACACCTAACGTGGTCTTATTACTCTAACTTTCGTCAATCACCAACCATTAACAGAAAGAGGCAGGCTATAATTGCTTTTAAGATTTTGTAAACATACCTTGGAGATACTGATTGAAATACGTGCTATGAATGGAGATTTCCTTATTACAGAGCCCTTTCCCTCCCCTAAGAAGGTGCCCAAGTTTTAGAGCTACATACCCATGTAAGCCAGTTCCTTCCTCACATTTGCTGAATTCTCTCTCACCTTTCCCTATTTCCTTTGCAATTTAACTATAAAAAGGAACTGTTTAGATATCTGGACTATAAGTAATACTGGTAGTTAAGTTTGTACTTCAGATTTTTGTGATGATCAAATTTGTTTCCAGTTCTATTTATTTCAAGTCTATTGGCTCCTTTGAAAAATCCTGTTAGATGATAGATACGGTTTGGAACTTTTGGCAAGCTTAATATATTTGAAAGTTATAGAAACACCAAATATACTAAAATATAATTTAGACATCTGCGGGGGGGGGTCTTCTGATTTGACAGACTTGAAACTTTTATTAAATAAAAAGCCACCATACTTTCATTCAATTTAGCACCTAGATGTTTCCTTAGTCTTTAGTTGTTCCAGGATGCTGTACACAGCACTCTGAGTTAGCCTGCTGCTGTAATGTAAGATGAAGGAATCCCTGACTGCATGTGGTAGACTGTGTTTTCCAAAAATGGCTGTGGACAAAGGCTAGTGAAGGTTTTGTGGGATATAAAGCTCCAGTTGTGCTCCATCACTCATTCCCTTCACAATGGATTATGGCTGGATTATATATTTCTGCAGTTTATTCCTTTTATTTCCTTGATTGGGAACATGAGATTTTTTAAAACATATACACGTGCTTCTTCAGCTTGCAGAATGTAGGTATATTTTTACTATTTTTTTTTCTAATAAAAATACGTGGTTTCTGCAGAACAGGTTAAAGAAAATAATCGTCCCTGATTCACCCAGAAGTTTGGCATATTTCCTTCCCATCTTTTAAATATACAAAAATACTGTTATTTGTATTTACTATCTGTGTAACCATATGCTTGGGCTGTTTTGTTCCTTTCTGAGTTTTTTAATTCAGAGATTAGGTAGCTAAGCCCAAGTTTGACCTAGTGATCTCTCATCAATCTTCTGAGGCCAGAGGACTATTTTTCTAGGCCAGCCTCATTTCTTATGGATCTTGAACAGATTTCTCCAGTTACTAACAAGCACCTGAAATTTGTTAATCACAACCATTAAATTTACTTTTGGGAACACTAGGTAACATGGTTGACATAAAATCTGCATATTTATAACTAGAATATCTGCAGAGCCACCCAGTGTCTTTCTCCTAATGAATCATTTGCACATTCAGTTATGTCTTTATAGCCCAATTATATACCCCAACTACTACAAGTTAATGCATTAAAAAGAGAAAGTTCCACCTTTACGTGTTGAATTAAAATTTATTGTAAAAGGTAAAGTTTTATGTATCCTTTTAAAAAATGAAAATTCAAAAGTCTTAGAGTTAAGCAATGAGTCTTCAACATTATAAAGCTATTTATAACAGTAATTAAAGTAGTGTTTGGGGCTTCCCTGGTGGCGCAGTGGTTGAGAGTCCCCCTGCCGATGCAGGGGACATGGGTTCATGCCCCGGTCTGGGAAGATCCCACATGCCGCGGAGCGGCTGGGCCCCTGAGCCATGGCTGCTGAGCCTGCGCGTCCGGAGCCTGTAATCCGCAACGGGAGAGGCCACAACAGTGAGAGGCCCGTGTACCACACACACACACACACACACAAAAGTAGTGGTAACATCTAACCCTTATAAAAATGTCACAGAATTCAAATCACAACTTGGATCCTCAATGGTTCAGTATCTTATCTTATACAATAAGGGTTTGGCCAGTTTTAAGATAAAATTCCTCCAGGTATGCTGTCCCCAAGTTCTCTATTATCACCATCCATCAGCTCACACAATGGGATAGCTGGCTGCTGTGGCAATTCCACAATGGTTGTTCTTGTCTTTGGCCATTTTTATGTAGCCATTCCAGCCCCATTCTGGACCCCAACTGAAAGAAGAACATGTTTTCCATTTTATACAAAGCATCGAGTACATATTACCTTCATTAATAATAATAACAACTAATAATTAAAATAGTGCATAGCATGTATCAGGTACTATTCTAAGTTCTGTTACATATATTTATAAGTATATTAACTCCTGTGGGTCCTTATCTTAACTTTTTAAGATAGGAAACTGAGGCAGAACTGGCATTCCAATGTAGCAGTCTGTCTCCTCAGGCTCATCTCAGTTAAAGAACTTTAGCTGTGAAAATTGATCCTCACAACCCTCAAAGACCTCTGAGAGCTGGGAGTAGAATGCAATGACAGGATATCAAATGATTATCAGAAAGGATGCACAGAGGCCACTGGACTCTTGGACAATCTTTCAGACTTAAAGAATGAGCAGAGGCAGATGTTTCTGCCCACCACTCCTTGTTCAAAAATTAGAGACAGAAAAAGGAAACCAGCCCTCAACTCTACAGGTGCAAAATCCTTTATATGAAACCCCTGGGGCTGGATGTGTTTCTGAATTAAGAAAATTTTCAGAATTTAGAAATGCAATGTTACAAATACATAATAATAACCCCAACAAACTTGCTACAGAATCTTATAATCACATATCAGTATTTCTGTGTTTAAGTGGGAGAAAGACTTCTGGGATTTCAAAATTGAGCTTTTTTGGACCTGGAATCAAATATTGCTTCCAAATAAGGATTCCCTTTTCAATCTAAAATATAAATATAACATTTGGAGTTTTATACCTGTTCTTGACAATCCAAAATTTATTGTTATTTGAATCTGTTCCTTCAAAGCCATAGCCAACCACCAAAACACCATGATCCAGGTCTTCGCTGCTGCATTCTGAATCATAATAAATACCTGGGAGAGTAAAATTCAACGTTAGGGTGAGGAGTTCCAAGTGACACATGACAGTAACCCAAGCTACCAACCAATTAAGAGAAGTATCTCAAAATTCAGTGAAATGTCATAAACAAATTCCAAATAAGACTTAAATATTTGACCAAAAATAGTAACGGCTGAGGAAAAGGAAAAAGAAAAATTTAACTCACTAGAAATCAACAAAATTCAACAAAATCTTAGATATATTTTCTACCTAAAAAGTATTTCCAATAATAAGACCTAGTTATCAAGGTTAAGGTGATTTAGGCATTCAACTACTAACTACTAATATTAATTAGCATAATCCTTTCTACTCCTTGAATGCCAACTAAGAAAACAGCACAAAACAAAAAAATACTTGGGCTTCCCTAGTGGCGCAGTGGTTGAGAGTCCGCCTGCGGATGCAGGGGATGCAGGTTCCTGGCCCGGTCCGGGAAGATCCCACATGTCGCGGAGCGGCTGGGCCCATGAGCCATGGCCGCTGAGCCTGCGCGTCCGGAGCCTGTGCTCCGCAACGGGAGAGGCCACAACGTGAGAGGCCCGCATACCGCAAAAAAAAAAAAAAAAAACTTGAACCACAGGGTTCTTTACAGATCTAACTACAATAGTAAAAAACTTTTGGAAAAAGGGACCAACAATTGAAGAATAGTTACATAGCCATTTAAAAATATTTATGAAGTTTGTCATCATGAGAAAATGCTTAAAGTATGTCAAATGGAAACATCATTGTTATTAAATGCATACACTCAAAATTCTACAGTCCTAGAAAACAGGACTCCATACCAGAGTCAATCATGGTCATATTTTCCACTTTTCCCTGCCTGAATTTCTATAATAAAACAAAAACACCTACCTGATTTATAGAACTGGAAGGATGTATGGCCTGCATCAATAGCAACAGAGATGGGCCCCACAGTTGCCACTGCCTTCATAAGGGCCTTCTCCCGCTGAGGGATGTCCACGAAGCCAGTGTCATTGACAGCAGAACACTCGGGCTTATACTTACAGCTGTTTGTTTCCTTTTAAAGATAAAGGGAAAAAGACTTGATTATTACCATCCACCTTATGAGGAACATGAATTATAGGACCATAAGGCGCAGCAGTTTGCAGCTTAATAATTTCTAAGTCAATTTTGTTATAAAGCAGCCCAACAAAATGCTATTGATTGGTTTGAAATGGAAAAATTAGTAGATATTTCTTCAGTAAGACCAATTAGGTCTACCTGGCCATAAGAAATTTTTCACTATGGAGAAATATGCATTATAGGCAGAATGGTGCACATATTCTTCACGTTACATAGAAGTAAGACAAGCTATGTTAACCATCTAATCAGAGACCTGTGCAACAGCTGATAATTTATAATGACAGTTCTGACAGTTTACATCTAAAATGTGAATGCTGAATAAAATGTCTGTTATCTCTGAAAGTGTTCAAAAGCAGAGCTGTAATGACAAGATAAGGAGCTCCTTTTACCTTTCCAAGATATGGATAGGACTCCTCTGTGTCCAGGCCTCCATTGTCCTTAACATACTGGAAGGCATTATCCATTAAGCCACCACTGCAACCCTCATTGCCTTGAGGCCGAGAGCAGTCCACCAGGTTCTGCTCACTCAGTGAGACAAGTTTGCCAGTTTTCCAGAACATCTGTCCTTCAAGGGCGCCAGTGGCACTAAAAGCCCAACAAGAACCACACTGACCCTGAAAATAAAAAAGCCATCAGTTTACAAGACAAAGACCAACAACAGCCCATATACCTAAACATTCTTAAGAAAATCTGAATCTGAATACTGTCATACCTGATTCTTCACAGGAGTTACATAGCCTTTCTTAGTCCAATCCACAGATTTGGGAACTTCAAGAAAGAGAGGTTCATGGAACACTTTCCCCTTCTTGTGCTTCTGGATTTGAAAGCCATTCATCACCTGCTTAAATTCTTCACTGGTCTTTAAGGAAAAGTAAATAAAATGTTGAAGAAGTTATTTTGCTAAAGTACTGAGAAGAGGAGGCACAAAAAGTTCAGCAACTCATGCCACACTCACCATGTCACCAAAGGCATTCATTGCCATGGTGAAGCCATGTTTCCCTTGGCTGTATTCCTGATTGTGTAGGTCAATCATTTTCATATTCTTCTCCCACACTGCTCTCCTCCATCCTTCTTCATTCTAGATGCAAACATATAACTGGTCATTTTTACTTCTATTTAAAACCCAACCCATGTTCACCAAATGGATTTGCAGACAGAGAAAAAGAAAAACTGTTGTCAGGGATGGCTTTATACTTCTGAGAGCTGTTCTCCAAACACTGACACAGGAAAATATGCCCATGCTGTGCTCAGAAATAGGTGCCATTAAGTTCCTGCCTTGATAAAAGCTAAAACAACTACTCCAGAAACTACTCTCCGGCTGTAAACTCCAACAGCATGGACGATTGTCTGTGAGGTCCCTCTGGAAATTTTCAGATGTTACCAACCATGCCATACAGTCTCCCGTGTGTTGCCTTCCACTGGTACCAGTGTGCATCTAACATTTGATCAAGTTTTGGAGCAGCTGAGGCTATTCCCAAGCAAAGGGCAGTCAGGAAGAGTGAAGGATTCATGTTTCAAAAACCTAGGAAAGAAAAAGAATTAGTATTTGATGAGGCCAATGCTTTAAAAAAGCCATCCTACTTTCTCCTGGATGTTATAGCCACTATGGTGGACTAAGAACATTTAAATGATCTTCTCAAATATTTACGGAAAGTCTGTGAAAGAAGGCTAAAGATATGGGTGGAGAAAAACAGGTCAAAGACTTAACACAGTGGAGGTATTTGATTCAGCCATCAAAATGAAAAACAGGCTGACAAGTGCTATAGGAATTGAAACAGACTTCACTATGAGTGCAATGATAATTGAGGTTTTGATAAGAATTTCTGCCACAACTTATGTGTCGGCATCTTAAGGCAACAACTAGGAAACCGTTGGTCCAGGTTATTTACTGAACGTATGGAGGTGACCCAAGAATTTTATTTATCAGGACGCCTGATCCTAAGTAGGGACAGACATGGATCTCAAAGAGTTAGATGGCTACCTCACACCTTTCTTCTTGGCTAATAAACAGCACGGGGTGAGATATGACTTCGAATCTCTGCTATACCTAAATTGAAATCTTTCTAAAAAGCCTTCCCAGGAGAAGGTGGGCAGGAGTGCACACTGCGCTCTACCGTCCCTAACCTTGTCCTGTGTAGCCCACACCCCCTCCCTCGCCCTCCAGACCGGGCACGCGATCACGTGGCACGACGGCGCCCAGAGCCCCCAGTTCTCGTGCCCGGTCAGGGCCAGACTCTTGGGGCTCAAAGAACCCGTCTGGTTTGAGCCCGCACCCGCGCTGTAGGCGGGGCCAGGCCGGGGACTTGCTGCCCAGCTCCCAGCCCTTCGCACACTCCCGTCGCTTCCAGAGGCTGTTTACGGCGGCGCAGGGAGCGACGGGCCCCTTAGCCCGGAGTTCGGGGGTCACACTGCCGCGACCGACCCGCACTTGTGCCTGCCACCTCCCAGAGGCTGACCGGCCTAGGACCTCCCCCGTCCCCCGGGTGGCGTCAGCTCTGCCCTGGGTTTACCAAATAGCCCTGCCCCCTTCCCCACCTCAGGCTGCCAAAGCTTGAGGGAGCGCCGACCCAGCCTCATCAACTCCCGGCGGGCAGACGCTGTCGTTCCTGCGGGTCGCGCGTGCCCCCTCACCCGAGTCCCTGGATATCCCTCCCTCCAGTCCCCGTCCCTGACCCGCCTCGGCCCCAGACTAGGTCGCTGACCTGCGGCTGCCACAGCTGCGCAGGCGCACTCCACGGACGCACGTAGCTCTCCCCAGGTCTCCGAGGCCGGAGGTTCTGGCCCGGTCGTGCCTGACTCTGCCTTTAAGGCCCTGGTTTGCGGCCCGGCCGCCCCTGCCCCCACCGCCTGCCCGCGCCGCGATTGGCTGAGCTGGCCAGTGGGCAGGGCCTCCAGGCGTGAGTACTCTGCGCTCGTGATGCGACTCTGTCCCAACTTGTCCCAGGGAGGGCAGTGCTAGCCTCAGTGGAACCGAAGACGAAGAGCTGGGGGCCCCTGGGCAGCGCTGAGGAGGAGTCCGGCGTCTCTGGGGACTTGGATCAACTAATTACCTCGATTGCGCTCGGCCGGTGGTTCACGAAAAAGAAGCAACAGGGAGGCCCAAGAGGATTTTCAGCATAACCCTGTGCCTCCTTTGGTCCTAGAGTTTTTGGTGAAAGTCTGCAGGAGGGCTGAGAACTGTCTAGTTTAGGGGTTCCCGCTTATTCCACAGCAAAGGTGGGGCGGGCTGGAGGAATGCGGAGCCCTCAGGCAGAGGCGTTACCTCCCGGGTTGAGGGTGGTACCAGCTGAGTTTGAGAAGAATCGGAGCGGAATGGCAGTTCTTCAAAGCCCGTGACGCGCTGGTCTCTACCCAAAGCCCAGGAGGGAAAGGGGACGGGCTGGGTGGGTCTCCAGAGAAGGCATGGCATTTTGTAATGCCCCTTTCCTGTCTTCCCGGTCAGGGGTTCTTCTCGCCTCGCAAGCTTTCCTCAAAACCAACAGAAACGAGTTATTTACAGAAAAATTTGTCTTAATTAAAAGAAGAGCGGGTGGGAAAGAGCAGAAACCGCTTTTGCTTCCCCACTCTCTGCATTATGGATCATTAAGTCTTCCTCAATATCCAAAGTGCTTTTCTTCAGATATAAGAAATGTACTTCTAAAAAGAGTAGTTTAATCACATTTAATATCAGGGTTCAGGTTTACATGGTTCGAAGAAATGTTTTAGTGGAGGAAAAAGTAGAGAACTAAAGATTTAAGGAAATTAATTCAGAAACTTTTTAAAAAGTGACTTTAAAAATTTATATAAGAAACACATTCGTTATAGAAAACATATTTTAGAAAGTAAACACCCCCGTCCCCTCACCTATAACTCCTTTATAGGCATCTCTCTCTCTCTCTCTCTCTCTCTCTCTATATATATATATAGATGTATATAAAACAAAAATGGAGTCATAGTGCATGTCGATTTGTAAATTCTTAGTTAAAATTAAATTGGTAACCTTCATAGAAGCACAGACAAATATGTTTAAAAATCAATTTATTAAATATTTCTATTTTGTGTCCTTTCAAGTAGAATCCCTTTCCTCTCAAACACAACGAGGGGCCAGAATTTCTCAGGTGGTTACAGAAGTACATTGTATTGCATATGGCTGGAGGTTTTTTTTTCTTTTCTTTTTTTAGAAGTAGTCATCCAGTCAACACAAGTATCATTCACACATGGAAATAAATGAAGACCGCCTACATGGGAGCAATTTGCTATGAGGAGGGAGGCAATTCTTGTCTGGGTGAGGACAAGCTTTATAATGAGAAAACAGAGAAGTTTCCATAAACCCTGATTAGAGGCTGTTATGAGGAAGCTGGAAGAGGAATAACTAGAAATGGAATATCCTTTGTGATTGGTTCGGGGAGAATAGTTGGATTTCTTTGGTTTGTCCTGGAAGTAGAAGCAAAAATAAGTTGTTAGTTATTCAGGAAGTCCTGACTGTTCTGAGGTGGTTGCTGCAGAATTTTCTTTTGGGGGTCAGCGTTCTATTGTCATATAAAGTCTAGCCGTTGTCCGTTGGTTTACTCAGTCTATCACAAGAAATCTAAGTTATTCTAACATGTGGGTTTTACCGTTGCCCTTGGGTCACAGCTCTTTAAGACTGCAGAGGGTGGAAAAACCTGCTGCTTCATGACCATCTGTGACTGGAGGCTGTGTGGCTGGTGCTGCTCCAAAGGGTGGCGTCTCCTTTGTTTCTTGGAATGTTATACAAACACAGTGGAAGGAAAAATGGACTCCTTTTTTAGCAAGTATGCTCAAACCCTAAAATTAAATCAAGGAATATCTAAATTCAGGAGAAACCCATTTAAACAAGAGAGTGGATTATTGCTCCAACTCATGAAATCTACTTATACATTATCTGTTAAATAATAGCATTACAGAGATGTTATTACTAACCATTGTGTTCCTTTTCTTCTATTCCCATTTCTTTGCAAAGTAACTTAGATGAGTGTTAATTATTAAAATGGTCACATTTTAGCCAAGTAACCAAGCCTTAGCTCTGCCTTTGATAAAATGCGTTGGTAGAACTTAACTCTTCCTATTTAAAATGCAGTATCTGCAAAAGTATATTTTTGTGTGCATTTGTCTAGATTTCTTTTGCTCAATAATGAAATAGGATATAAATTCTTTACCCCATCTCTGTAAGTTTTAAACCAAGGGGGAATGAACAAATCTTGTGTTGTGGTATTCAAGACCCTGAGGCCACTTAACACCTCTCCCCAATATAACAACCCCCTCCAATTTGTTTAACTTCAGTGAGCCACGAATTACTCTTAGAAACATTGTCCAGTCCATTTGTAAAGTGGTTTATTACCATTTATAACTTTATAGAAAAGAGTATGTTTATGATTCCACTTAAGAAATAATTTATTTTTCTAAGCTACTGTAACCTTGCTTTTCCTATAGGGTTAAACAGTCAGCCAATTTTTTAAGTTAGTAAATCAATCTACAAGAATTAATTAAACTCTTACTTTGTGCTCATTGACTGCTCCCTGTGAGTTTGTGCATTTACTTAGACACATTCTACATGTAACTTTCCTGGCAACTTTTCTGAAGCTCAGCCTTTCCATTTTAAAATCTGAAATTAACTGCAGTAATCTTGATTTTACAGCATATGAGCACAGCCATGATCAATATATTTAAATGAGATTATGGCAAAGCGTATTGGTGCAGTAGGTAACATAGGAGCTGAACTTGAGGGGTTTTTTTCCCACCCCTAAGACTATAAGAGGATCTCTTCCTAAAATCTGAAAAAGTCTTTTCATGAAACAAGGCATATTAGTTTCCTATGGCTGCTGTAACAAATTCTCACAAACTTGGTGGCTTCAAACAACAAGAATTTATTCTCTCACAGTTATGGAGATCAGAAGTCCAAAATCAGCATCACTTGGGCCGAAAACCAGGGGTTGGTAGGGCTGTACTCCCTCCAGAGGCTCTAGGAGAGAACCTGTTCCTCTCCTCTTCCAGCTTCTGGGGCCTCCAGGCACTCCTTGATTTGTGGCTGCATCACTCTCATCTCTGCCTCTGTGGTCACATTGCCTTCTCCTCTTCAGTCTGTGTCAAATTTCCCCGCACCTTACTCTTACAAGAACACTTGGGCATTTAGGCCTGCCCAGATAATGCAGGGTAATCTCTCCATCTCACAATTCTTAATCATATTTACAAAATCTTTACAATATAGGGTAACATTTACAGGTTCTAAGAATTAAGACCTAATATGTTTGGGGACCATTATTTAGCCTACTGCACATGGTATAAGTAAGAGCCAGCTTCTTGACTGTGTTTCAAACTTGTGTTTAACATATCTTTAGGCTGGCTTCACTAGTACAGCTAGGCCCTCTATATGACCTTCCCGCTCTGTAACTTCTTTACTCATGTGCCTGATTATAGACAACAGCTCCTGCCCTGACTCTCCTGCTAGTGCAATGTTTGACAGTTTTTTAGGTTCCAGGACTCCCACGCAGCAGCTTTTATTACCTCCCCTTCCCTCCTTACTCTGTCCACAACCACTTATTCCATGGTCTCTGCATATAAAAGCATGGCTCACCCACTCCTGCCCTGAGATATTTCTGGTTTAGGCTTTGAGCATCTCCCTATTGCAATCATCCCCGTTAATAAAGTCTTTCTTTGCATAAAGTCTTTACTTGCATAAAGTCTTTCCCCTGACACCTGTATCATTATGCGAAGTGGTCAAGACATTTGTGTTGTTAATAGAACTTGCATACATATTCATGAGAGGGGAGGGTATGGGGAGAGCAGTGTTCCACAGGAAAGGATCTCCACCTGTGAGTACCTGGTACTCCTGGTAATTAAAGCATGATTAGAAAAGGTTCCTGCCATGATAATGATGATTCTCATATCTAAATAACACAGGTACCAGGCAATGTTCTGAGCTTTTTATATGTGCTCCTTCATTTACTGTTCCCAACAACCCTATGACAGTGGTTCTCCAACTTGAGGGTGCATCAGAATCACCTCAGGGTCAGATTGCTGACCTCTATCCCCCGAGTGTCGAGTGTCGGAGTCAGTGGGTCTGGGAGGGGGTTCCAGGGTTTGCTTTTCTAACAAGTTCCCAAGTGATACAGATGCTACCAGTGGGGACCCACTTGGAGAACCACTGCCCGAGGAGATGGGTGCTATTGTATGCCCCATTTTACAGAGGAAGATGGTCACAGCAGTGAGGTATACAAAATCAAGGTGCCAGATTCCTCACTAAAGTGAAGAAATAAATGTGCTTCAGGCCAGCAGAGCTTAGAAAAGGAAGCTGAGCTTTGGAGACTTTGCCTTTGTCCCTCACCCCCAGCCCCCATCAATCACTTGGCAAACTGGACTCTGGGGTACCAGAATGAAACATGAGCACTGAGGACATGGTGAGGTAGGGAACCAAAGCTCCCCAGGGCCAGGCTCTGGACTTCAGTGCCAACGCTGGCTTATCTGGTGTCATGTGAAGGGGGGAAAAGACAGGTGAGCCACACAGAAGGCATGCTGCCTGCCCTGGGCTGGGCCTCTTCCCACCCCATCGGCCTCCAGGAGGGTGTTTTGCCTTGTGCTTCCTGGGTGTTTCCTTGTTTGATCATTTCTCAGAGACAAAAGTTCTACATCTTACCTATGATCAAGTCATTGTCAGATTTTTAAGCCTACTTCTGATGACAATTCTTCAGTGATTCATGATTTTGAGAAGCTCAGGTATTAAAAAAGTGAGGTTCATTCATTCACCAATTCTAAAAACACACACATGGAATATTCCTTTTAAAAACATTGAGGCCACAAAAAGGAAATGGAACCATACAATTAAGTATCGCCAGTTCCCTATATGATCACCTCAAAAACCAAAACCAGGGAAATTTTTCAATAAAAGCTTTGGTAATTTTACTGAGTTACTGACTCCACTCTGGTGATTTACATATGCTTTTTTCTTGTGTCCTGAGTGTCCACCCCTCCCCCCGTGCCCCCTCCAAAAAAAAAACCCCAGTGATTGCTACCTCTCTCTCTTGGTTTCATTGTTATCAAATCAGTCCTGTAACTGTGGTCTCAATCACATCTAAACTTCATCCTTATATCCATAGGATCCACTGAGGAACCCAGCTTCCACTTTTGAGAACTAACCCACTCCTTTGAACATGGAATCTTATCTTTCTTGGAGATCGTTGCTGACATGGCCAGATAAAATAGCACGTAAGAGTTCTGTATAGAACACACAGTTCTGGTTGAAGGAAGCAACAACTGCTTCTTTTAAATGCATTTTTTTATTAACAGCATCCCCTGCTCAGATGGTGTTCTCCCACTATAGGAGGAGAAATCAGGCAGATGGCAGAATGCACAGGTACCCCCAGTCTTGTAGCCCCACCACACGTTGAATTAGTAAGCTTGCAGTCTGGTTGTTCTGCCTGAGTGTTTCCTTCCCATCATGCCAGGTTTCTTGTCCAGAGAACAAGGATCACACGAGGTGGCCATTCCAAGGCTAATTTGCATCTACACTGTGGATATGGCATGTGTGTTTTCTAAATGCACCCACCCCCATGGGCTTCCCTGGTGGCACAGTGGTTAAGAATCCGCCTGCCGATGCAGGGGACACGGGTTCGAGCCCTGGTCTGGGAAGATCCCACATGCCGCGGAGCAGCTAAGCCCATGAGTCACAGCTACTGAGCCTGCACTCTAGAGCCACAACTACTGAGCCCATGTGCCACAAATACTGAAGCCCTAGCACCGAGAGCCCATGCTCCACAACAAGAGAAGCCACCGCGATGAGAGTAGCCCCTGCTCGCCGCAACTAGAGAAAACCCACGCTCAGCAACGAAGACCCAACGCAGACAAAAATAAATAAATAAAATTTAAACGCACCCACCCCTCTGCATAGCATCCTACCCCTAACACACATTTTCCCAGTTTCTAAATTTCCATAGGCGGGAATTCCCTGTAATTTAACATACCAAATAAGCCTAATTAGTTTAATATTACTCTCTGAGATGGAGAGAAAACAAATATTTTGAGGTATTCCAGGGACCCTTTGGAAAACCTCAAAGTTAGCTAGAGGTGAAACAAATTTCATTTAGAATTTGATCTTTGGGAAGGTTGTCAAAAATATCAAAAAATGTTCAAAACACCCAGTCAAATGGGATCGTAGGTCACTGTGAGACAATATGCATTCACTTAACCAAAGTGACAATAAAAGATTTTAAATGTGGTAATACATCACTTAAATGCAAAGAAACTCATGCAATCTATTACCAAAAGCAGTTCAATATTTTAAGAAAACTTTGTCCTTTTAGAGAGGAAATTAAATTCAGCTATTGTACCACTTTACCTTTAAAATTCATTTTCTTAATTAATTCAATCTTAGCGAATCCTGACCATGCACAAAAACTTTCTCAGTGTTCCTTTATCCACAAACCTTCCACAACTTTCAGTATCCATATTATTCTGTCCATATTTTCTTTTCCAGTCAGAAACAACCAGCTCTAGGACAAAATTACCTTCTTTCCCTTAGTAAAAAGTATTTCCAATCTTCACACCTTTTTTTTTTCCCGATAAAAAAACCTCTTACTTTCCTTGTATACTCAAATATTTCCCTTATTATTTTAGTAGCTTTAGTTACATATATTATACTTCTTAACCTTAAAACCTAATTTATAGCAAAAACCTAGAAGCAAGTAATTGTAAACTGTCATACCAACATTTTCTGATTGACACTTACAAATATATTTTATAACCTTTAGAAACATACACCTTCTCATAGATTTTCTTTCCTCAATATAGTACAAGACATGTGTCTAATAAACACAAACATCTTTAGTTTCTCATAAGAAGACAAAATTATGTTTAGCAATTAATATTCCAGTATTTTAATTGGAAATGATCTAAATATTCAATGAATTCCTATTATTTAAGTTAATTTAGCACAACTTTAAAGTTTCAAGTTATCAAAATCTGGAGAGACTTTTAATTTAATTTAATTTTACTTTATTTTATTTTATTAACATCTTTACTGGAGTATAATTGCTTTACAATGTTGTGTTAGTTTCTGCTGTGTAACAAAGTGAATCATTTATGTTTATACATATATCCCCATATCCCCTTCCTTTTGCACCTCCCTCCCACCCTCCCTATCCCACCCCTCTAGGCGGTCACAAAGCACCGAGCTGATCTCCCTGTGCTATGCAGCTGCTTCCCGCTAGCTAGCTGTTTTACATTTGGTAGTATATATATGTCAATGCTACTCTCTCACTTTGTCCCAGTTTACCCTTCCCCCTCCCTGTGTCTTCAAGTCCATTCTCTACGTCTGTGTTTTTATTCCCGTCCTGCCCCTAGGTTCATCAGAACTTTCCTTTTTTTAGATTCCATATATATGTGTTAGCATGCAGTATTTGTTTTTCTCTTTCTGACTTACTTCACTCTGTATGACAGACTCTAGTTTCAACCACCTCACTACAAATAACTCAATTTTGTTTCTTTTTATGACTGAGTAATATTACATTTTATATATGTATATATTTGCCACATATTCTTTATCCATTCATCTGTTGATGGACACTTAGGTTGCTTCCATGTCCTGGCTATTGTAAATAGTGCTGCAGTGAACATTGGGGTATATGTCTCTTTTTGAATTATGGTTTTCTCAGGGTATATGCCCAGTAGTGGGATTGCTGGGTCATATGGTAGTTTTAGTTTTTTAAGGAACCTCCATACTGTTCTCCATAGTGGCTGTATCAATTTACATTCCCACCAACAGTGCAAGAGGGTTCCCTTTTCTCCACACCCTCTCCAGCATTTATTGTTTCTAGATTTTTTGATAATGCCCATTCTGCCTGGTGTGAGGTGATACCTCATTGTGGTTTTGATTTGCATTTCTCTAATGATTAGTGATGTTGAGCATCCTTTCATGTGTTTGTTGGCAAATTGTATATCTTCTTTGGAGAAATGTCTATTTAGGTCTTCTGCCCGTTTTTGGATTGGGTTGTTTGTTTTTTTGTTATTGAGCTGCATGAGCTGCTTGTATATTTTGGAGATTAATCCTTTGTCAGTTGCTTCATTTGCAAATATTTTCTCCCATTCTGAGGGTTGTCTTTTTGTCTCGTTTATGGTTTCCCTTGCTGTGCAAAAGCTTTGAAGTTTCATTAGGTCCCATCTGTTTATTTTTGTTTTTATTTCCATTTTTGAGAGACAATTTTAGATAGACATCCCCAAAACACCATTATTCCTAAAGTTTACGTAAAAGCTCTTATCTCATTCACCTCTACTTTATTTACTTAAAATTTCATCATATCATTATTTTTTGTTGACAAACTTTGTAACAGGAATAAGGTCTTTCTTATTTTATTTCTAGTAAATCTAGGTACAATAAAAGTATTTAATGTTGATGACTCTAAATATATGTCTGTATTAACTAAACCAACAAGCTTAAACTAACTTTTATACTCTGGTATTAATTCAATACTAAATATTTCCCAGCTCACATGAACCTGAAATTCATTCTGGCCAGTTTCTTTTCTATTTCTGAGTATCTAAATAAACACTTAATTTCCTTTAAGACAATTAAATAGAACTATTTTATAAATTAATTCTGGCAATACCACACACCTACAACACATATATTCAGATATGCACAAACACACAGACACAGAAACCTCATAGTTCCCATTCCAAAATCTCAGCCATGAAACAGGTACAATAATAAAAACACATCAATTACAAAAGAGGTTGGATTCAAGTTGGGTCTCTGTCAGATGAACAAGTCAAGGTCACTTGTCTAGATGGCTAATATTTATGGAGAAGACACTTAAGATTTCTATTTGTCCGTGACAAGTCAAGTTCCAAATTACCTACCCACTTTCCTGAAATTTGCATTTTAAAAAGATGGCAGGGATAAGGCTTCCTGGAAAAGATCAGGTAGAGCATTCACATCTCAAAGGCATAGGAGGAGAAAGGCAAGTTCCTCCTCTCTTGACTTTGTTCCCTTAAGGCTAGAGTTGTTTTTTCAATACTTACAAGCCTTTTGAGATAAATAGGGGAGGTTCAGGGAGTGGTAAAAGGATTGGTGGGCTTTGAATTATTTCTGGAACCACACCTCTAATCCTATAAAGACCAGACTTGTGAACAAGAACAGTTGGTTTTTCCTCAAAGAATAGGGTGGCCACCTCAATGATATCAAAGGACTGACATACAAATTTATCTGTGTTGGAATGTTTTACTTTCCCTCATTTTGTTTAGGGGAGAAGCCTCCCCTTCAAAGAAAATTCCTCTCAGGCTCTGAATATCAGCCATCGCGTCAGTTTAGTCAGAGTAGTGGTCTCTCATCTTGATAATCCATTTATAAACAGTTTTGAGGGTTCTCTCTGGGTTTAAGAAATTTTTAAACTATGGCCCTCAGTTCAGCCTTTGCTCTGAAAAGGCTTGCCTACAGCCTCAGGTAGTTCCATTTCTGAAGGTAACCCTTTTATAGTGTGTTACTAGAATGAGTACTGAAATAAAGAGGGATAGATGGGAGGAGTAGCTAAAGTTTTAGGTACCTTTTATATCATTAATCTTTCATTAGCCTTCTACAACCAATCTTTCAATGAGGCTGTTTTAGAATTTTGAAGCCGTTTGGGGCTTCTGTGTACCAATTCAAATAGGTGCAATAGTTTAAAATGAGAGCTCTCTAAAATTTTGCTCTTCTAAATGTTAATTTAGAAGTTTCTACAATTCAAAGGATCCAAGCAGCTAACCCTACAAATATTTTCTCCTGCTAATCTAACTTTAGAAAGTCGAAAAACTCTTACCACTGTTGTTTCCAGTAGACCCCGTAGGCACAGATCCAGAAGACTGCTGGCCTTAGTTGCATGTTTAGAATTCAGTTTGGGAGTGCCAAAAGAGCCCCATTTCAGGGCTCAATTTCTTTTAGTTCTCAGTTAAGAACATGCAAGTATACATAAACCCAACTGAGCTGGTACTCCCATAGGTGGCTATCCATCTGGGAGCTGTTTGGCCTTTGAGGCACAATTTCCCATTATTAACTTGGAACACTAATTCAGATATGAGATATGATCTCAACAGCTTCCTGAGGACAGCATGGCAGATGGAATATGTGCTGCTTCTGAGTCTAGCTCCCCAAGGAGTTACGTTTGGGTCGGTTTGACTCTCTTACCTGTCTTGGTTTCTTCATGGGACAGTCTAAAATCACGTTGGGTGCTCACGAGAGCTAGGTACCAGCCTCTGTAGCACCCCCACTGGATGAGCAGTATTTACTTGAAGATTATAGTGGGTTTCCCTTATTCTTCAGAGCTACATAATTCAGTCTCTCATTTCACTAGCAAAAACTTTGTTCAGACCATATATCAATTCATTTAAGAAAAAATTTAAGGGACTTTCCTGGTGGTGCAGTGGTTAAGAATCTGCCTGCCAATGCAGGGGACACGGGTTTGAACCCTGGTCTGAGAAGATCCCACATGCTGGGGAGCAACTAAGCCCATGTGCCACAACTACTGAGCCTGCGTGCCACGACTAATGAAGCCTGCACACCTAGAGCCTGTGCTCCGCAACAAGAGAAGCCACTGCAATGAGAAGCCCACGCACTGCAACCGAGAGTAGCCCCCACTTGCCGCAACTAGAGAAAGCCCATGTGCAACAATGAAGACCCAACGCAGCCAAAAATAAATAAAATAAAATAATAATAGAAAAATTGAACTGTAGGGAAAATAAACTTTTTAAAAAGTTTAAGCCAAATTGAACAAAAGCCCAGCCACCTATGTTTCCCTGGGCCTCTTGCCCAGACCCCCTAGATCCTGCCTAGGAAATGCACTGGTGCCCAAGTCTTAAGTGAAACAGCTTGAATAAAATTTTCAGGATCATCACTTGAACAATGAGATCTGGATATCAGGAGAACTCACCAGAACACCTGAGGAGTTCCAAACAGCCAGTGGGGTTCAGTGGGCCAATACTTGGTACAGAGCACAGGTTCTGGGTAGACTCCAGGTGTCCTTTGGTAGGTGTGTCTTTCATATCCTGCCAGCTGCATCATGCATGTCAATGAAAAATTACTTAGTTGATCTAAGAAAGATGGAAAATTTTGCTTGAGCTAAATTGAGGATTATAACCTGGGAACAGCTTCTCAGAAAGCTCTGAGAACTGTTCCACCTGTTAGAAGTCAAAACACAGTTATATAAACTTTTTGAGACAGAGGGCTGTACATTAGATGACGTATTATTGACAATTTACACAATCCAGATCTGCAAGAACAAAGTGATGGGCCATCATGATCCCTTACAAGATCAAGAAGGAATGTTATCATTTAAGGAGCTGGCTTGTTGGTACTCGGAGAATGTTGTTCTTTGCGGTTAAGCAGGTATTTCTGCCAGAGGGGGAGGTTTGGTTGATGCATAATGCAGATACACAATGCACAGTAGAAGGGAGAGAGAAGGCCAAAGGGCAGAGAAAATTTTCCACGTTTAAATTTTTCTTGCCTTGCCATAAAATATGGATTTTATTTTACAATGGAAAAGTGCTAAATTCAATAACTTGAGATGTTTGTTTTTTCTTTAATTAGCAGAAATCTTTTGACGTTCAACTACCTGATTTGTTTTTGAAAAACGCCTATATATCCTGGTTCCTCCCTTACTTCTTTGGAATCGTCCTCAGAGCTATATGAGAGGCTATTTCTTGGGCTTAACTCCTCAGTATGTCTGTCAAATAAAACATAATTCTCCACTTTTAGGTTGTACATTTTTTAAGTCAACACCTATAAACAATTAAATCAAGTTTCAGGGCTTTAGATAAACCAGAAGGAAAAAAAAAAAAGAAGAAAAAAACCCACTTCAGATAATGCTTCAGCATCATCCCACCCACCCATCAGTTCTGGGCATTACCTGTCAGCTGTAAGTTTAACCCTGTAAATGCTAAACTTGTTGCTGGAGACTTGAGTAAATTTACAATGAGAGGAAAAATAATTTAAAAAATGACTTTATGATTTATGCTATGAGAGAAAACTTATGTAAAATATTCTATGTTTAAGTTCATAATTTCAGAAATAATTTTCTGATTAGGAAAGCCAAAAAAAACCAAAAAAGCAAACCCTAAGATGTTATACAACTTTCTTTTTGCTGCTGGTGGGTGGATTGAAATGTAAAGTCTTTGAGTATTAAAAACAAAGATAGGTTTCTATAAGTGAAGACATTTACTTTATTTTTAATTTTTTGACTAGAGTTTTATTTATTTTTATAATTTTATTTTTTATTGGCATATAGTAAATTAGAATGTTGTGTCAGTTTCTGCTGTACAACAAAGTGAATCAGGTGTATGTATACATATATCCCCTCCCTCTTGGATTTTCTTCCCACCCCCACCCATCCCACCCATCTAGGTCATCACAGAGCACCTAGCTGAGCTTCCTGTGCTTTATAGCAGGTTCCCACTAGCTATATAGTTTACACATGGTAGTATATATATATCAATCCTAATCTCACAATTCACCCCACCCTCCCCTTCCCCCACTGTGTCCACGTGTCCATTCTCTACATCTGCGTCTCTATTCCTGCCCTGGAAATAGGTTCTTCAGTACCATTTTTCTAGATTCCACATATATGTGTTAATACATGATATTTGTTGTTTCTTTCTGACATATTTTGCTCTGCATGACAGACTCTACGTCCATCCACAACTCTACAAATGACCCATTTTTGTTCCTTTTTGTGGCTGAGTAATATTCCATTGTATATATGTACCACATTTCTTTACAGTTTTGTCTGTCAATGGACATTTAAGTTATTTCCATGACCTGGCTATTGTAAATAGTGCTGCAATGAATACTGGATTACATGTGTCTTTTTGAATTATGGTTTTCTCAGGGTATATGCCCAGTAGTGGGATGGCTGGGTCGTATGGTAGTTCTATTTTTAGTTTTTTAAGGAACCTCCATACTGTTCTCCATAGTGGCTGTATCAATTTACATTCCCAACAACAATGTAAGAGGGTTCCCTTTTCTCCACACCCTCTCCAGCCTTTATTGTTTGTAGATTTTTGATGATGGCCATTCTGACCCGTGTGAGGTGATACCTCATTGTAATTTTGATTTGCATTTCTCTAATAATTAGTGATGTTGAGCATATTTTCATGTGCCTCTTGCCCATCTGTATGTCTTCTTTGGAGAAATGCCCATTTTTTGAATGGGTTGTTTGTTCTTTTGAAATTGAGCTGCTGTTTATGTATTTTGGAGATTAATCCCTTGAGGCTTGCTTCATTTGCAAATATTTTCTCCCATTCTGAGGGTTGTCTTTTCGTTTTGCTTATGGTTTCCTTTGCTGTGCAAAAGATTTTAAGTTTAACTAGGTCCCATTTGTTTATTTTTGTTTTTATTTTCATTACTCTAGGAGGTGGGTCAAAAAAGATCTTGCTGCAATTTATCTCGGAGAGTGTTCTGCCTATGTTTTCCTCTAAGAGTTTTATAGTGTCTCACCTTAGCTTTAGGTCTTTCATCCATTTTGAGTTTATTTTTATGTATGGTGTTAGTTAGCATTCTAATGTCATTCTTTTACATGTAGCTGTCCAGTTTTCCCAGCACAATTTATTGAAGAGGCTGTCTTTTCTCCATTGTATATCCTTGCCTTCTTTGTCATAGATTAGGTGACCATAGGTGCATGGGTTAATCTCTGAGCTTTCTATCCTGTACCATTGATCTGTATTTCTGGTTTTGTGCTAGTACCATACTGTCTTGATTACTGTAGCTTTGTAGTATAGTTTGAAGTTGGGGAGCCTGATTCCTACAGCTCCATTTTTCTTTCTTAAGATTGCTTTGGCTATTCAGGGTCTTTTGTGTTTCCATACAAATTGCAAATTTTTTTGTTCTAATTCTGTGAAGAATGCCATTGGTAATTTGACAGGGATTGCATTGAATCTGTAGATTGCTTTGGGTAGTATAGTCATTTTCACAATATTGATTCTCCAGTCCAAGAACATGGTATGTTTCTCCATCTGTTTGTGTCATCTTTGATTTCTTTCATCAGTGTTTTATAGTTTTCTGAGTGCAGAAATTTTCCCTCCTTAGGTAGGATTATTCCTAGATATTTTATTCTTTTTGTTGTGATGGTAAATGGGATTGTTTCCTTAATTTCCCTTTGTGATGTTTCATTGTTAGTGTATACAAATGCAAGTGATTTCTGTACATTAATTTTGCATCCTACAACTTTACCAAATTCATTGACTAGCTCTAGTAGTTTTCTGGTGGCATCTTTAGGATTTTCTGTGTATAGTATCATGTCATCTGCAAACAGTGACAGTTTTACTTCTTTTCCAATTTAGATTCATTTATTTCTTTTTCCTTTCTGATTGTTGTGGCTAGGACTTCCAAAACTGTTGAATAAGAGTGGCAAGAGAGGACATCCTTGTATTGTTCCTGATCTTAGTGGAAATGCTTTCAGTTTTTCAGCATTGAGAATGATCTTTGCTGTGGATTTGTTGTATGTGGCCTTTATAATGTTGAGATAGGATCCCTCTATTACCATTTTTTGGAGAGTTTTTGTTGTGAATGGATGTTGAATTTTGTCAAAAGCTTTATCTGCATCTACTGAGATGATCATATGGTTTTTATTCTTTAATTTGTTAATATGGTGTATCACATTGTTTGATTTTTATATATTGAAGAATCCCTGCATTCCTGGGGTAAATCCCACTTGGTCATGGTGCATGATCCTTTTAATGTTTTGTTGGATTCTCTTTGCTAGTATTTTGTTGAGGATTTTTGTGTCTATGTTCATCAGTGATACTGGTCTGTAATTTTCTTTTTTGTGATATCTTTGTCTGGTTTTGCTATCTGGGTGAAGGTGGACTCATGGAACATATCTGGGAGTGTTTCTCCCTCTGCAATTTTTTGGAAGAGTTTGTGAAGGATAGGTGTTAGCTCTTCACTAAATGTTTGATAGAATTCACCTGTGAAGCCATCTGGTCCTGGATTTTTGTTTGTTGGAAGATTGTTTTTTTGAATCAGATTTCTGCCTTAAGTGACCCACTCCCTAGTCTTTTATTTAATTATTAATTTTATCAATTTTATTTATTTATTTTGGTTGTGCTGGGTCTTAGGAGCAGCTCACTGACTCCTTAGTTGCGACACTTGTGCTCCTTAGTTGTGACATGTGTTTGCCTTAGTTGTAGCTGGAGGGCCCTTTAGTTGCAACCTGTGGGTTCCTTAGTTGTGGCATGCGAACTCTTTAGTTGCAGCATACATGTGTGATCTAGTTCCCTGACCAGGGATTGCTAGGACCCGAGTGAGTGGAGGAAATGTTAGCCATGTCCCCCGCAATCTATGATCTCCAAGGGTTCATCCCCATTCGCCTCTACTCTTCCTCCCCCACTCTCTCCCACACCCCCAGGACCCACACGGCCAGAGGGGTCCTCGGAGGGCAGAGGATCAGGCCCAGGACCCCAGCACGATCCCCGGGACTGAATGGGTGAAGGAAACACTAGCCACATTCCCCTCCAATCCTCCGAACCCCCGAGGATCTCTCCCCATTCCCGTTGATCCCCTCACAGTTAGTGGGCCTCTCCAGGTGTGGAAACATCTCCCCTCCCCACAGCCACCTCTCAGGGGCCCTAGTCCCATCCCACCTCCACTTTTCCTCCCCCTTCACTCCCCCCCACATCCTACCTGGTGCCTCAGGGGTTCCTCCCATCCCCTTGGGTGTTGAGGTCCCCCAGTGGCATCTGGTGTATGCCCTAGTTGTGAGGAGATGCAAACTCCTCGTCCTCCTACTCTGCCATCTTGACTCTGCCCATGACATTTGCCTCAATTTTTACCTATTAGTACCTTTGAAAAAAGTGAAACAATATGAAATAATAGGTAATCTCTAAGTAGACACTTTGGGAATTTTAAAAAGCAATTTAATTATTAATGAGTTCTTGTAAAATCAGACCTGTGATAGAGGCTGTTAATTTTCTGTCTTCTGTGCATATTTTTGAATGGGTCAACTTGGACTCTAAGAATAACAAGATTAACAGGATTTAGAAAAGCCTGGCTTGTCACTTGGACTTAGAACACTGTTACTGGCTGTGCAGGGCCAAAGCCAGTGTTTTTTTCCTGGAATTCTGCCTCACTGATTTTAATTGCCTGAATCTGACTCTAAGCTGAAACCTGATACTATCTGCTATGTGCTATTTCAGCCACAGCACAAAGTCTGGTGGACTAAAGCAGACAAAACTCAGACCGTGTTATCACTGTAGCTTCAGGACACGCCTCTGTGGGGCCACAGACTCTGAAAACATCATGGACGCTGGCTGGGCTGCCTGGGTCACACACAAATGTCCACATGACAGAGCTTGTTCTCTAATGGACCATCTGAAATCAGACTGTATTACCAACACACAAAATAATTGCATTCCTAACCTGTGATTTTTGCCTCAAACTACAAGTCTGGGGAAGACAGTGAATTCTCTGCCCACTCCTGGCTGAGTGGACTCTTGACCTCCTCTCAGGGGTGGCTCACTCTTGTTGATGATTATATTTGCCTTTCTGGATTAGTTGCAGTTTGCAGCAAGAGTCTGATAAACGGACCCAACTTTCCTTGTCCTTCTCCTGGTATACATACTTAGTAAAGCAAGTTGATCATCAAGTGCAGCTACCCCCAAAAGGGATTAATTTTTTCTAGGTGCAGGTTGTGAAAACCTACTTATAAATTTTTTAAAATTCAAGATTTTCTCTTGACTCTTTCCTGAACATAACATGTCTTTCTAGTTAAGCTGTATAAAAGTGTTTTTCGATGAAAATACTTTTATTCCTCTTGCACACAACACCTCCTGGTGAAACGTCTGGATAAGAGCAGGGAATGATTTAAAAAATGTAAAGTTATAATGATTAAAAAGGACACACTGATTTTGCAACAGTGATAGAGAAAACAAAACCCCAGTAGTATCTGGAAGGCATGGAGGGATTGGGGGGCTCAGGGAGAGGCGCATTAATGATCTTTGGTTTTCAAAACCATTCCAGGAAACCTTCCCCTCATCCAGAAGGAAAACTCCTCCTGTGTGCTTTCCAAGCTGCTGAGAAAGTTCTGAATTCAGAGCAACTACTGAAACTTGATCACTCACAGCAGTGCTGGCAATGGGACAGTGTGGGTGGCCTCAACTCCTCACTTTTCATGCAAAACACATATACAAAACTGGAAGCCACTGTCTCCTAGCAGTCCCTCTAAAACCAAGTGTTCACACTAAAATTTTCCACCTGAGCTAGAAATCCCAGGGCTGGGCACCGAGTCAGACTTTTGTTAACCTGTGGGACTTACTGTGTGTGTTCTGCATGGGGTGCAGTAATAGTTGAACTGTGCCCTTAGGGATTGTACTATTTTTACATGTCCCCTGATGGTTTTGACAGTGTCTCAGCTGGAAGGCATTCAGGTCAAATTCAGTTTATTGGCCAGGGTTATTCTGTGCTTTAAGTGATGCCTTAGGTCACATAAAAAAGATTCATACAGGGCTTTCCTGGTGGTGCAGTGGTTGAGAGTCTGCCTGCCGCTGCAGGGGACACGGGTTCGTGCTCCAGTCCAGAAAGATCCCACAGGCCGCGGAGCGGCTAGGCTCATGAGCCATGGCCGCTAAGCCTGTGTGTCCGGAGCCTGTGCTCTGCAACGGGAGAGGCCACAACAGTGAGAGGCCCGTGTACCGCAAAAAAAAAAATTAATTAATTAAAAAGAAAAATTAAAAAAAAAAAAAGATTACTCTACCCAGCAAGGATCTCATTCAGATTTGATGGAGAAATTAAAACCTTTACAGACAAGCAAAAGCTGAGAGAGTTCAGCACCACAAAACCAGCTTTACAACAAATGCTAAAGGAACTTCTCTAGGCAAGAAACACAAGAAAAGGAAAAGACTTACAATAATGAACCCCAAACAATTAAGAAAATGGGAACAGAAACATACATATCGATAATTACCTTAAGTGTAAATGGACTAAATGCTCCCACCAAAAGACACATATTGGCTGAATGGATACAAAAACAAGAACCATATATATACTATTTACAAGAGACCCACTTCAGACCTAGGGACACATACAGACTGAAAGTGAGGAGATGGAAAAAGATATTCCATGCAAATGGAAACCAAAAGAAAGCTGGAGTAGCAATTCTCATAGCACACAAAATAGACTTTAAAATAAAGACTATTACAAGAGACAAAGAAGGACACTACATAATGATCAAGGGATCGATCCAAGAAGAAGATAAAACAATTGTAAATATTTATGCACCCAACATAGGAACACCTCAATACATAAGGCAAATACTAACAGCCATAAAAGGGGAAATCAACAGTAACATATTCATAGTAGGGGACTTTAAAACCCCACTTTTACCAATGGACAGATCATCCAAAATGAAAATAAATAAAGAAACACAAGCTTTAAATGATACATTAAACAATATGGGCTCAATTGATATTTATACAACATTCCATCAAAAAACAACAGAATACACATTTTTCTCAAGTGCTCATGGAACATTCTCCAGGATAGATCATATTTTGGGTCACAAATCAAGCCTTGATAAATTTAAGAAAATTGAAATTGTAACAAGTATCTTTTCCGACCACAACGCTATGAGACTAGATATCAATCACAGGAAAAGATGTGTGAAAAATACAAACACATAGAGGCTAAAAAATACACTACTTAATAACCAAGTGATCTCTGAAGAAATCAAAGAGGAAATCAAAAAATACCTAGAAACAAATGACAATGGAGACACGACCCAAAACCTATGGGATGTAGGAAAAGCAGTTCTAAGAGGGAAGTTTATAGCAATACAATCCTACCTTAAGAAACAGGAAACATCTAGAATAAACAAGCTAACCTTGCACCTAAAGCAATTAGAGAAAGAAGAACAAAAAAAACCCCGAAAGGTAGCAGAAGGAAAGAAATCATAAAGATCAGATCAGAAATAACTGAAAAAGAAATGAAGGAAATGATAGCAAAGGTCAATAAAACTAAAAGCTGGTTCTCTGAGAAGATAAACAAAATTGATAAATCATTAGCCAGACTCATCAAGAAAAAAAGGGAGAAGACTCAAATCAATAGAATTACAAATGAAAAAGGAGAAGTAACAACTGACAATGCAGAAATACAAAAGATCATGAGAGATTACTACAAGCAACTCTATGCCAATAAAATGACAACCTGGAAGAAATGGACAAATTCTTAGAAATGCACAACCTGCCAAAACTGTACCAGGAAGAAATAGAATATATGAACAGACCAATCACAAACACTGAAATTGAGACTGTGATTAAAAATCTTCCAACAAACAAAAGCCCAGGACCAGATGGCTTCACAGGAGAATTCTATCAAACATTAAGAGAAGAGCTAACACCTATTCTTCTCAAACTCTTCCAAAATATAGCAGAGGGAGAAACACTCCCAAACTCATTCTACGAAGCCACCATCACCCTGATACCAACACCAGACAAACATGTCACAAAGAAAGAAAACTACAAGCCAATATCACTGATGAACATAGATGCAAACATCCTAAACAAAATACTAGCAAACAGAATCCAACAGCACATTAAAAGCATCATACACCATGATCAAGTGGGGTTTATTCCAGGAATGCAAGGATTCTTCAATATACTCAAATCAATCAACGTGATACACTATATTAACAAATTGAGGAGAAAAACCATATGATCGTCTCAGTAGATGCAGAGAAATCTTTCGACAAAATTCAACACCTATTTCTGATAAAAACCCTGCAGAAAGTAGGCATAGAGGGAACTTTCCTCAACATAATAAAGGCCATATATGAGAAACCCACAGCCAACATCATCCTCAATGGTGAAAAACTGAAAGCATTTCCACTAAGATCAGGAACAAGACAAGGCTGACCACTCTCAACACTCTTATTCAACATAGTTTTGGAAGTTTTAACCACAACAATCAGAGAAGAAAAAGAAATAAAAGGAATCCGAATCAGAAAAGAAGAAGTAAAGCTGTCACTGTTTGCAGATGACATGAAACTATACATAGAGAATCCCAAATATGCTACCAAAAAACTACTAGAGCTAATCAATGAATTTGGTAAAGCAGCAAGACACAAAATTAATGCACAGAAATCTCTGGCATTCCTATACACTAATGATGAAAAATCTGAAAGAGAAACTAAGGAAACACTCACATTTACCACTGCAACAAAAAGAATAAAATATCTAGGAATAAACCTACCTAAGGAGACATAAGACCTGTATGCAGAAAACCATAACATACTGATGAAGGAAATTAAAGATGATACAAACAGATGGAGAGATATACCATGTTCTTGGATTGGAAAAATCAACATTATGAAAATGAGTATACTACCCAAAGCAATCTACAGATTCAATGCAATCCCTATCAAACTACCAATGGCATTTTTTACAGAACTAGAACAAAAAATTTCACAATTTGTATGGAAACACAAAAGACCCCGAATAGCCAAAGCAATCTTGTGAACAAAAACGGAGCTGGAGGAATGAGGCTCCCTGACTTCAGATTATACTGCAAAGCTACAGTAATCAAGACAGTATGGTACTGGCACAAAAACAGAAATATAGATCAATGGAACAGGATAGAGATAAACCCACGCACATATGGTCACCTTATCTTTGATAAAGGTGGCAAGAATATACAGTGGAGAAAAGACAGTCTCTTCAATAAGTGGTGCTGGGAAAGCTGGACAGGTACATGTAAAAGTATGAGATTAGAACACTCCCTAACACCATACACAAAAATAAGCTCAAAATGAATTAAAGACCTAAATGTAAGGCCAGAAACTATCAAACTCTTAGAGGAAAACATAGGCAGAACACTCTATGACATAAATCACAGCAAGATCCTTTGTGACTCACCTCCCAGAGAAATGGAAATAAAAACAAAAATAAACAAACAGGACCTAAAGAAATTTCAAAGCTTTTGCACAGCAAAGGAAACCATAAACAAGACCAAAAGACAACACTCAGAATGGGAGAAAATATTTGCAAATGAAGTAACTGACAAATGATTAATCTCCAAAATTTACAAGCAGCTCATGCAGCTCAATAACAAAAAAATAAACAACCCAATCCAAAAATGGGCAGAAGAGCTAAATAGACATTTCTCCAAAGAAGATATACAGATTGCCAACAAACACATGAAAGGATGCTCAACATCACTAATCATTAGAGAAATGCAAATCAAAACCGCAATGAGATATCATCTCACACCACTCAGAATGGCCATCATCAAAAAATCTAGAAACAATAAATGCTGGAGAAGGTGTGGGGAAAAGGGAACCCTCTTGCACTGCTGGTAGGAATGTAAATTGATACAGCCACTATTGAAAACAGTATGGAGGTTCCTTAAAAAACTACAAATAGAACTACCATATGACCCAGCAATCCCACTACTGGGCATATACTCTGAGAAAACCATAATTCAAAAAGCGTCATGTACCAAAATGTTCATTGCAGGTCTATTTACAATAGCCAGGACATGGAAGCAACCTAAGTGTCCATCATCGGATGAATGGATAAAGAAGATGTGGCCCATATATACAGCCATAAATAGAAACGAAATTGAGTTATTTGTAGTGAGGTGGATGGACCTAGAGTCTGTCATACAGAGTGAAGTAAGTCAGAAAGAGAAAAACAAATACCGTATGCTAACACATACATATGGAATCTAAGAAAGAAAAAAAAATAAGGTCATGAAGAACCTAGGGGTAAGACAAGAATAAAGACACAGACCTACTGGAGAATGGACCTGGGGCTATGGGGAGGGGGAAGGGTAAGCTGTGACAAAGTGAGAGTGTAGCATGGACATATATACACTACCAAATGTAAAATAGATAGCTAGCGGGAAGGAGCCGCATAGCACAGGGAGATCAGCTCGGTTCTTTGTGACCACCTAGAAGGGTGGGATAGGGAGGGTGGGAGGGAGGGAGATGCAAGACGGAAGAGATATGGGAACATATGTATATGTGTAACTGATTCACTTTGTTATAAAGCAGAAAGTAACACCCCATTGTAAAGCAATTATACTCCAATAAAGATGTTAAGAAAAAAAAAGAATAAACAGGCAAAAACTAACCAATCTGACAGGGACAGCAAACTTAACCAGCACTACATAATGAGATAGCATCATTTGAACAGTGATGAAACAAATAGATTTCAAATCTCATTTCCTTAATTTATTGATGTTTGCCTCATAGTGATGGTAGAAATGATTGTCTAATCTCTTTACAACATTAGTTTCCTTTGGGAAGAAAAAAAGAACATGTAAAGATTATTGGAAACTATTTGTGTTGTATTTTTCTTTTCCACCCAAATGCAAGTCTTGTATTCTTGTTAACAACTGTAGGCTTCTAGAATATCAGAATAACAGCAATATTTTTTGCATAAAAGCAAAAAAATTCTCCCCAAAACTGTTAAATCAGTGTAAAGAATTCTTGGGACTTCCCTGGTGGTACAGCAGTTAAGATTCTGCACTCCTAATACAGGGGTCCCGGCTTCAATCCCTGGTCAGGGATCTAGATCCCGCATGCCTTAAGTCAAGATCCCACACACTGCAGGCAAGATCCCGCATGCCGCAACTAAGACCTCACACAGCCAAATAAATAAATAGACAAAAAAAAAAAAAGAAAAAATTCTTATACAAAGTAAAATTCTCTAAATTTTTACTCTTTACCCAGTGCACTAGGTTGAACCATAAAAAACTACCAAATTCCATTTTTTGGACCAGAAACAATGGCAAATTCCTATGGTTCAAAGTAATACATCTATAAAAAGTAAAGCTATTAAAAATAAGGCCATTTACTAGACACTTCTATTTTTATACATTCAGCTAAGACAGTCTGCTTAAAGTAGAACTTTGTAGAGAAAATAAACAAAACCAAAGCCTAATCTTGCTGTATACTTTTATATGCAAAAGTGCATTCATATAAAAGTGTTTTATATACACACTTTAATACACACTTCTAATATTCAAAGCAGCAAGTGTTGTATGCAAGGGTTCACATAAAAGTACACAGAATGTTAGTTCATGAAAGAAAATATGTTGTTGTTTCAAGCATATTTTTATTAACAGTGTACCAAACTTAGAAAAGAAATTCCCCTCTCAAGATATATTAGTATGTTCCCATAGTAAACAAATAAGTGTTGTCTAAAAGCACACGTGTCTACTGAAATGAAGTCTGTGGTGTGCCTGTAGGTCTGTCCTCTAGTTTTGCTCTGGCCCCTGACACTGCACTGCATGATTTTGGGTCAGTTAACCTCTCTGGGTCAGATTCCTCCCTGAGAGAGACCCCTGGAGGTGATTTCTAGAACTTCTTGAAGTTCAAAAAGCCTGGATTATCTGTGCATTTATTTCCTTTTGTCAACATGATGGTCTGCTGCCAAGTCAACCACAGAGTTGCCTTTAAGACACAATATACTATCGCTCGTTCCTCTGTCTTAGGAGTGTGCACTTAGAACAAAAAAAAAGGAAAGGAAATAAAATGCTTGACTTGTGTCTGTCATAGGCTATTTGATCAGAGCAACTCTATTTGCATGGTTGACAGGCTATGATATGCAGGGCTCATCCTTTGGGCTTATAATTTCTATCATTAAAAGAACTGAGGGGATGGGGACTGTTAAAGAAGGAAGAGAAGAGAGAAAAATAATCAGAAAGCCTGTTGGGTCGCAGGGTGCCTGTCCTAGAGAGCTTATTGGGTAACCCTAAGTCTCACGTAGACTTCAGCCCCACTCATGAGTGTCAATGACAACTGCTCCTATCACATCCACACTTGCGGGCTTTTGTGTCCAGAATGGGCCTTCTGCCCATGGGTCGAGTATGGGTGTCTGCTCCCCTGGGCCTTTTATTCAAAGTTGAAAAAGAAAGTTCTACTTCCCCTCCTACCATTCCTCACACTCTGGGGGCAGAGCTAGGCTCAAAAGGAGACCTTAGAAGTAACCGCCGCTCCTGAATATTTCCCCTGAAATTCTTCACTTTGTCATTGTGCCTCAACTCCTGATTAGGGATTTATTTGTTTAACCAGCACAGTTAATCTGAAGCCAGCACGCACTTCCCCTTTGGTGTGATCAGTGGGCTTCCTCTGAACACCTTACTACAGCTGCGTTGACCTGTGGCACCTAATGGAGCAAGCATTTGTGGGGTCAAGAGATGGATGGGGGCAAGGTTTGCTACACCAAGTGGTCAGGGAATGTGAAGTATCTATGTGAAGAGAAAGAAAGAAACAAGGTTTTTGAAACCCTGACAAAGATAAACCTGATTTATTCAAACATTTTGACCATTGTCATCCCTGCAGGGTCTGTAGCCCTAGAAAATAACCAGCAACCATGAGAGGATCTGAAACGCATAAAGAAACAAACAAAAAGATTTAGGACCAGTTAGTTTTAGGGTAGATTCTGATAAGGGATGTTATAGTCTCAATTTCTCACATTCACATCTACCATTTGCAAAGAAGCCACTAGGAGTCAGCAGAGCGCTGTGCTCTAAGATGGTGTCTGAGCCTGTCAAGCTTTGCTCTCTGTTGTCAGCCTACGACATACTTTATTTTTTAATAAGCATTTTGCGATATCTTCTCTTGGTACGTTATCCTGCATATGTAATCATTTCAGTATAGTTTCTTCCTTTGTTTTATTACTTGCTTTCTTCCATGAGTAAGCATACAATATAGAAAAACAGAAGGATTTTTGATCAAGCTTCCTTGGGCCTATCTGTCCTCCTGTTGGCTCAGATCTCAGCGTGATTCGTTATTGGTGTAGGTGGATGCCACGGCTGGACCTTCAAAACTCTTCTCTCAGAAAAGAATTTTTTTTTTTAACATCTTTATTGGGGTATAATTGCTTTACAATGGTGTGTTGGTTTCTGCTTTATAACAAAGTGAATCAGTTATACATATACATATGTTCCCATATTTCTTCCCTCTGGCATCTCCCTCCCTCCCACCCTCCCTATCCCACCCCTCCAGGCGGTCACAAAGCACCGAGCTGATATCTCTGTGCTATGCGGCTGCTTCCCACTAGCTATCTACCTCACGTTTGGTAGTGTATATATGTCCATGCCACTCTCTCCCTTTGTCACAGCTCACCCTTCCCCCTTCCCATATCCTCAAGTCCGTTCTCTAGTAGGTCATGCCTTTATTCCTGTCTTACCCCTAGGTTCTTCATGACATTTTTCCCCCTTAAATTCCATATATATGTGTTAGCATACGGTATTTGTCTTTCTCTTTCTGACTTACTTCACTCTGTATGACAGACTCTAGGTCTATCCACCTCATTACAAATAGCTCAATTTCGTTTCTTTTTATGACTGAGTAATATTCCATTGTATATATGTGCCACATCTTCTTCATCCATTCATCCGATGATGGGCACTTAGGTTGTTTCCATCTCCTGCCGATGCAGCGGACGCGGGTTCGTGCCCCAGTCCGGGAGGATCCCACATGTCGCGGAGCGGCTGGGTCTGTGAGCCATGGCCGCTGAGCCTGCGCGTCCGGAGCCTGTGCTCCGCAACAGGAGAGGCCACAGCAGTGAGAGGCCCGCGTACCACAAAAAAAAAAAAAGGAGACAGATCCAAAAAAAAAAATACTACTATTTATTTCAAAAAGTGTTCTACCTATGTTCCCTTCTATGAATTTTATAGTTTCATGTCTTACATTTAGGTCTTTAATCTATTTTGAGTTTATTTTTTTATACAGTGTGAGAAAGTGTTCCAATTTCATTCTTTTACATGTTGCTGTCTAATTTTTCCAGCATCACTTTTGAAGGGACTATCTTTTCCCAAGAGCATTATATACTCTTGCTTCCTTTGTCATAGATTAATTGACCATAAGTGTGTTGGTATACTTCTGGAACTCTATTTTGTTGCATTGATCTATGTGTCTGTTTTTGTGCCAGCACCACACTGTTTTGATTACTGTAGCTTTGTAATATAGTCCGAAGTCAGGGAGCATGATACCTCAAGCTTTGTCTGTTTTCCTAAAGATTACTTTGCAATTCAGGGTCTTTTGTGGTTCCACACACATTTTAGGATTATTTGTTCTCACTCTGAAAAATGTCATGGGTATTTTGATAAGGCTTGCATGATATCTGTAGACTGCTTTGGGTAATACAAACATTTTCACAATATTAATTCTTCTAATTTATGAACATGGAATATCTTTCCATTTCTTTGTATCATTTTCAAAGTCCTTCATCAGTGTTTTATAGTTTTAAGAATATAGGTCTTTTACCTCCTTGGTTAAGTTTGTTCTTAGATATTTTATTCTTTCTGATGTGATTGTAAACAGGATTATTTTCTTAATTTCTTTTTCTGATAGTTCATTATTAGTGTATAGGAAAGCAACAGATTTCTGTATATTAATCTTGTGTCCTGCAACTTTACTGAATTCATTTATTAGTTCTAATAGTTTTTTGGTGGAGACTTTAGGGTTTTCTATATATAGTATCATGTCATCTGCAAATAGTGACAGCTTAACTTCTTCCCATCACATTTGGATGCCTTTAATTTCATTTACCTGTCTGCTAACTGTGAGTAAGACTTCCAATACTATGTTAGATAGAAGTGGTGAGAGTGGGTATTTATATCTTGTTCCTGATTTTAGAGGAAAAGCTTTCAGCTTTTCACCATTAAGTATGATGTTAGCTGTGGGTTTGTCATAAATGGCCTATATTGAGATATATTCCCTCCATACCAAACTTGTTGAGGTTTTTTTTTTTTTTATCATGAATTGATGTTGAATTTCGTCAAATGCTTTTTCTGTGCCTATTGAGATGATCATGAAATTTCTACCCTTCCGTTTGTTAATGTGGTGTATCACATTGATTGATTTGCAGGTATTGAAACATCCTTGCATCCTGTGATAAATCCCACTTTATTGTGCTGTATAATCCTTTTAATATGTTTTGAATTCAATCTACTAATATTTTGTTGAGGATTTTTGCATCTATGTTCATCAGTGATATTGGCCTATAGTTTCTTGTGTGTGATATCTTTGTCTGGTTTTGGTAACAGGGTGATGCTAGCCTCGTAGAATGAGTGCAGAAGTGTTCTTTCCTCTGCAATTTTTTGGAATAGTTTGAGAAGGCTAGTTATAATTTCTTCTTTATATGTTTGGTAGAATTCACCTGTGAAGCCATCTGGTTCTGGACTTTTGTTTGTTGGGAGTTTTTTGCTTACTGAGTCAATTTCATTACTGGTAATTGGTCTCTTCATATTTTCTATTTCTTCCTGGTTCAGTCTTGGGAGATTGTACATTTCTAGGAATATGTTCATTTCTTCTAGGTCCATTTTATTCATATATAGTTGTTCATAGTAATCTCATGATCATTTTTATTTCTAGGGATGTTGGTTATAACTTATTTTTCATTTCTTATTTTTGATTTGGGCATTCTCTCTTTTTTTCTTCATGAGTCTGACTAAAGTTTTGTCAATTTTGTTTATCTTATCAAAGAACCAGCTCTTAGTTTCACTGACCTTTTCTATTGTTTTTTAAAGTCTCTATTTCATTTATTTCTGCTCTGATCTTTATGATTTCTTTCCTTCTACTAATTTTGGGGTTTGTTTTCTCTTCTTTTTCTCATTCCTTTAGGTGTAAAGTTAGGTTGTTTATTTGAGATTTTTCTTGTTTCCTGATGTAGGCTTGTATGACTATAAACTTCCCTCATAGAAGTGCTTTTGATGCATCTCATAGATTTTGGATCATTGTGCCTTCATTTTCATTTGTCTCTAGGTATTTTTAAATTTCTTCTTTGATTTATTTAGTGACCCATTGATTTTCTTAGTAGCATATTGTTTAACTTACACGTGTCTAGGTTTTTTGCTTTTTTTCCCCCTTGTATTTGATTTCTAGTCTTACAGTGTTTTGGATAGAAAAGATGCTTGATATGCTTTTAATCTTAAATTTACTGAGACTTGTTATGTGACTTAGTATGTGATCTATCTGGGAGAATGTTCCACTGCAGTTGAAAAGAATGTGTATTCTGCTGCTTTGTGAGGGAATGTTCTATCTATTAAGTTCAACTGGTGTAATGTGTCATTTAAGGCCAGTGTTTTCCTTATTGGTTTTCTGTATGGATGATCTGTCCATTGATATAGGTGGGGTGTTAAAGTCTCCCATTGCTATTGTGCTATTGTCAGTTTCTCCCTTTATGTCTGTTAATATTTGCTTTATGTATTTAGGTGCTCCTGTATCAGGTACATATATATTTACTGTTGTTGTATCTTCTTCTTGGATTGATCCCTTGATCATTATGTAATGTCCTTCTTTGTCCCTTGTTAGAGTCTTTGTTTTAAAGTCTATTTTTCTGATGTATGTATTGCTACCCTGATTTTCTTTTAATTTCCATTTGCATGGAATACCTTTTTCTATCTGTTCACTTTCAGTCTGTTTTTAGATCTGAAGTGAGTCTCTTGTAGGCAGCATATATATGGGTCTTGTTTTTTATCCATTCAGCCACTCTATGTCTTTTGATTGGAGCCTTTACATTTAAAATTATATTGATAGGTACGTACTTAATGTCATTTTGTTTATTGTTTTGGGGCTGCTTTTGTAGTTCTTTTCTGTTCCTTTCTTTCTCTTTTTTTCTTTCCACTCGTGTTTGATGACTATCTTTAGTGTTATGTTTGGATTACTTTCTTGTGTGTGTGTTTGTACGTGTGTGTACTTGTTATAGATTTTGGTTTGTGGTTACTGTGAGGTTTATATATAGCAATCTATGTATATTTGATTATTCTAATTTGCTGATTTCTTATGTTCAAATGTGTTTTAAAAACCCTGCCTTCATACCCTCCCCACATGTTTACTGTTTTTGACATCATATTTTACATCCTTTTATTTTGCATATCCCTTAACTACTTATTGTGGATATAGATGATTTTATCACTTTTGTCTTTAACTTTCCTACTAGGTTTACACATGGATGATTTACTACCTTTGCTGTATATTTGCCTTTACCAATGTGCTTTTTCCTTTCATAATTTTCATGTTTCTAGTTGTAGCCTATTTTTTTTCCACTTACAGAAGTCCCCTTAACATTTCTTGTAAAGCTTTTTTCATGGTGCTGAATTCTTTTAGCTTTTGTTTGTCTGTAGAACTTTTGATCTCTCCATCAAATCTGAATGAGAGCCTTGCCATGTAGAGTATTCTCGGCTGTAGATTTTCCCCTTTCATCACTTTAAATATATTGTTCCGCTCCCTTCTGGCCTGCAGAATTTCTGCTGAAAAGTCAGTGGATGGCCTTATGGGAGTTCCCTTGTATGTAACTTGTTGCTTTTCCCTTGATGCTTTTAATATTCTCTCTTTATCTTTAATTTGTGCTATTTTAATTATAGTGTGTCTTGGTGTGTTCCTCTTTGGGTTAATCCTGTATGGGACTCTCTGCACTTCCTGGACTTAGATGTCTGTTTCCTTTCCCAGGTTAGTGAAGTTTTCAGCTATTATGTATTCAAATATGTTCTTTGCCCCTTCTCTGTCCCTTGTCCTTCTGGGACCCCTATAATGAGAATGATAGTATGCTTGATGTTTTCTTAGAGGTCTCTTAAACTGTTTTCATTTCTTTTCATTCTGTTTATCTGTTTAGTTTCAATGATTTCCACTACTCTGTCTTCCCGCTCACTTATCTGTTCCTCTTTATTATCTAATCTACTGTTGATTCCTTTTAATGTATTTTTCATTTCAGTTAATGTATTCTTCACCCCTGTTTTGTTTTCTTTATATTTTCTAACTCTTCATTAAATACTTCTATATTCTCACTCTCTTCTTCCAGTCTTCTCCTGAGTTCTTTGAATATCTTTATGATCATTACCTTGAACATTTTACTGGGTAGTTGCCTATCTACTTCATTTAGTTCTTCTGAGTTTTTACCTTGTTCCTTCATCTGAAACATTTTCTTCTGTGTTTTCATTTTGCCACATTTGTTGTTTTTATTTCTATTTATAGAAATAGGTAGGTTGGTCATGTTTCCCAACCTTGGAGAAATGTCCTTTCATAGGAGATATCCTATGCATCACACAGCACACTCCCCTCTGCTCACCAAAGTACATATTCTCTGGGATGCCCCCATGTGGGCTGTGTGGGTCTTTCTGTTGTGGAGGGTTGACTACTGTGGGTGGTCTGGTGGGTGTGGCTGGCTTTTGGTCAAGTTGATTGTCAGGCCTTGCCTTGTTTGTAGGCTGCCAGCTGCTGGTGGGTGCAGCCTGGTCTGGAGGCTACTGGCTGTAGGCCTTGAGTGGTCCCAGACCTACTGCCAGCCCACTCATGGGTTTGGCTGAGTTCCAGGTGGGTGGTTGCAGGACTGGAAGTCTTGGATCTACTGTTGGTCTTCTGATGGGTGGAGCCAGTTCCTGACACAGCTGGTTGTGTGGTCCGTGGTGTTAGTCCCTTGGTGAAAGGGGCTGGATCTGAGGATGGCTGGATGATGGGTCCAAGACGTCTTAGAGATTGTATAGCCTCCTGGTAGGTGAGGCTGGGGCCCAGGGGGTCCTTGGACTAGAGCCAGCCCATTGGTGGGTGGAGCTGGGTTCCCCAGTCCCTGGCTGCAGGTCCCTGGATGTCCTGAAGTTGGTATTAGCCCTCTGGTTGGTTGGGCTGGATCCTGGGGCAGCTGGCTGAGGGGCCCAAGGTGTCCTAAAGCTGCTGTTGGCTTGCTGGTGAGCAGGGTTGTGGCCCAGGTGGTATTGGTGTGGATGCCGGTCTGCTGGTGAATAGCCCAGGTTCTGATATAGCTGCAGGGCTGTGATGGTCCTGGGGCTGGTGTCCACCAGTGATTAGTGGGGTCAAGGCCTCTGGAGTCCCAGGACTGGTGCCTGTCCACTGGTGTGTGGGGCTGAGGCCCAGGGGGTCTTGGGGATAGTGCTGTTCCGCTGGTTGGCAGATGTGGGTCCCAGGGTCTCTGCCTGGAGAGCCCTTGGGGTTTAGTGCCAGTGCACTGGATCCTGGGCCCTCTGGTGGACAGAACTGGGTCCTGGGGTGGTTGTGGGCTCAGGGGGTCTTATGGCAGCTTACCTGCTCATGAGTGGGCTGTGGCTGCACCCATCTAGTTACTTGCCCCAAGGAGTCTCAGACTAGTACTGACAGCTTGGTGGGTGGGGCTTGGTCCTGGAACTAATAATCTAGAAGGAGGATTCCAAAATGGTGCTTGCCAGCACTAGTATGCACGTGGTAGAGCAAGCTCCCCCAGATGGCTGCCAGCAGTGTCTATGTCTCCAGGGTGAGCTCCAGTTGCCTCCTGAAGGCTCTCCAAGATCAGCAGGTGGGTCTGACCCAGGCTTCATTTAAATTACTGCTTCTGCCCTAGGTCCTAGAGCATGCAAAATTTTGTATACATCTTTTAGGATTGGGGTCTTTACTTCCCACAGCCCTCTGGTTCTCCTGAAAGTAAGCCCCACTGGCTTTTAAGGCCAAACATTCTAGGGGCTTATTATTCCTGTGCAGGACTCCTGGGCCAGGAAGCCCAGTGTGGGTATCAGACTCCTTGTTCCTTGGGGAAAACCTCTGAAATTGTAATTATCCTTCCATTTGTGGGTTGCTTACCCAGGGGTATGGGTCTTGACTCCTACCCATCTTGTCGTGGTTCCTTCTTTACATCTTTTCTGCTATTCATACGGTTTTTCTCATCAATAGTTTCTCTGTAAATAGTTGTAATTTTGATTTTTCCATGGGAGGAGGTGAGTTCAGTGTCTTCCTACTTCATTATCTTGTCCACTCCCCTTTAACTACTCTATAAGTTAGTAATTAGTAAAAAACAAAATAAAACAAAACTACAGATTAGAAGAAATAAATTTAGGTCTTAGCATACTTGTATTAGTCTTTATCAAAGTTCTGAGTCAGTTCATTTGATAAAATGATCACTGGTGCCTACTTTTGTACTTAGGTGGGGGAGCCATAAAAAAACCACATGAAGGAACTTGACAAACCTGTCTAAAGCAGGACCTCAGAAGAAACAACTGAAACCTTCCTTCCTTGGCATTGATTTTTCTAACATGAGTAAGACACAGCCTCACAGCAGAATGGCAAAACTCTGAAAGCTTTATATCAAAGAACAAAAAGGGAGCATGAAAAAATATAAACTAGAGCTTGGAAAAATGCCACAAACTATGAATAGATGAAATTGGGGTAAACAATGTGAATTTCATTGGAAAGCACTTGAAAAAGAGCTCAGTGAGAGAGAGCCAAAAATTCATTTCCTGTGATATCTTGTAGAGACTACCTTTAAAGGAGAGAGTAATTAGCTTAAGAAATCACCTATTAGGGAAGGATGACAGAACACCTTACTTTTCTCAGGTGACCTCCAGAAAAGACCAAGTTCTCTCCAGTGTCTATCCTCTGATTCTCCCAGTGGAGCCAGGGGTTCTTGTCATCCTTTTATCTGCAGGAAGTGATGTACTCCTAATCGCATGGTAGGCAGGGGAGAGGTTTGAAACCTAGACTGGCAGTCATCAAAGCCATGGCAGGGCACTTCAAAATAAATGTCTAGAGGAGCAGTAATTTAAAAAAAGATTTCATGCTAACTAGAGACCTGAAAAAGCCTTCTAAATCCTGCCTACCAACTATTTAGATCACTGGCTTTCTCACTTAAGAGAACTTCAGAAAATTAAGGAGGTAAAAGCCACACTCAAATACTGTTGCAGCTTTACTTTTGGAAAAATCAATCTTGATGTAAACGTTCATGTTCCATGGGATGATCCAATCAATGATTTAATAACAATAGTAATAAAAACAGAGCAATCAGCTCTACTTGAATGTTCACAGTCCAAGGAGTAATGGCATTCTGGCTTTGATGCCTTCTGTTATTGTTTACATAGCAAGCGAGACTAATATTAACAACCTTTGGAAAGATGCCCTTTCATACTTGATGCTGAGGTCATCTTGTTCAAATAGAAAACCTTGAGAAAAGTGAGTCTGTCTCCCCTCGAGGCTGTCATTTATTATTTAAACATTGAGAGTCCCTTCGTTGTCCTTGCTGGATCTGTAAGTCATAGCTACCCTGGCACACATCCAGCCCAGCCAGCTGCTCTTTGATCAGCCCTTTGGATGGATCTACAGTTGCGTCACTTAGAGGTGGAATCACCAGGCCTCTCTGTGCCCTAATGCCATTCCTCTCTGGTGCATGTGAATGTCATATGATAAATGGGACTTTCTCTCTAGATGGAGACCAGAGACATCCCTCACCTGCTCACCAATGCCTGCATATCTGGTATCAAAAGCAGCCTTGCAGAACACCTCCTACTGTAAAAATCAATATGATGTCCAAAATGTGTATATCCTACAGTGTCCTTGTGTGTGTTTTATGTTTTTCCATTTGAAAAGCAAATATGATCCCAACATCTGCATTAGGAAGTATTAGTAAATTGAGACTTGCTTGCTGAAGTTTTACTTAGTCATGGCTCTAAGAATGCCCAAGGCAGGACCTTGCACACGGCGGTGGGAAACGGATGTGCTGACATAATGAAATGATGATGCTGAATGACTTTCATTATTATTATTAGTCTTCTGGTGGGTAATATTTAGGGTACTTGCCAAATTATAGAACTATTCCTTTATCAGGTTTGTCCCACTTTTATACCTTGTCACCTGAAACAGAATTCCTTTTTTTTTTTAAGATGTCAAAATTTATTTGACAAGTCTTCTATTGATAGACGTTTTGTAGCAGAAGTCTTAAAATGTGATAAAGGTACACACACTGGAGGATGAGGAAGAAAATTTCTCTGTTCAACCAAATGGCTAAATGCACTGTGACCAAGGTTGGGAATCTAAAAATAGCCATTTTTATAATAGTTGCTTCAATTTACATCAAAGTAACATCTGAAGTTACATTAAGCCCTTGGCGGTGGCATCCCAGCCGTCTAACCCCCCCACCCCACACCAAGCGGTCAGATGCCAATGGTGACCGGGGACTGGCAAGAAGTTTGATAGCTGTGGGACTGGGTATTGCAGCTCTTAGATTTTCAGGTCATTGTGCATTTCAGATCTGGAAACCTCTAGGACAAGAAATCACAGAAACTGCAAAGAAGATTTCAACTCCTAGCTTTTCATCCTACTATAAAGGAGGATTTGAACAGAAAATGAATAGGTGAGAAGTGAGTTTTATTTTGGGTGTCAGCCCATCTGCCAGCAAGGCCAAGATTAGAGCAGCTCACAGGAGAATCATGATTTTGAATCACCCAGATAAAGATGGATCTCCTTACTTAGCAACCAAAATTAATGAAGCAAAAGACTTGCTAGAAGCAACCACCAAACGTTGACTGATGCTCAAGGACAACTCTGAAGCAGAAAAAGGGGGAACCTCATAAAAAATGTCCTGCAAGTTAATCTAAACCATGGCCTTCATAATTGTCATACATGTACTGACCACAATCATTTCTTCCACTACTAAACTATATAATAGTAAAAGATGAACTATCAGAAAAAGTTACATTAAGCATGAACACACCCGTGGCAGGGATTAAAAGAAAACATTAAAAAAAAAGGCAATCAGTTGCCAACATGATACAGTGAAAAGACTTCATGCTCCTAGTCTTGGATCAGGTCCTGGGTGCAAATGTTCTAGGCTGGGAAATCTTGGGCAAGTCACTGAATGTCTCTAAGCCTGTGTCCTCATCTGTTAACCTCACAGGCCTGCTGTGAGGAGTAAATGTGACAATGAATTTGGAGACCACTTTGTCAGTGCTATTCCAGTGTTCTTATTTTAAAGTTTATTGCTTTTAGAGCTATACGAATTGGGTGTTGAGACATTTAAAAATTCTTCAGCACATATGGTGAGGTTCAGAGAGCCCTGATTTACATGATGCTAATTTGCAAGTGTCAGCCACACTCAGCTATGGGGTTGCTTGGGGAGACTGTGGCAACAAGAACTGCCTTCCCCACAAGCTGTGGCTGCTGCTGCTGCTTGGGCTTCCTCTCTTCCTCCTTCCATTTCTCTTCAGAGCTCCACCACCATCCCCTGCCAGTAGCTGAGACTGTAACTTCGGGCACAAGGTAGATTAAATACACTTTTGTAGTTGGCTTTTATAGTTAAGCACCAAACATAATTAAGCTTACATGTGAAAAAGTCTTGCAATTTACAAAGGACTGACAAACAAATACATTTTTGAAGATCGGTATGTTTGGAAATTGAGGACTGCTCTGGGCAATATTTTTTTTAATGTGTAGACCTGGTATAATTTTTCTCTAAATTAGATAAGGGACATTTGCAGCTAAAGGCAATACTCTGGCTAATGTTTAATACTGATGAGCAGGTAGTAAAGTCATGAACCATGATTCTCTTTATATGTCTACTGCCAATGCTTAACCGAATCAGGAATGGAGCTTCCTTGATCTGATAAAAGTTATCTACAAAACAACCTACAGATGTATATGGTGAAATACGGAACATATTCCCCTAAGTTGAGAACAAGACAAGGATGTCCACACACACTACATCTATTCAACATTGTACTGGAGGTCCCAGACAGTAGAGAAAAATCAAGAGAAGTATAAAGAAAAGTTATAAAGATGAGAAAGGAAGAACTAGAGGTGTCTTTGTAGATGGTGGTTGTGTACGTAGAAAATTCAGTGTAATTCACATGATGAAACTTTCTAAGGAGCTGAAAAATATTATACATTATACACAACAAAAATGTTATATATTTTGATCTAGGTGGTGGTTACACAGGTATATACTCATGTAAAACTACTCAGCTGTACACTTAAGATTTATGAATTTTACTTTACATAAATTATATCTCAAAATAAGCTATAAAGCTTTAAAATAATTTACATTTATCTATAACCACTGATGGTTTTAAAACACTTCTGCAAATTATGACACCCATCCCTTCAAAATGTAGAGCTTGGGCTTCCCTGGTGGCGCAGTGGTTGAGAGTACGCCTGCCGATGCAGGGGACACGGGTTCGTGCCCCGGTCCGGGAGGATCCCACATGCCGCGGAGCGGCTAGGCCCGTTAGCCATGGCCGCTAAGCCTGCGTGTCCGGAGCCTGTGCTCCGCAACGGGAGAGGCCACAGCAGTGAGAGGCCCGCGTACCGCAAAAAAAAAAAAAAAAAAAAAAAAAATGTAGAGCTTAATTCCCTTCCCCTTGAATGCTGGCTGGACTTAGTGACTCACTTCTAATGAATAGAAGTGATGTTATTTGACTACTGAGACTGGGTCATAAACGGGATATAACCTCCACCTCTCACATCACATTTGCTCTGTGGGAAACCTGCCACCACGTCATGGAGATATTCAACCAGCCTTGTGGAGAAGCACACATGGTAGAGACCTGAGGCTTGGTATCAACAACCAGTACTGGCTGCCAGCCGTGTGGATAGGCTAGTATGCATGTAGATCTTCCAGCTCACCAAGCTATCAGATCCTGGCAGTCCTTACCTACTATGACCTTGTGAGAGACATGGATCCAGGACCACCCTAAGTTCTTGCCTCACAAAAACTGTAAAAGATAGTAAATGTTTATTGCTGTTTTAAGTCAGTAAATTTTGGAGTAATTTGCTACACAGCAGTAGATAATATCTATGCTCAGGGTCAGTGGTTATGTTTCAGTAGAATACTTCATGATTATAAGTGATTGAAATGTCTGAGGTTCTTTATATCGTATATTCTAATCTGAAAAACCAGTTTTGAGTGCTGTGTATAAGGCATTACTTAAAATAAATATGTAGGCCTGAAAACAAAAATGCAAGTAAAATTAATTAGCTAGAAAGTTGTCCCTTTCTACTTTGGGACCCAAAATGAATATAGTCTCTGCATATTCAGAATAGGTTTTCTATAACTATGGTGGGTAATGTTGGAACAAATTACTGAGTAAGAATGAGAGAATCATAATAAAGTTACTCTCTGGGGAATTTTTCCATAGTAGCAATCCAAGGCACAAAGACTGAGGACGTCTCTTGTCAAAGTGGCAGTGAGCAAAGTGACAGAAGAATAAGGAAACTGCCCCTACTCTAGGAACAGCTCTTAGCATCTAACCAGTTCCATGTTGGTCTCATTCCACTAATTTTGTTTTTCTAAACTAGATTTCAAGTCCCTATAAATCATCTTGTTTATGCTTTTTTTTTTTTTTTTTTTTTTTTTTTTGCGGTACGCGGGCCTCTCACTGTTGTGGCCTCTCCCGTTGCAGAGCACAGGCTCCAGACGCGCAGGCTCAGCGGCCATGGCTCACGGGCCCAGCCGCTCCGCGGCATGTGGGATCTTCCCAGATCAGGGCACGAACCTGTGTCCCCTGCATCGGCAGGTGGACTCTCAACCACTGCGCCACCAGGGAAGCCCTATGCTTTTTTTAATATCGTATTTTAAAACTGAAGTATGGTGATGTACAATATTATATAAGATACAGATGTACAATATAGTGACTCCTGTTTATGCTTTTGAAGCACCAAGAAGTCAGGTTGGTACTCACCCAACGATGAATGTCTGGTTAGGTTGGTGTCCCCATCACCACGGCTGCCTCCCCAGCTGGCTGCCTGTGCTCACCAGGCACGTTCAACTTTTGTAACGACTGTTGTTGTTGCTACCAGACACAAATTCTCCTACACGCACTGAATGACCATACATAGACACTTACAGCAATCCGTTTTGCTTAATACTCAGTGCGCTAAGAGAAATTTAATTCCCAACACAATGCCATGCTTTGCAGCCCAAAGGTTTCTTTTTCAGATGAGCCCTTTCAGTATTAGCAGAGACAAAGCTGCTAATGTGCTTTCAAATCAGTATGCTGTTCTTCTCCAATTCTGCTTTGTAGCCTTTCCATTCAGTCCATGGTTTCCATAGTAAGTTTGTTAAATGAGCTCTTCAAGATACATTGTCATGAATAATTTTAAGAGTAAAATGGTTTGTTTAAACTATAAGTGCTGGTAGGTAAGCACCTGGTTATGGAAATGCAAGATTTTCCCCTCAAAAAAATCAGTATTTCTCCAAAACCACTAGTGGTTTTCTCAGGGCATCAATTTTCTCTGAAAAAGTAAGAAAAGTTAAAGGACAGGAATAGCTACGTGAATAACCAGGGTCTTCCTATGCCTCTGAGTTGTTATCTCTGACCACAGATATGTTCTTGATGCCTTTTATACACAGTTTCCTTGTGTGAAGTCCTTATGTTAAAAAAAATAACACACACCTGAGGGGAAAAATGAGCATGTATGGACGGTAAAATGCAGACACCAGTGGAAACTATTCTTAAGCTGACAGTTAAAATTCAACAACAGAACCATTAATTTCAAGTAATACAAAAGTAGAATGTTTTTGTGTTAGGAGAGAGGATTTTGTAAGTAAGGATCAGAGTGAAAATCAATACTAAATGATAACAATAATAACGATGATGATGATGATGACAATGATGAAGATGATGTTGATTTTAAAAAATCATGAAAACAACATAAAACCCTTTCCCTCTGTCCCCGAACTGTTTGAAGTCTTTTAATTGGAAGGTGAGACCACTGAAGTAAGAGATGAAGGAAGCCTGGGAAGATTTCTTTTTTAAACAAAGGAGCTTTGTTTAAAAAAGAAATCCTAAGATGGAGGTAGGTAATAAAAGTTTGGGGGATGTGTGCATGCACTGCTGAGTGAATAAAGCTAAGTTACCTACATTCTGCTCCTGTTGAATTTTTGATGGTTAACATGAAAAGAAATGAGCTGTGGCCAAGGGGAGAGGAGGTAAGGGTCATACGGAGCTCAGGGGAACATGTGGCAGAGGTGATGAAAGGCAAATTCATAGATATGAAAAAGGAAAACCTAACGGGGAGATGGGACATGCAGACAGAGGGATATTTTTGGTTACTGGAATCTTTGGCTCAGCAGGGCCAAGTATGGTGGCAAGCGGACAGGTGTCAGAAGGTTTTGGTCCATGACCTCATGACAGGCACCTCTCTCCCTTTCATCACCTCCCCAGCCAAGAGCCCACAGGGTTATCCAAGCACGCTCTCATCCTGCAGTGGGAGCATTACGCATTTGTTCTCACTTTGATCCAAGAGATTAGTGTGTTTTTCACCATGTTCTCTGTGAAGAGGGTGGGAACAAGCAGGATTTATAGGAAACTTAATGGACTCAGCCTACCAGAAGCTATGCTTAGAGACAGAGGTCATTCTAGTTTTTCCCAAAGATTAAATGAAACTTTGCAGAATGCCAGGACAGGAACCAGCTTCAAGACTGTGTCTGCACGAAGACACACTCTACAGTGGAGACAGAGCCTGGGGATAGCTCATGGACCCAGGGCTTTTAAGGTTCTGTGTGTTACCAAGCAGTCTTGATCATCGTGTGATACCTCCAGACTTTTGATCAGCCAGGGGACCAGAACACACTTAATGAATAACCACAGAGTATGCGATCAAGTGGTAAGGTAAATGGTCAAGCACATTAAAGGGCCTTATAATCACAGGCCACATTTCTTTCTACTTTCCATGGCTTCACCCATGGTGCAAAGTGACCAGAAGAACTTTATTTATACCATTTCTAGGGTGCTGTGGGAATAGAAGTTGCCTTCAAAAAATGCAGTAGTTAATGACACATTACACAAAGTGGAGTAACAAAAGCAAGGGTTTAGGCACCAAAACCATGTGCTAAATCTGGCCTGGCTCCTGGCTAAGGGATGTTGGACCAGCTGCTTGACTTCTAAGTGTTTTCCCCTCATCTGTAAAATGAGAACGCTGTTGTTGATATTGCTTCCTAAGAGCTCTTGGTGTTATGAATAACCCATAAAGTGTGAAGGGTCACGTGAATGTCAGCTGTCCTTGCTATAACTCAGTGTTGGCATCCTTGGTCTCATGAAATCTCAGACCCACCCAGTCTGGCCCATAGCAGGCCTTCTTGGAGTTGGGTGTGACAAGTTCTCCATGAACTTGGTGGCTGCAGACATACCTCAGGTTCCAGGGAAAGCCATCTTCAGAGCCCACTATCAGCCCCAATGAGAGGTGGGGACTTCTTTACAGATGTGGTGGGGCAGCATCTTGCTGGGTAGCTTGCAGGCTTAGGCAAAATAGGCTCTACTTTACATTAGTTTTTGGAAATTACAAACTGCTTCAGAGGTCTGAGTGTCAATAGTTGTGAAACCGTGATGCATAGAATCGAAGGAAAACCTACTATTTAAAGACTATCACATGATATCGCTTGTATGTGGAATCTAAAAAAAACGGTACAAATGAACTTATTTACAAAACAGAAATAGAGTCACTGATGTAAAGAAACAAACTTATGTTTACCAGGGGAGAAGGGGGGGGGATAAACTGGGAGATTGGGATTGACATATACACACTACTCTATATAAAATAGGAAACTAATAAGGACCTACAGTACAGTGCAGGGAGCTCTACTCAGTACTCTGTAATGACCTACATTGGGAAAAAAATCTAAAAAGGAGTGGATATATGTATATGTATAACTGATTCACTTTGCTGTACAGCAGAAACTAACACAACATTGTCAATCAACTATACTCCAATAAAAATTTAAAAAACAAATATCACAGAAAAATGAATAAACATTTTTAATAGAAAAATAAATATATATATTCAATGAATATAAGAAATAAAGACCATCAGGTGTTTCCTCTTTTATGAGAGATAAAGTCTGTATTAATAATTCTTCTATTTGAGAAAAGGATAAAAAAAATCCCTCATTATTGATTTTAGTTTTTCAAAGGTGAAGTCAAGATCCTGCACTGGAATGGAGTTCAAGGAATGCAGAACTTCATAATTTTCTATAATAAAGTCAAAGATGTTTTCCACTAAAGGTAGAATTGCATTTCTGTGTTTATTCATTTAACTAGGATGCACTGAGCTCCCACTGTGTACCTAACATTCCTCTATGCCCTGAGTGCTGCCCTCAAGGAGCTCATAGTCTAGTGAGACAGAACAGACACCAATGAAACAAGCATATAACTCAGGGGTCCCCAATCCCCAGTCCTCGGCCTGTTAGGAACCTGGCCGCACAGCAGGAGGTGAGCGGCAGGCGAGTGAGTGAAGCTTTATCTGCCGCTCCCCATCGCTCCCCATCACTCACATTACCACATGACCCATCTCTCACCCCAGCCCGTGGAAAAATTGTCTTCCACGAAACCGGTCCCTAGTGCCAAAAAGGTTGGGGACGGCTGATATAACTCATACTGGGTGCTGTGCATTCAAGGGGAAAGTATGATTGTGATGGACCTGGTCTTGAAAGGCTTCCCTGAATAAATGGAAGACGAGTCAGACTTTATAGTCAGAAGGGAGAAGGTGCTCACTTCAGCAGCACATAGACTAAAATTGGAAAAATACAATTAGCATGGCCCCTGTGCAAGGATGACACACAAATTTGTGAAGTGTTCCATATTTTTGCACAACAATGTGAAAGTGCTTAATGCTACTGAAGTGTATATTTAAATTAGTTAAAATGGTAAATTTTATGTTATGTATATTTTACCACAATAATAAAAGGGGAATGGTGTTGGGATGGTTCCAATGCAGACAGAGGGAACAGCAGGTACAAATGTCTTGTGGGGAGAGGGAGCATGGATGAGAGGAAAGCCAGCAGGGCTGGTTTGTCAAGATTTGGAGGATGTTTTATGGCCTGAGATGAGGAGTCACAGGCAGAGGCCAGACCACCACAAACCTGGATACTGATCTCTGTCCTGAGATCAGTGGGAAATTGTTGAAGAGCTTTCATAAGGGCAGCAATAGAATTGTGTTTTGAAAAGTTACCATGGACTAGGGTAGACAGTGGGTAGAGGGGCAGTGGATGTGGCTGACCAGTTGGGAAGGTGTCAGAATCCTTCAGAAGAGAGATGGGTGTTGCTGGGACTAGGATGTTGAGGTTGAGATGGAGCGAAGTGGATAGATTTGAGAAAAGTCAGAGGGCCAATGGCTGAACTTGTTGAAAGTTTGCTTTGGGAGTGAGGGGAGGAACCAGTCAAGAAAGATCTCCATGTTTCCAGATGGATGGTGGTTCCAGTGACTGGGACAGGAAGCACAGAGAGAAGGAGTTTGGAGAGGTGGGTCATGATTCTTGTTTTTGACATGCTGAGTTTGTGAGCCTCAGGAAGTTTGCAGCTGCCAGTGCAGGGGAACCTACGCATGGGGCATTGGTGCTGGGTTAACTGAGGCCCACACTAATTTCTGGTAGAGTTTCCAGTGATGCTACCTGGCTCACAGCACAACTTATTCTCTGAGGCATGTTTGTCATGGGACATGTGAGGACTCAGGACCACTCCCAAGAGAGAAAACAGAAGGAACACCCAGTCTGCTCCATTGGACAGCTGACAAAAACAATTTTTTCTTCTTCTGAAAAGCTGCTCTATGTCAGAATCTTGACTAAACCATACATGTTGTGGATGGTAGATAAAATGCGGTTGGTTGTATGCAGCTGGGATGGCATCTATGTGTCCACCTCCAGTCTTTTAGACCCAAGGATGAGCAGTCCTCAGAGTGCTTCTGAAATATCAAGCATAAAAGGCAGGTAATGTGTGCTAATTGAAGCTAAATGTCATGTTCAATCACAGGGCTTGATAGTCTCTGGAACAGCTGCCTTTTCATTTGATAATTTTGGAAAATCAAAAACATCCACCCAAGGCAGAGGTAGCATTGTATTTTTCAGCTTCTCTCCTCCCTGCCTTGAGCTTCTCTGAAATGACTACCACTGTTCCGGTCCCATCTGAGGTAACCTCAATCTTTATTCACACCCCACCAATGAAAGATGTGTAAAGGCTTCAAGTGAACAATCAAATGTCAAGAAAACAACATTTTAAAAGACTCTAGCTTTAGGACATACCATCTAGGCAACTAAGCATGTAATAAATGCCTGCAATTTGTTACACATGCCTCAAGAAGTAAACTCTGGCTAGATTGAATGGCAACTTTTTCTTTTTTTTTTTTTGAGATGTCAATTCTTCCCAACTTTATGTATTGAATCTACACAATCCAAATCAAAATCCTAGCAAGCTATTTTGTAGATATTGAAAAAATTATTTTAAAGTTTATATGAAAACACACCATAATGGAAAAGAATATGAAAAAAATATGTATATGTACGTATGACTGAATCACCTTGTTGTACACCAGAAACTAGCACAAAACTGCAAATCAGCCATACTTCAGTAAAAAAAATAAAGAAAAAGAACTTTGAATAAAGTTTATATGAAAACACAAAAGACCCAGAATAACCAAAGCAATGCTGAAGAAGAACAAAGTTGGAGGACAGATACTACCTGACATCAAGACATGCTATAAAGCTACATAATCAAGACAGCCTGGTGTTGGTGAAAGAAAAGATAAACATATCAGTAGAATAGAATAGAGAGCCCAGAAGCAGACTCACACAAATATGATCAACTGACTTTTGACAGAAGACCAAAGGCAACACATTGGAGAAAGTATAATCTTTCATCAAATGGTGCTAGAACAATTGCACAGTCAAATGTTTTAAAAAAAGAAACTAGAAATAGACTTTACACCTTTCACAAAAATTAACTCAAAATGTATTCTTTTTTTTTTAACATCTTTATTGGGATATAATTGCTTTAAAATAGTCTGTTAGCTTCTGCCTTATAACAAAGTAAATCAGCTATACATATACATATGTTCCCATATCTCTTCTCTCTTGCGTCTCCCTCCCTCCCACCCTCCCTATCCCACCCCTCCAGGCGGTCACAAAGCACCAAGCTGATCTCCCTGTGCTATGCGGCTGCTTCCCACTAGCTATCTACCTTACGTTTGGTAGTGTATATATGTCCATGCCACTCTCTCGTTTTGTAACAGCTCACCCCTCCCCCTCCCCATATCCTCCAGTCCGTTCTCTAGTAGGTCATGCCTTTATTCCTGTCTTATCCCTAGGTTCTTCATGACATTTTTTTCCACTTAAATTCCATACATATGTGTTAGCATACAGTATTTGTTTTTCTCTTTCCGACTTACTTCACTCTGTATGACAGACTCTAGGTCTATCCACCTCATTACAAATAGCTCAATTTCATTTCTTTTTATGGCTGAGTAATATTCCATTGTATATATGTGCCACATCTTCTTTATCCATTCATCCGATGATGGGCACTTAGGTTGTTTCCATCTCCGGGCTATTGTAAATAGACCTGCAATGAACATTTTGGTACATGACTCTTTTTCAATTATGGTTTTTTCAGGGTATATGCCCAGTAGTGGGATTGCTGGGTCATATGGTAGTTCTATTTGTAGTTTTTTAAGGAACCTCCATACTGTTCTCTATAGTGGCTGTACCAACTCACATTTCCACCAGCAGTGCAAGAGTGTTCCCTTTTCTCCACACCCTCTCCAGCATTTATTGTTTCTAGATTTTTTGATGATAGTCATTCTGACTGGTGTGAGATGATATCTCATTGTAGTTTTGATTTGCATTTCTCTAATGATTAATGATGTTGAGCATTCTTTCATGTGTTTGTTGGCAGTCTGTATATCTTCTTTGGAGAAATGTCTATTTAGGTCTTGTGCCCAGTTTTGGATTGGGTTGTTTGTTTTTTTGTTATTGAGATACTTGTAAATTTTGGAAATTAATCCTTTGTCAGTTGCTTCATTTGCAAATATTTTCTCCCATTCTGAGGGTTGTCTTTTGGTCTTGTTTATGGTTTCCTTTTTTTTTTTTTTTTTTTGTGGTATGCGGGCCTCTCACTGCTGCGGCCTCTCCCATTGCAGAGCACAGTCTCCGGACGCGCAGGCTCAGCGGCCATGGCTCACGGGCCCAGCCACTCCGCGGCATGTGGGATCCTCCAGGACAGGGACACAAACCCGTGTCCCCTGCATCAGCAGGCGGACTCTCAACCACTGCACCACCAGGGAAGCCCTATGGTTTCCTTTGCGTGCAAAAGCTTTGAAGTTTCATTAGGTCCCATTTGTTTATTTTTGTTTTCATTTCCATTTCTCTAGGAGGTGAGTCAAAAAGAATCTTGCTGTGATTTATGTCATAGAGTGTTCTGCCTATGTTTTCCTCTAAGAGTTTGATAGTTTCTGCCCTTACATTTAGGTCTTTAATCCATTTTGAGCTTATTTTTGTGTATGGTGTTAGGGATTGATCTAATCTCATACTTTTACATGTACCTGTCCAGTTTTCCCAACGCCACTTATTGAAGAGGCTGTCCTTTCTCCACTGTACATTCTTGCCTCCTTTATCAAAGATAAGGTGACCATATGTGCGTGGGTTTACCTCTGGGCTTTGTATCCTGTTCCATTGATATATCTTTCTGTTTTTGTGCCCATACCATACTGCCTTGATTACTGTAGCTTTGTAGTATAGTCTGAAGTCAGGGAGCCTGATTCCTCCAGCTCCGTTTTTCGTTCTCAAGATTGCTTTGGCTATTCGGGGTCTTTTGTGTTTCCATACAAATTCTGTAATTTTTTGTTCTAGTTTTGTGAAAAATGCCATTGGTAGTTTCATAGGGATTGCATTGAATCTGTAGATTGCTTTGGGTAGTAGAGTCATTTTCAAAATGTTGATTCTTTCAATCCAAGAACATGGTATATCTCTCCATCTATTTGTATCATCTTTAATTTCTTTCATCAGTGTCTTATAATTTTCTGCATACAGGTCTTTTGTCTCCTTAGGTAGGTTTATTCCTAAATATTTTATTCTTTTTGTTGCAATGGTAAATGGGAGTGTTTTCTTGATTTCACTTTCAGATTTTTCATCATTAGTATATAGGAATGCCAGAGATTTCTGTGCATTAATTTTGGATCCTGCTACTTTACCAAATTCATTGTTAGCTCTAGTAGTTTTCTGGTAGCATCATTAGGATTCTATATATATAGTATCATGTCATCTGCAAACAGTGACAGCTTTACTTCTTCTTTTCCGATTTGGATTCCTTTTATTTCCTTTTCTTCTCTGATTGCTGTGGCTAAAACTTCCAAAACTATGTTGAATAAGAGTGGTGAGAGTGGGCAACCTTGTCTTGTTCCTGATCTTAGTGGAAATGCTTTCAGTTTTTCACCATTGAGGATGATGTTTGCTGTGGGCTTGTCATATATGGCCTTTATTATGTTCAGGAAAGTTCCCTCTATGCCTACTTTCTGCAGGATTTTTATCATAAACGGGTGTTGAATTTTGTCAAAAGCTTTCTCTGCATCTATTGAGATGATCATATGGTTTTTCTCCTTCAATTTGTTAATATGGTTTATCACATTGATAGATTTGCGTATATTGAAGAATCCTTGCTTTCCTGGAATAAACCCTACTTGATCATGGTGTATGATGCTTTTAATGTGCTTTTGAATTCTGTTTGCTAGTACTTTGTTGAGGATTTTTGCATCTGTGTTCATAAGTGATATTGGCCTGTAGTTTTCTTTCTTTGTAACATCCTTGTCTAGTTTTGGTATCAAGGTGACGGTGGCCTCGTCTTCTACATCTTCTACCTTCTGACTTTCGGAGTGTTCCTCCCTCTGCTATATTTTGGAAGAGTTTCAGAAGGATAGGTGTTAGCTCTTCTCTAAATGTTTGATAAAATTCCCCTGTGAAGCCATCTGGTCCTGGGCTTTTTTTGTTGGAAGATTTTTAAAAACAGTTTCAATTTCAGTGCTTGTGATTGGTCTGTTCATATTTTCTAGTTCTTCCTGATTCAGTCTTGGGAGGTTGTGCATTTCTAAGAATTTGTCCATTTCTTCCAGGTTGTCCATTTTATTGGCATAGAGTTGCTTGTAGTAATATCTCATGATCTTTTGTATTTCTGCAGTGTCAGTTGTTACTTCTCCTTTTTCATTTGTAATTCTATTGATTTGAGTCTTATCCCTTTTTTTCTTGGTGAGTTTGGCTAATGGTTTATCTATTTTGTTTATCTTTTCAAAGAACCAGCTTTTAGTTTTATTGATCTTTGCTATTGTTTCCTTCATTTCTTTTTCATTTATTTCTGATCTGATTTTCATGATTTCTTTCCTTCTGCTAACTTTGGAGTTTTTTTGTTCTTCTTTCTCTAATGGCTTTAGGGGCAAGGTTAGGTTGTTTATTCGAGATGTTTCCTGTTTCTAAAGGTGGGCTTGTATTGCTATAAACTTCCCTCTTAGAACTGCTTTTGCTGTGTCCCAGAGGTTTTGGGTCATCGTGTCTCCATTGTCATTTTTGCTAGGTATTTTTAAATTTCCTCTTTGCTTTCTTCAGAGATCACTTTGTTATAAAGTAGTGTATTGTTTTGCCTCCATGTGTTTTTATTTTTTACAGATCGTTTCCTGTAATTGATATCTAGTCTCATAGCGTTGTGGTCAGAAAAGGTACTTGATACAACTTCAATTTTCTTAAATTTACCAAGGCTTGATTTGTGACCCAAGATATGATCTATTCTGGAGAATGTTCCATGAGCACTTGAGAAAAATGTCTATTCTGTTGTTTTTGGATGGAGTGTCCTATAAATATCAATTAAGTGCATCTTGTTTAATGTATCATTTAAAGCTTGTGTTTCCTTATTTATTTTCATTTTGGATGATCTGTCCATTTGTGAAAGTAGGGTGTTAAAGTCCCCTATTATGAATGTGTTACTGTCGATTTCCTTGTTTATGGCTCTTAGTATTTGCCTTATGTATTGAGGTGCTCCTATGTTGGGTGCATAAATATTTACAATTGTTATATCTTCTTCTGGGATCGATCCCTTGATCATTATGTAGTGTCCTTCTTTGTCTCTTTTAATAGTCTTTTTTTTAAAGTCTATTTTGTCTGATATGAGAATTGCTACTCGAGCTTTCTTTTGGTTTCCATTTGCATGAAATATCTTTTTCCATCCCCTTACTTTCAGTCTGTATGTTTCTGTAGGTCTGACATGGGTCTCTTGTAGACAGCTATATATATGGGTCTTGTTTTTGTATCCATTCAGCCAATCTGTGTCTTTTGGTGGGAGCATTTAGTCCATTTACATTTAAGGTATTTATCGATATGTATGTTCGTATTCCCATTTTCTAAATTGTTTTGGGTTTGTTATTGTAGGTCTTTTCCTTCTCTTGTGTTTTTTGCCTAGAGAAGTTCCTTTAGCATTTGTTGTAAAGCTGGTTTGGTGGTGCTGAACTCTCTCAGCTTTTGCTTGGCTGTAAAGGTTTCAATTTCTCCATCAAATCTGAATGAGATCCTTGCTGGGTAGAGTAATCTTGGTTGTAGGTTTTTCTCCTTCATCACTTTAAATATGTCCTGCCACTCCCTTCTGGCTTACAGAGTTTCTGCTGAAAGATCAGCTGTTAACCTTATGGGGATTCCCTTGTGTGTTATTTGTTGTTTTTCCCTTGCTACTTTTAATATGCTTTCTTTGTATTTATTTTTTGACGGTTTGATTAATATGTGTCTTGGTGTATTTCTCCTTGGATTTTTCCTGTATGGGACTCTCTGTGCTTCCTGGACTTGATTAACTATTTCCTTTCCCATATTAGGGAAGTTTTCAACTATGATCTCTTCAAATATTTTCAGTCCCCTTCTGTTTCACTTCTTCTTCTGGAACCCCTATAATTCGAATGTTGGTGCATTTGATGTTGTCTCAGAGGTCTCTGAGACTGTCCTCAGTTCTTTTCATTCTTTTTTCTTTATTCTGCTCTGCAGTAGTTATTTCCACTATTGTATCTTCCAGGTCACTTATCTGTTCTTCTTCCTCAGTTATGCTGCTATTGATCCCATCTAGAGTATTTTTCATTTCATTTATTGTGTTGTTCATTGTTGTTTGTTTCATCTTTAGTTCTTCTACGTCCTTGCTAAATATTTCTTGCATTTTGTCTATTCTATTTCCAAGATTTTGGATCATCTTTACTATCATTATTCTGAATTGTTTTTCAGGTAGACTGCCTATTTCCTCTTCATTTATTAGGTCTTGTGAGTTTTTATCTTGTTCCTTCGTCTGCTATGTGTTTTTCTGTCTTCTCATTTTGCTTATCTTACTGTGTTTGGGGTCTCCTTTTTGCAGCCTGCAGGTTCGTAGTTCCCGTTGCTTTTGGTGTCTGTTTCCAGTGGCTAAGGTTGGTTCAGTGGGTTGTGTAGGCTTCCTGGTGGAGGGGACTAGTGCCTGTGTTCTGGTGGATGTGGCTGGATCTTGTCTCTCTAGTGGGCAGGTCCACGTCTGGTGGTTTGTTTTGGGGTGTCTGTGGACTCATTATGATTTTAGGCAGCCTCTCTGCGAATGGGTGGGGTTGTGTTCCTGTTTTGCTAGTTGTTTGGCATAGGGTGTCCAGCATTGTAGCTTGCTGGCCGTTGAGTGAAGCTGGGTGCTGGCGTTGAGACGGAGATATCTGGGAGATTTTTGCTGTTTGATATTATGCGGAGCTTGGAGGTCTCTTGTTGACCAGTGTCCTGAAATTGGCTCTCCCACTTCAGAGACATAACACTGAGTCCTGTGTGCAGCACCAAGAGCCTTTCATCTATACGGCTCAGTATAAAAGGTAGAAAAAGTAGAGAGAAAGAATTAGTAGAAGTAGGAAGAAAGAAAGAAAGAAATGAAGGGAGGAAGGAAGGAAGGAAGAAGAAAAGAAGGCAAGAAGGAAATAAAGAAAGAAAGGAGGGATGGAGGGAGGAAGGAAGGAAGGAAGGAGGGAAGGAAGGAAAAAAGAAAGAAAGAAAGAAGATAAAGTAAAATAAAATAAAGTAAAATATAATAAAGTTATTAAATTAAAAAATAACTATTAAGAAAAAAAATTTTTTTAAAAAAAGGACCAATAGAACCTTAGTATAAATGGTGGAAGCAAAGCTATACAGACAAAATCTCATACAGAAGCATACACATACACACTCACAAAAAGGAAAAGGGGAAAAAATCATAAATCTTGCTCTCAAAGTCCACCTCCTCAATTTGGGATGATTCGCTGTCTATTCATGTATTCCACAGATGCAGGGTATATCAAGTTGATTGTGGAGCTTTAATCCCCTGCTTCTGAGGCTGCTGGGAGAGATTTCCCTTTCTCTTCTTTGTTCTCACAGCTCCCAGGGGCTCAGCTTTGGATTTGGCCCCGCCTCTGCGTGTAGGTCGCTGGAGGGCGTCTGCTTTTCGCTCAGACAGGACGGGGTTAAAGGAGCCGCTGATTCGGGGGCTCTGGCTCACTCAGAGCATGGGGATCGAGGGGCACGGAGTGCAGGCGAGCCTGCGGCGGCAGAGGCCGGTGTGACGTTGCACCAGCCTGAGGCCCGCCGTGCGTTCTCCCGGGGAAGTTGTCCCTGGATCCATGGACCCTGGCAGTTGTGGACTGCACAGGCTCCCTGGAAGGGAGGTGTGGATAGTGACCTGTGCTCGCACACAGGCTTCTTGGTGGCGACAGCAGCAGCCTTAGCGTCTCATGCCCGTCTCTGTGGTCTGCGCTGTTAGCTGCGGCTCACGCCCATCTCTGGAGCTCCTTTAAGCAGCGCTCTTAATCCCCTCTCCTCGTGCACCAGGAAACAAAGAGGGAAGAAAAAGTATCTTGCCTCTTCGGCAGCTCCAGACCTTTTCCCGGACTCCCTCCCGGCTAGCCGTGGTGCACTAACTCCTTCAGGCTGTGTTCACGCTGCCAGCCCCAGTCCTCTGCCTGCGCTCCGACCAAAGCCCGAGCCTCCGCTCGCAGCCCTGCCCACCCCGGCGCGTGAGCAGACAAGCCTCTAGGGCTGGAGAGTGCGGTTCGGCACCGATCCTCTGTGCGTGAATCTACCTGCTTTGCTCTCCGCACCCCTGTTGCTGCGCTCTCTTCCGTGGCACCAAAGCTCCCCCCCTCCACCACCCGCAGTCTCCGCCCACGAAGGGGCTTCCTAGTGTGTGGAAACCTTTCCTCCTTCACAGCTCCCTCCCACTGGTGCAGGTGCCGTCCTTATTCTTTTGTCTCAGTTTTTTCTTTTTTTTTTCTTTTTTTTTTTGCGGTACGCGGGCCTCTCACTGCTGTGGCCTCTCCCGTTGCGGAGCACAGGCTCTGGATGCGCAGGCTTAGTGTCCATGGCTCACCGGCCCAGCCGCTCTGCGGCATGTGGGATCTTCCCAGACCGGGGCACGAACCCGTATCCCCTGCATTGGCAGGCGGACTCTCAACCACTGCGCCACCAGGGAAGCCCTTGTTTTTTCTTTTTTTTTATGTTGCCCTACCCAGGTACGTGGGGAGTTTCTTGCCTTTTGGGAGGTGTGAGGTCTTCTGCCAGCGTTCAGTAGGTGTTCTGTAGGAGTTGTTCCACGTGTAGATGTATTTCTGGTGTATCTGTGGGGAGGAAGGTGATCTCCGCGTCTTACTCTTCCACCATCTTCCCCCGGAGCCCTCTAAATGGCACCTTTTAATCACGATCACGGACTGAGTTCTCTCATAGTGTATAAAGGTGTACAGGTCAAATTCTTGGGTAAGTTCAGAAATTTACTGCTCTGGAATTGGCTAGTCATAGTCAATTTAAAAGTGGATACAAGTATGAGACAAACCCCCAGGTCTGATGGTAAATATGTACTGAGGGAAACTTGTTAATCTACAAAGGTCAACCTAGATGACCTTTGATGTATCCTCAAGAAATTACAGTATGATGTGAGTAAGGCTACATATAAACCAATATTACAAGTACAATACATCTAAGGAAAGCATTCTATTATGAAAATAGAAGGGTGATAGTACACCTGGAGTGCAAGAAAAAGGGGGAAAAAATGAGAATGTACGGGGTTATGGGGTTTTGCCACTGTTCTGACTCCATAGTCACTAAGCACCATTCTCTGGTTAATTTGGCCCTGAATGTTGGCCTTGCTTTGCAGGTGGAAGCATTCACCAAAAAGTTGGTACAATGATTTTGAATCACCTAATCAAAATATTCCTAGTCCCAAATTACTACACTGTTATTCAGATTTATATCATCTTTTGGATAAGTTTGGTTGGTGCTAATCTGTTCCATAGCCTCCAAACTGCTTTGATCCTCCTCAGGAGCCCACCATCTGTGGGGTGGTGAGACGCTTTAGACTTGCCAGTTAACAGTATTTTGATTTCAATGGAACATTTTGAATTTGAGCATTTGGTCTGTTTAAAGTCCCATTGGATATCAGGACTGGTTTAAATATTCTCTTACGTATGGTTCTTAGACAAAAGCTCAGTCTTTGGGATGTCACCAACCTGTTTTTCCCCTTCTACAGCATGGTGTCCCAGAGTATGAAGTTTGTTATTCATAATAAAGAGTTTGCCTGGCCTTTGTCTTTGGTTCCTGGGAGGGAGACTAAATCCTAGGAATTTCCTGAGTAATAAGAGTGTCTTTGTTATTCATGAGCCTCTGGGATCACACCCCAGTTTATCCTAACAAGATAACTCAGAATGGAGGTTGGTTACCAGAAAGACCAGCCGTGTAATTAGAGGGTTGAGGTTTTGAGCCAGTCTGACCTCCAGGGAGGGGAGAAGAGCTGGAGATTGAGTTCAATTATGTGGCCAAGGACTCCACCAATCATGGCTACATAAAAAAATCCCAATAAATACTCTGGTCATTGAAGCTTGGTGAAGCTTCCTGGTTGGTGAACACATTAACGTGCTGGGAGGGTGATGAACCCTGATTCCATGGGGAAAGGGCATGGAAGCTTTGTGTTCATAACACTTCCAAATCTTGCCCCATGTATGTTTTCTTTTGTCTGGTCCTGATTTGAATCCTTTGTAATAAAACCGTGTTTATAAGGATAATACTTTCCAAAGTTCTGTGAGTCATTCCAGTGAATTGTTGAAACTAAGGGGACTCATGGGGATGTCCTGGACTTGTAGCCATTTGGTCAGAAGTACAGGTGGCCTGGGAATCCCTGAACTTGTGGCTGGCATCTCAAAGGGGGACAGTCTTGTTGGGGACCTGTGGAGTCTGATGCTAACTCTGGGTGTTTGCATCAGCATTGAATTGTATTGCCTTATACAAAGGCTGTACTCACGGCACAAGAAGAGATATATCTGCCCTGCCCTGGTGTCCTTGGAATTCTTGCTGGGCCACATCCCCCAGGTAAGATTAGTTTCTCTTAATTCATTTATGCCATGTCTTTTATCTCTAGAGGCACATGTGTCTTGGTAAAGAATCATCAATGTATAAGCTGCCATTTTTGGTTATTGTTATACCAGTGAAACAGCTTGTAACTTTTCTTTCTTACATAGTTAAAAAGTTGAATTTTCTCGGGAGGTCTGAAAATCCTATTTTCAACAACTGGTGGTAGTGCCTCCAGTATATGGGCTTTATCCAAAATGATGTTGAGCCAATTGATGTCAGTGCCATTCTCTGAAAAACTAATTCCAGGATTAAGCATTGAAGGGGACAAAAGGAACTACTCATGAACATGGAAGCTCTGCTGCCTTAAGAAAAACTCACCCAGAGGAGACAGAGTTGGAGACCAACCACTCCCACCATTATTCATCCCAGCCTGCTACACAAAATCCCTGGATCATGGGGTCTGCTGAAGGACCTTCTGCTCCACCTCTGGGGTATCTTCTGTTCTCTTGGTAACTGCACATGCTCCTCTGGCAGCAGGGCCATCATCCACTTCAACACTAGTGCAGGTTCCTCATCCCTAGCTACAGGTTAGAATTACCAGGGGAGGTTTGATAAAATGCCACAGCTGTCCTTATCTTCAGAAATTCTTGACTACCAAGGCGAGGTAGTTCTCCTAGGCTCTGCTCATCATGGCCTCGCAAGGCATAGCACTTGCCTGCAGTCTTCTGGCTTGTTTAACACCAGAGAGAAAAGACCTCTCCCTAGCTGTGTCTCCCAATTCACTCTTGGACCAGGTACATTCTGTTTCACTCTTAGGTTTTATACCTAGAAAGAAAGCTGTCAGCTTGAAATGCTTCATCTAGTTTTTCAGTTCCAATGACACATCTCTAAATTAATATCAACAAAACCAACAACTACCTTATTTAATGAGAACTTACACTGTGCTAAGGGTTTTACATGCATTTTCTTTTTCTTAGCCTTTTTATTGTGAAATATGACATAACAGAAAAAGTTTATCAAACATAAATATACATCCAAGAGAATTATCACAAAGCCAACACTCATGTAGCCATCACTCTTTCTCATTACACCCTCATTCCCCATCAAAAGTAGCCTCCACCCTGACATTTAAGGTAATCACTTCCCTGTTCTTTTTGATTGTCCATCACCAAACACGCATCTCCAAAGTTGGGTTTTATTCTGCAGTTTGTCAGTTTCACACACATGGAATCTCACGTATGTGTTTGTCTGTGTCTAGCTTCTTTTGCTCAGTTATCACTTTTGAGATTCATCCATCTTTCTGTATGTAGCTGTAATTCATTCATTTTCATTGCTATATAACATTTCATTACATTAAAAAATCCTCTTATCCACTCTATTGTTAGCATCTGAAGCAATTCCCGATTATGGCCATTTTAACAATGATGCTATGAATATTCTTGCACGCGCCTTCTGATGTACACATATTAGCTCTCATGTTAGCTGTCCTGATGAGTGTGTATGACGGCCCACCATTGTTTTGCTTTGCATTTCCCAATACAGTGAGTTTGAACACCCATCCTCCTATATCTTCATTGACCACCTAGACATCTTCCCCTGAAAAGTGGCTGTTAGTTCCTTTGCTCATTCTTCCGCTGGGTTATCTGCTCATCTCTTATGATTCTCAGAACATTCTGGATGCAAGCCTTCTCTGTTATAAATGACGAAACACCCCCTTCACTTCAAAGCCTGACTCCTCATTCTCTCAAATGATATACCCAGATGAATAGAGGTTTCAATTTTAAAGTAGACCATGTACATGTTCTCATGTGATCCTTCTAAAATTTCTGTGACGTAGAATTATTTTCCCCACCCTGAGGGTGAGGAAACTAATGCTTATGGAGGTTCAATAACATGCCTAGTAATTGGTAGACCTGAGATTAGCTCCCATGTCTGTCTGACTCCAAAGCCCATACACTTGACTCCTTGGCTCTACTAATAACAACTTTGTCACAGTCCCAGCAAGCAACACTTGAAAACCAGACTTGTAGGTTTCTGTTCCCTTTGTTAATCACTCTCCCAACCATGAGAGTTGCCCATTAACATTTGGCAGTTAATTATTAAATATTTACTTTAAAATACTGAGAATTTAATCCTGGGAAGAGTCTTGGAATATAAGTATCTTCAGGCCACACTTGGTAAAAAGTTAGCTCCAGTTAACCACTCTTATTTATTTATTTATTTATTTTGCGGTACATGCGCCTCTCACTGTTGTGGCCTCTCCCGTTGCGGAGCACAGGCTCCAGACACGCAGGCTCAGCAGCCATGGCTCAGGGGCCAAGCCGCTCCGCGGCATGTGGGATCTTCACGGACCGGGGCACGAACCCGCGTCCCCTGCATTGGCAGGTGGACTCGCAACCACTGCACCACCAGGGAAGCTCTAGCCACTCTTATTTTGTAAATCAAGTTTTAACACCCAAACTTTATCACTTGGCATCATCCTCCCACTCATAAGACCTGACTGGGAAAAGATCAAACATGATAATTCAAGCGGCATCTTCTGGGACACCCTCATGTCCACTCATCATCACAGGGTCTCCACCCTGTGCTGCATTTGGGGGCACTTAGTTTACTTAATGTGGCTTAGTTGGCAGGTAGATAGGACAAGAATGATGTCACATTCGTGATGTTTCACCATATGTTCAACGTGCGTCAGACCAAGACAGTGGAAAATAGAGAAATGGAAAAAGAATACCCAAAAAATGCCAACCAAAGAAAACTGGGGTAGCAATATTAATGTTATATTAAGTCTAAACTCTGTGATTTCTTTGTTCCACATTTCCAACCCCACTTGCCAGCCACATTGCTCAGTCTTCTGTACTCACCCAGAGGGTGAATCCTTGCATTTTATTTATTTTCAAATGGTCTTAAAAGAAAGCTTAAGGTTCTTCTTGGTCACAACCCGGACACTCTCTTAGTGCGAGGCTGACAAGAGAAGGCTCAGCTCTGACCTGACCTTGAGGCATTGCCATTGATTCTGAGGTTTTGCACCAAGACTGGTTTCTCTTGAGACCTGCCTCTGTTCTCAGCTGTGTTTATGATCAAATCCTCAGAGTCAGATCTTATGTTTTAAATTAACTTCTGGAAGGAGGAGGGGCACTTGTCAGTTGACCTAGAAACAGAGATGGGTCAACCTGAAGGCTCACCCACTGACTAGGGGAAGACTGCCTGGGACAGGGATCCAGGTGGTGTTGTGGGACCTCGCTCAGCTGGACCCTCCAGGAGACTCCAGGTGCTGGTGAACAAATGGATACTGCAGAAAAGAAAATGCTGATTACTTGGTCTTAAAAAGTTCAGCCTACTCTGCCTCTCCCTCTTATTTAAGCTAGAGAAAGAGGTGGAAAAGAGTAAGTACAGAGAGACAAATAGTCAAGGGAGTGAGAGAGGGAGGAAAAGAATCAATGTTTAGATGCTGATCCTTGGAAAATATTTGATCAGTCTCCAGGACTGGGCCTTCCCTGCCCTTGCAGCTCACTCACCTTCCTGTGCTGTGGAAGCCTGGGAAAATTTTTGCTCTGTGAGGGACCCTTCCTCAGTATACTGTGAACTTTTATCCTAGCCGTGGCTATATGCTACTATCTGAATTTTTAATATAGTTGATATCTGAACAACGTGGGGGATAGAAGCCTGACTCCCTGCAGTTGAAAATCCACATAACTTTACATTTGGCCTTCTGTATCTGTGGTTCTGCATGTAGGGAGTCAACTAACTATAGATTGTGTAGTGCTGTAGTACACATTTATAGAAAAATCAGTATGAGTGGATCTGTATAGTTCAAACCTGTGGTGTTCGAGACAACTCTACACTGAAATAAATGTGTGACTGTCAATACCTGTTTAGTGCTCTGGAGTGACCAGGACTTCTCACACACCCATCAGACCAGGACAATGGGGGCTCCTGTGCTGTCCTTACTCTGGGGAAGGAGCCCCAAACCTCCACTGCTCCAACACCACGGACACAAGTTCCAACGTATTTATGTACCATCTGTCTTGTTATTTGCTTAATATTAAAAAAAAAAGTGCTCACTTTCTTTTACTTAAGTAAATATATATATATCCTTTATAAGTCTCAATCAGTTTTTTACCGATATATGAATACTTATACACATCAATTAAGCATTTTTTTAAGAGCTTTTTACTACTATTGGTCTGACTGTCACATAGTGGGAGGTACTGGTGATGAGAAAAGACTGAAAAGACTCATTACCAGTTAGGATCAAGTAAAGGAGGCCTCTTCCACCCAAGGCTTCCGAGGAGCTGTACCACCTCCCTGGGGATGGATGGGGCTTTTAAGGAGCCAGCCTGTATTTATTGCACTGGGGTGACACCCTGGGAATCAAAGAGGTATCTGAAGAGAAAAGAATGTTCTCCTTGGGAGGAACTATAACATGTTTTGGTACCAGCCCCAAACAAACAATGTTTAAAATATTGACCTCTTGACAGAAGTTCACAGGCAGGGGTGTCTGATAGGGACTTGTGGTTAAGACCACCACCACTGGAAATGTCCTGAGATGCAATGCAATTATGAACAGCCTTGTCCACCTGCCTCTTCCTCTCCCAGTCCAAGAAAACAGAATGTGTGGGATCTAAAAGAAAAAAATCTCAAACCACAGCCCTGCACAGACCTCAGCTGAGAAGAGCAGCCTTGGCAGGAGGAGCACCCCCATTGCCTTCCAGCAGATGCACTGTGACCACAGCTTACACAATGAAGAAACTCAGTGGGCACTAAAGCCAATGTGGAGGCCAGAAGTCAAGGTGACCTTGGCTCCCAGCGGACTCCTTTGATCTAATTGCTTAAATCATATTCTTCCACTGTCACCTCCTCTCCACCAGCCTCCTGCCAGGTCAGCAGACTAGAGTATGATCTGCTCACTGCCCTCTTGGACTTGGACTTGGGTACAAGAGTCCTCAGATGAGGTAATAACGGGAAAAGTACATTGTGGACTTTAATGCTAAAATGTTAATAGCTAACATTTATTGCAGTCTTTTGGTGTTTCAAGTATTGTTCAAGCACTCTGCTTATCTAATCTTGACAGTAACCCTATAAGGTAGGTACTTCAGAGATGAGGGAACTGAGTTTCAGAGAGGTTAAGTGACTTGCCTATGGTCTTCAGCATGGAAGGTGCAGCCCAGGACTCTTAACTGGTAGCCTGTGGGCTAGGTGGCCAGAGGCCCCCCTCTCCCCCACTTCCCCCCATACTCTGAAGATCCAGACCTCATGGAGCCTTTGGAAAGCCTGATGCATATTAGTATGCTAATGCATCTGAGAAGTTCAGCAGTAAACACTTAAAAAGGAAGTTGATTATATTTCTTCCGTCTAACGCGTCTCACACTTAGTTGAGCAGCCCCCTACCCACCCCCACCTTTAAATGGGATTCTTATTCCCCAAAACATAGAAGGAAGTGAGCCAGGGCTCTGTGAGCATCTTTGTGCAGGCACGGGAGGAGCTTCCTTTCCCAGGGCAGCCACTAATGCTGATGTGCTTGTCTCTGGCCAGGCTCTGGGCCAGTATCTAGCCTGGGATCAGTCATTGTAGCCAGACATTCAGGCAGTATCATTAGGTGCAACCTAGTCAGGGCCCCGGGGCTGGTGCCTGTGTACTGGGAACTAGGTCCAGAGAAGGACTTTTTTTCTTTAACCATTATTTCCTTACTCTTTACATTTTTTTGTTTACAAGAGAGAGAAAGACAACTACAATGTTTTAAGAAAAAAAAAGGGTGAAGAAATCAAATGGTCTAGGGGTGAAGTTGGCTCCAGATCTGTCTGAATCCAAGGACTAAAATAAAGTCCCCCCACCTCCCCATCTCTCAGCCTTGCCTTCTTGTGCTTTGGCTTCATTCATGGACAGCACTGTCCCCGTGGTGACTGACAGCAGCTTCAGGCTACATCAGCTTTATTGCTGGCAGATCCTATAGTTCCAGCCCAGGCCCTGGACCTATTTGGGTCCTGGGCCGTCCCTGCAACGATCTTTAGCACTTCTTCGATCAGCCAGGCTTGTGTCACAGGTCTGGGGGTGGGGATACCTCTCTTTACCACATGCAAAGTGAGTTGGAGATGGGCCTCTACCCCATCCCCCACCCCATTACAGTCTGCTATAAGGGAAAGGGGGAATTGACACTGGTCAGGCAAAACCAACAGCACCAGTACGAAGGGGTCTAGTATGAGCCAGGAGTTGTCTTCTCTTGCATGGTCACTCTTTGACAGAGCAGTTCCACCTCTTAGAGTTTATTCTAAGTAGATAATTGGACAGATATATTAAAAAAATATTAAAGAAAATAACATTCATTGAAACGTCCTTTGTAGTGAAAAACTAAAAAGTCTGTCAAAAGGGAATTGTTTAAATTAATAATTTACATCCGAATAATACACAGCCAACAAAAGTATGGTGTACAAAAGATTTTTTAATCAATTTTATAATGTCCAGAATATATTGTTGAATGGAAAAACAGATAAAAAATAATTTGTGGTAAGGTTACACTTTTGAAAAATTATTTATCTTTTTGAAAGATAATATATCTAAATAGAGGGATGCTTGAAAGTTTAAAAGATATTAGCAGTGTTTATTGCTGGTTGGTGAACTTTGGGTGATTTTTATAAGCTTTTTACTTTCCTGAAATTTTACCACAAACTTGTCTATTTTTACAATTAAAAATTATTTATTACAAGTGCAATTATTTACTCTCTTCAAAGAAAACTATTATTTTCTAAGATAATTAATCTAAGGTTCCTGGCGTGGGGGAATCCTATCTTCCCCCTTTAGCATCTATGTTCTCAAGGGGCACATTGGCAAGCAGAAGCTGAGGGGGTTGCCTGGGGCTCCTCATTCCTGTCCTGTTGTGGTCCTCTGGGGAAGCCTGGCTTTGTTCTTCACCTGCATTTCAGCAGTGTTTCAGTGCTCACGGTGTTTGGGGGAGGTGGCCCAGAGTTGCAAATAATCCTTTGATTTATCTAAGGATTATTAGGTCTTTGGGTGCTGCCCATCTCGTCTGAAAGCGTACGACAGTAAATCTTTTCTAACCAGTGTCCACCCCTCACTCTATGCCCATCCACCATGACTCTGGTAGCAAAGCCTTCAAGTGCCATGTTGTCTCCTGGCTGGGAGTGTGTTTCCGCTTGTCTGAACCAAAAACAGCCTGAGGGCTTGGGCGCTGATCTGGATGTTGAGAGCTCTTCACAATTTTACTGTTTAATTGCTTTTGTGAAAAGAGATATTTTCTGCTTTCATTTCTTCTGTCACTGATACTAAATCATTTGTCCAAAAGACAAAAGGCCTTTTATAACTTCTTATTATCAATCATAAATAAAGCTGTGGTTTAAATTCAGTAAAGCCTTTTTGGGTGGCTGAGCTCATCTCTAGTTTGGTGCAATTCAAGATTTTGCCATTTTCAGTTTGTTTCACACAGGGTTATTAAAGGAAATGTGCTAATTAATTTTGAAATAAAAAGCTGTAAGCTTAAGGGGTTTTTTTTTGAGTCACAGCATAAGGCAAATTAGTCATGTTTTGGTCTCTATATTTAATCACTTTAGAACACATTTTTATTTGTATTTTCACTCACCTTGAATGGAGTAGAGATCACATAAGGGGTATAGTTTCCAAATCAAGTTGTTTGGATAAACATAGTTTTAACAAAGACTATCCCTAGCATCTGTAGAGTGCATTCTCCACACCGCTGCCAAGGGTGTTTCACTCAGTCACTTAAGACAAATTCTTAGCAAGTTACTGCCCTGCCTAAAAGCCTCTAATGTGTCTCCATTGCCTTTGGAGACTCATCAACTCCTTAGCCAGCATTTCAAGGGCCTCCCCGTTTAACCCCAACCCATCTCTCCAGTTAAAAAAAGCTCATTCCTGAGGAAGAATGCTGTTCCCTCTCCTTCAAGGCCTAATCTCACCCTCTCTGTGAGACCTCCATGCTTTTCCCAGGCTGGACCCTCTACAGCATCTCATGTGCCCTTATTATGGCCTTCCATGCTGACTCAGTTTCCACCCCTCTTCACTGAGGTATAATTGACAAATTGTATATATTTAAGATATACAACGTGATGTTTTGATACATATATACTTTGTGAAATGATTACCACAGTCAAGCTAATTATCATTTCCATCACCTCACACAGTTACCTTTATCTGTATGTGCATGTGTGCTGAGAACACAAGTCTACTCTCTTAACAAATTTCAAATATACAATATAGTACTATTAAACTACAGTGGTTGCCAGGGGCTGGGGCCTGGGGGAAATGGGAAGATGGTACAAAGTTTCAGTTGTGCAGGATGACTAAGTTTTGGAGATCTAGTGTACACCCTCGTGACTGGCTCGGTTTTAATTGTTCGTTTTTCTCCACTCAATCCTGTGCCCTCTGGAGAAGACATTCCCAAGTCTGGCTAAGCATCAGAGTCTCCTGGGTAGCTTGATAAAAATACAAAAATCCCTGAGCCCCATACCAGACCAACAGAATCAGAATCTCTGGGAGTGGAGTCCAGATATCCATAAATTTTAATCAGTTTTCTAGGTGATTCTGACCATCAGGCAGGCTTGGTAACCACTGCCCCATTGCATTTTCCATGGACCCAGCCCAGTGAGAGCAAGAAATGGAATGAGGCAGAGAGTTGAGGTACATGGAGGACTCACTCTGTATCAGCTCCTCTCTAAGAGATTTTACATCTGTGCATTTAATCTCAACCACCTCAAGAAATAGATTCTAGCAAGCCCAAGCCTATTACTATAGACAAGAAAACCACAGTTAAAGGGGTTAGGCCCTTGTCCAAGATTCCCACTGGTAACAAAACCAGCTCTGCTGTCTTTTTAGACTCATTCTTTTTACTTAACTCATGTTAATTAAATGTTAGTTAAAATAAGTTAACATCTATATTTTTAGAATCTCTGTGCCTTGCTCCCTTACATTCAATCAACCTGCAAGACCTACCCACTCTATCTGCCCATCTTCATTCTCTGCCATGTAGACCTCGGAAACAGCCTTCTAATTTGTCTCCTACCGTTTCACCTCTAATCTGTTTTCCTAACTGTAGCTGAGTAATCATTTAAACTTTGCAAATCTGCCAAAGCCACTGCTCGTGGTATATTTTACCACATATAAGCTTTTCATTTTTACATATAAAAATATGCCTAATTTTACCTTTATAGCTTTGAGGTTTTCAGACTTGATAATGGGTGTTTAAGTGAGCCTTCCCTGCCCTTTAGACTTCTAATGCAAATGACAATATAGGGGTTAAGTTTTACAATGAATAAAGAGTTTGTACATATTGACGTAGGAAGGCAAACCTCAGAAGAATGGGCAATAGGCATGAGTAGGTAATTCACTGATGAGGAAATTAAACTAATAAACAAATAAATGAAAAGAAACCCCAATCACTAATGGTCAAAGAAACAAAGTGATGTCACTCAACTCCCCTCGGATTAGAAAAAATTAAAAACAGCTATGACCAGGACATGGAACCAACCTAAATGTCCATTAACAGATGAATGGATAAAGAAGATGTGGCACATATATACAATGGAACATTACTTAGCCATAAAAAGAAATGAAACTGAGTTATTTGTAGTGAGGTGGATGGACCTAGAGTCTGTCATACAGAGTGAAGTAAGTCAGAAAGAGAAAAACAAATACCGTATGCTAACACATATATATGGAATCTAAAAAAAAAAAAAAAAGGTACTGATGAACCTAGTGACAGGGCAGGAATAAAGACATAGACGTAGAGAATGGACTTGAGGACATGGGGTGGGGTGGGAGGGGGAAGCTGGGGCGAAGTGAGAGTGGCATGGACATATATACACTACCGAATGTAAAATAGTTAGTGGGAAGCAGCAGCATAGCACAGGGAGATCAGCTCGGTGCTTTGCGATGACCTAGAGGGGTGGGATAGGGAGGGTGGGAGGGAGGCTCAAGAGGAAGGGTATATGGGGATATATGTATGCATATGGCTGATTCACCTTGTTGTACAACAGAAACTAACACAGTGTTGTGAAGCAATTATACTCCAATAAGGATCTATTAAAAAAAACAACAACTATGATACATATTGCTGGCAGCAATGTGGGAGAAGAGTACTCTTGTAAACTGCTGGTTCATAGGGAAGTTTTGTCAGCCTTTTTGGGAAGTGTTCTAGTAACATTTTAAAAGAAACTGCAATACTGTTTGTTCTAATTTCCCATTCCTGGAAATCAGTTTACTTTCCAGCTCAAAACCATTAGAATAAAGGACCTGTGAACAAGAGTATTTACTGCTGCATTGTTCAAATGGCAAAAACCTGGAGGTAGCATGATTGTCCATCCCTAAAAGAATTGTTGACTTTATTATGGAATATCCACATCATGGATGTGGAGCTTCAAAAAAAAGGGAGGGAGCAAGTCAAGACAGTAAAGACAAGGGATAAAAGGTTAATTAAAAACTAATAAAATCATATCAGCATATCTGATATGATCAAATTTATGCACTTATATAAAATTATATACATATGTATGTATAGACAAAATCTGTAAAAATTAAAAATGCAAACCTAATCTGTTCATTTCTCTACCTAAAATCTGTCAATGGCTTCCTAATCCCCTGTGGATCAATGCAGGATCTTTAGCTTGGGCCCCAGAGGCCCCTGCTCATGTCTCCACCCTCCCATAAAACAGCTGCCCTCCTCATTCTGTGTCACAGACACGTTTCCTGGTTCTTCACCTCCCAGGACCCCCAGGCCCCCTCCACTCTGCAGCCCTCCTGCTCCTCTTTAGTTCTTCACACATGCTGTTTCTTTTCTTCTGCATGACTCTTACTCATTTTTATGTCTCAGCTTAAACATCAGTTTCTCAGGGGGCTTTCGCTGACTCTCAGATGTGGTTATGTATCCTGATATCTATTCCCATGGTTCTCTGTCCTTACTAAAATTCTATTTTATTATTAGCTTCTTTTCCCAAACTTTGCTCAGATTTTCCCAGCTGTAATTTACTGCTTAGTTGTTACATCTGAATTGGATAAGAGCCTATAGCAAAGACCTGAACATTGTACCCTGGATCTCATAACTGTGGGGATGTGGAATCACCTCTCCAACCCTGTTGCCACCCTGTGGACCTCTCAGCCATAAGGATCTCTTTTAATTTTATAGGGACAGCAGTTTATGCCACCACATAGCATCTGTGAGTGCTGTGATACCCTCCCCAGGATTGTCTGTGTCATTCTCTGGGTCCCTCTGGCCATCTGTGCTCCTTGGCTGCCTCAGGCTTCCCACTCTGCTCCTGTCCCCTGTGAGGAATCCCTGGGTAGAGGAGAAGAGGAGCCCTAGTTCCTGTGATTGTCAGAGTCCCTCCTGATCTGTGACCATGATCATGCTCTGGGCCTGAGAGGAGGCTGCAGTGAAAGTGACTTTAAATTCCAAAACATTCTAAAGACAGCTTGGAGCTGACACTTGTTATAGCAGCAGAGAACTAACCACGACAGGTGTGAGGGGTTAACACAGGGCACACACCAGGGAGGGCACGACAACCAAGTTTATTAAGCATTATTTTGCTTTTACTGCATGTTTCTAATTAAATGTTTATTTTTAAAAAACCCAATTTATATGAAGAGAAAATAATTTAGTTCAGTTCATTTTCAAACCATAATGTTAAAAAATTATTCTTTTCATAATAACAGCTTTCTTTCTGTAAGCAGTAGCATTTCTGTCTTCACAAAAAAGGGAGAACAGGAAAACAGATTGTATGACTATGTTTTTCCAGAAGACCTAGGTAAGCCAGTTTCCCAACAAGGTCATTGCCCCTGGTAAGCTTGGATAAAATAACAAGATTTTTTACATGAGAAGAAAATGTGGAAATAAATTACATTACATGTTAACTCAAAGAGATTTTTATATTAGATAACCCGAGCTTCTTATCCCTTTGGAGGTCATCCTGTCCTCTGTGGCAGGGAGGATTGAGTTGGATAAAGACTCTCATTAGCACTGGGGGAGGTTTCACATGTAAATCCCCTCACAAATGCGAGAGCAAATAGAGAGTGTCCTGCTTAGTAAGTCAACATAATTTGGGTGCTAGTTTTTTCTCTTAGAAAAGTGCCCTTGGTGGCTTTTGAAGTGGATGAGGCAGGATCTTTGAAGTGGATGAGGCAGGAAGCTCTCAGCCCACAGTGTTTGCCTGCTTCTCCTTCCCATCAGGATTGTCCAACATTCCCAGCCTTTTCTCCAGTCTCTGCTTCCATTCTTCTCTGAGCCTGAGGAGGGGAAACAATATACGTGGTTAGTGCATTTGTCTAGACATCTGCTGGTCCAGAGAAGTTTTTTGTTTTTTTGGTTTTTTTCCTTCTGAAGAATATTTTTTAAGAGAAATAAGTGGCTTTTACAAATTTATGAAGGAAAAAATCAGTAGAGTAATGAGCAGTCTATGAATATGTAGTTTTCTCCAAAATTTATTCCTTCCTACATTGGTATGCGGATTCAGAGTAATATCAATCAAAATCCCAGCAGGACTTTTCTGTAGCTATCAACAAGCTGATTCTAAATTTTATATGGAAAGGCAAAAGAAGTCAATTAGCCAAAACAATTTTAAAGTAGAAGAAAGATGGGAGGAGACTCATGCTACATGATTTTGAGGCTTAATGTAAAGCTACCATCATCAAGACAGTGTAGCATTGGTGAAGGAAGAAACAGATCAATGGAACAGAATGGTGTGGAAATAAACATACACAAATATAGCCAATTGATTTTTGACAAAGTACAAAGGCAGCTCAATGGAGGAAGGATAGTATTTTTTTTCAATAAATGATGCTGGAACATTATATATCCATATTAAAAATGGCTTTTGATCCACACTCCACATCTTATACAAAATTAACTAAAAATGGATCATAGACATGAATGTAAAATGTAAGACCAAGGCTTCAAGAAAAAAGCCACAAAATAATATCTTCATGACCTTGGGATAAGGAAAAAATTCTTATATACATTACAAAAAGCATGATTCATAAAAGAATAAAAAATTTGGGACTTCATCAAAATTAAAACAATTTGTTCTGTGAAAGATACTGTAAAGAGAATAAAAGACAAGCCACAAACAGGGAGAAAATATTTGCAAGTCACATATCTGATAAGGGACTTATTTCCAGAATATATATAGTTTCAAACTCAATGATAAGAAAATAATATAATGAGGAAAATAGTTGAACAGACATTTTCCTAAAGAAGTAATATGGGTGGCAAATAAACACGTAGAAGATGCTCAACATAATTAGGAAAATGCAAATTAAAACAACAATGAGGTACCACTTACCTCACAGAATAACCAAAACAAACAAAAAAAACCAAAACCAACTCTTTCCCCCTACCTCCCCTGGCAAAACCAAAATCCAACCCCCACCCCCCAAACCAAAAAACCCTCACAACAAAACTCAAACCAAGTGCTGGCCAGGATGCTGACTAACTGGAACTCTTTTACATGCTATTAAAATGCAAAACGGTGCAGTCAGTTTGTAAAACAGTTTGGCAGTTTCTTATACAGTTAATCATACACTTACCCTATGACCCAGTAATTTCAATCCTATTTGCTCAAGAGAAATAGAAATTTATCTTCACACAGAAATCTATATGTGAATGTTTACAGTACTTTTATTTATAGTCACCCAAAACTGGAAACAACCTAAATGTCCTTCAATGGGAAGTGGATCACCAAATTGTGATACATCCCTACCACAGAAAAGTACTCAGCAATGAGAAGGAATGGATGTACACAATTGATACACACAATAAGAAGAAAAAATCCCAAGTACATTGTGCTAAGTGAAGAGAGCCAGACACAAAAGACTACATACTGTATAATTCATTTATGACATTCTGGAAAAGGCAAAACTGTAGGGATGAAGTACAGATCAGTGGTTGCTATGGACTGGAAATTGGGAGAGGAGTTGACCACAAAGGAGAAGCTTAAGGGAATTTTTCAGAGTGATGGAACTATTCTATATCTTGACTGTGGTGATTACATGACTCTGAGCATTTGTCAAACTCATAGATCTGTACACAAAAAGAAAAGAAATGCATGGTGCTTATAAATCAATTAAGAAAAAGAAAGTCTATAATCAAACAGGCAGAGGCTATACAAAGGCAGTTTCTGAAGAAGAAATCCAGCTAGTTCCTATGCATATGAAAAGATCTCAACCAAACCTGTAATTAATTAAATTCATTTTAAAACAGTGAGATGCCATTTTCACCTGTCAGGTTAACAATGATTAAGAGTCTGACAACACATAGTGTGAGTGACTGTGGGAATTGGCATTCCCATACTTAGAGTGGAAGTTTAAAACAACTTCTTTGCAAGACAAGGAGGCAATAGCTATCAAAATTTAAAACACTCATCTTTTGACATATCTTCATTACTATGAACTTATCCCATAATGCTTATCCATGTATGAATAATGTATGTACAAGTATTCTTATTACAATATTGTTTGTAAAGCCAAAAAATGAAAAACAACCTAAATGTCCTTCAGTGTGATTGTTTAAATTAATTGTCACATCATTATTGTGGAAAACATTAAAGAAGTACTGAAAGTGCCAATATAGAAAAAATTCCAAGATAGCATAAGTTAAAAAAGGAATGTGCATATTAATACTATGTATAAAATAGATAACTAATGAGAATCTACTGTATAGCACAGGGAACTCTACTCAGTGCTCTGTGGTGACCTAAATGAGAAAGAAATCCAAAAAAAGGGGATATATGTATATGTATAGCTGATTCACTCTGCTGCACAGTATAAACTAAAACAATATTGTAAAGAAACTATACTCCAATAAAAATTTTTTTAAAAATTAAAAAAGGCAAGTGCAGAATATTGAAGATTGTGTAGATCCTATTTTGCATAAAAATACAGCACACTTATTTATTTGCTTAGAAAAACTAAAGTTTTGGAGAGATACATATGAGAAACTGTTAATGTCAGTTTTCTCTGGAGAGCAGGTCTAGGAGCCTAAGTGTGAAGGACACTAGTATTAAAAAGTATACACTTGGGGAGACCTTCAAGATGGCAGAGTAGTAAGATGTGGAGATCACTTTCCTCCCCACAGATACATCAGAAATACATCTACATGTGGAACAACTCTTACAGAACACCTACTGAACGCTGGCAGAAGACCTCAGACTACCCAAAAGGCAAGAAACTCCCCCACGTACCTGGGTAGGGCAAAAGAAAAAAGAAAAAACAGAGACAAAAGAATAGGGATGGGACCTGCACATCTGGGAGGAAGTGGTGAAGGAGGAAAAGTTTCTACACACTAGGAAGCCCCTTCACAGGCGGAGACGGGGTGTGGCAGGGGGCGGGGGAAGCTTCGGAGCCACAGAGCAGAGCGCAGCAACAGGGGTGCAGAGGGCAAAGTGGAAAGATTCCCACACAGAGGATCACTGCCAACCAGGACTCACCAGCCTCAGAGGCTTGTCTGCTCACCCTCCAGGGTGGGCAGGAGCTGGGAGCTGAGGCTCAGGCTTCAGAGGCAGACCCCAGGGAGAGGACTGGGGTTGCCTGTGTGAACACAACCTGAAGGGGGCTAGTGTGCCACAGCTAGCCGGGAGGGAGTCCGGGAAAAACTCTGGACCTGCCTAAGAGGCAAGAGATTGTTTCAGGGTGCGCAAGGAGAGGGGATTCAGAGCACCGCCTAAATGAGCTCCAGAGATGGGCGTGAGCCACGGCTATCAGCACAAACACCAGAGATGGACATGAAACACTAAGGCTACTGCTGCAGCCACCAAGGAGCCTGTGTGCAAGTACAGGTCACTATCCACACCTCCCCTCACAGGAGACTGTGCAGCCCACCACTGCCAGGGTCCCGTGATCCAGGGACAAATTCCCTGGGACAACACACGGTGCACCTCAGGCTTTTGCAATGTTACGCTGGCCTATGCTGCCACCGGCTCACCCCGCATTCCGTACCCCGAACTCCCCGCAACCTGAGTGAGCCAGACACCCCACATTCCGTACCCCGACCTCCCCCAGCCTGAGTGAGCCAGAATCCACAAATCAGCTGCTCCTTTAAACCCATCCTGTCTGGGCGGGAACAGACGCCCTCAGGAGACTTACGCGCACGGGTGGGGCCAAATCCAAAGCTGAACCCCAGGAGCTGTGTGAACAAAGAAGAGAAAGGGAAATCTCTCCCAGCAGCCTCAGGAGCAACAGATTAAATCTCAACAATCAACTTGATGTACCCTGCATCTGTGGAATACCTGAATAGACAACGAATCATCCCAAAATTGAGGCGGTGGACTTTGGCAGCAACAGTAGACTTGAGGTTTGCTGTATGCGACAGACTGGTTTCTGGTTTTATGTTTATCTTAGTTTAGTAGTTAGAGTTTATTATCATTGCTAGATTTGTTTATTGATTTGGTTGCTCTCTTTCTTTTTTTTAAAAAAAATATATATTTTTTTCCTTTTTCTCTTTTTCTGAGTGTATATGGTTATGCTTCTTTGTGTGATTTTGTCTGTATAGCTTTGCTTTTAGCATTTGTCTTAGGGTTCTGTCTGTTTTTCTGTGTTTTTTTTTTTAATATAGTTTTTAATGCTTGTTATCTATGGTGGATTTGTTTTTTGGTTTGGTTGCTCTCTCTTCTTTTATAATCACTTTCTAATTTTTAAAATTTTAATACTTTAAAAATTTTTTATTTTAATAATTTTATTTCTTTTTCTTTCTTTTTTCTCCCATTTATTCTGAGCCATGTGGCTAACAGGGTCTTGGTGCTCCGGCTGGGTGTCAGGCCTGTGCCTCTGAGGTGGGAGAGCCAAGTTCAGGACATTGGTCAACCAGAGGCCTCCCAGCTCCATGTAATATCAAACAGTGAAAGCTCTTCCAGAGATCTCCTTCTCAACGCTAAGACACAGCACCACTGAATAACCAGCAAGCTACAGTGCTGGACACCCTATGCCAAACAACTAGCAAGACAGGAACACAACCCCACCCATTAGCAGAGAGGCTGCCTAAAATCATAATAAGGTTACAGACATCCCAAAACACACCACCGTACGTGGTTCTGCCCACCAGAAAAACAAGATCCAGCCTTATCCACCAGAACACAGGCACCAGTCCCCTCCACTAGGGAGCCTACACAACCCACTGAACCAACAGCCACTGGGGGCAGACACCAAAAACAAGGGAACTACGAACCTGCAGCCTGTGAAAAGGAGACCCCAAACACAGTAAGTTAAGCAAAATAAGAAGACAGAGAAACACACAGCAGATGAAGGAGCAAGGTAAAAACCCACCAGACCTAACAAATGAAGAGGAAATAAGCAGTCTACCTGAAAGAGAATTCAAAGTAATGATAGTAAAGATGATCTAAAATCTTGGAAATAGAATGGAGAAAATACAAGAAATGTTTAACAAGGACCTAGAAGAACTAAAGAGTAAACAAACCTTGATTAACAACACAATAAATGAAATTAAAACTTCTCTAGAAGGAATCAATAGCAGAATAACTGAGTCAGAAGAACAGATAAGTGACCTGGAAGATAAAACAGTGGAAATAACTACTGCAGAGCAGAATAAAGAAAAAAGAATGAAAAGAACTGAGGACAGTCTCAGAGACCTCTGGGACAACATTCTATTTATAGGGGTCACAGAAGAAGAAGAGAAAAAGAAAGGGACTGAGAAAATATTTGAAGAGATTATAGTTGAAAATGTCCATAATATGGGAAAGGAAATAGTCAATCAAGTCCAGGAAGTGCAGAGATTCCCATATAGGACAAATCCAAGGAGAATCATGCCAGGACGAATATCAATCAAACTATCAAAAATTAAATACAAAGAAAAAATATTAAAAGCAGCAAGGGAAAAACAACAAATAACATACAAGGGAATCCCCATAAGGTTAACAGCTGATCTCTCAGCAGAAAAACTGCAAGCCAGAAGGAAATTGCAAGACATATTTAAAGTGATGAAAGGGAAAATACCAACAACCAAGATTACCCAGCAAGGATCTCATTCAGATTCGACAGAGAAATTAAAACCTTTACATACAACAAAAGCTAAGAGAATTCGGCACCACTGAACCAGCTTTACAACAAATGCTAAAGGAACTTCTCTAGGCAGGAAACACAAGAGAAGGAAAAGACCTACAATAACAAACCCAAATAATTAAAAAAATCATAACAGGAACATACATATTGATAATTACCTTAAATGTAAATGGATTAAATGCTCCCACAAAAAGACATAGGCTGGCTGAATGGATACAAAAACAAGACCCATATATATGTTGTCTACAAGAGAAACACTTCAGACCTAGGGACACATACAGACTGAAAGTGAGGTGATGGAAAAAGATATTCCATGCAAATAGAAATCAAAAGAAAGCTGGAGTAGAAATTCTCATATCAGGTAAAATAGACTGTAAACTAAAGACTATTAAGGGAGACAAAGAAGGACACTACATAATGATCAAGGGGTCAATCCAAGAAGAAGATACAACAATTGTAAATATTTATGCACCCAACATAGGAGCACCTCAATACATAAGGCAAATGCTAACAGCCATAAAACGGGAAATCGACAGTAACACAATCATAGTAGGGGACTTTAACACCCCACTTTCACCAATGGACAGATCATCCAAACTGAAAATAAATCAGAAAACCCAAGCTTTAAATGATGCATTAAACAAGATGTACTTAATTGATATTTATAGGACATTCCATCCAAAAACAACAGAATACACTTTCTTCTCAAGTGCTCATGGAACATTCTCCAGGATAGATCATATCTTGGGTCACAAATCAAGCCTTGGTAAATTTAAGAAAATTGAAATCATATCAAATATCTTTTCTGACCACAACACCCTGAGACTACATAACAATTACAGGAAAAAAATCTGTAAAATATACAAACATATGGAGGCTAAACAACACATTACTAAATAACCAAGAGATCACTGAAGAAATCAAAGAGGAAATCAAAAAATACCTAGAAACAAATGACAATGAAAACACAATGACCCAAAACCTATGGGATGCAGCAAAAACAGTTCTAAGAGGGAAGTTTATAGCAATATAATCCTATCTCAAAAAAAAAAAACCATCTCAAATAAACAACCTAACCTTACACCTAAACAATTAGAGAAAGAAGAAGAAGAACAACAACAAAAAATTAGCAGAAGGAAAGAAATCATAAAGATCAGATCAGAAATAAATGAAAAAGAAATGAAGGAAACAATAGCAAAGATCAATATAACTAAAAGCTGGTTCTTTGAAAAGGTAAAATTGATAAACCATTAGCCAGACTCATCAAGAAAAAAAGGGAGAAGACTCAAATCAATAGAATTAGAAATGAAAAGGGAGAAGTTACAACACACACTGCAGAAATACAAAGGATCATGAGAGATTACTACCAGTAACTATATGCCAATAAAATGGACAACCTGGAAGAAATCTACAAATTCTTAGAAAAGCACAATCTTCCCAGACTGAACCAGGAAGAAATAGAAAACATAAACAGACCAATCACAAACACTGATATTGGGACTGTGATTAAAAAACTTCCAACAAATAAAAGCCCAGAACCAGATGGCTTCACAGATGAATTCTATCATACATTTAGAGAAGAGCTAACATCTATCCTTCTTAAACTCTTCCAAAATATAGCAGAGGGAGGAACACTCCCAAACTCATTCTACGAGGCCACCATCACCCTGATACCAAAACCAGACAAAGATGTCACAAGGAAAGAAAACTATAGGCCAGTGTCACTGATGAACGTAGACGCAAAAATTCTCAACAAAATACTAGCAAACAGAATCCAATAGCACATTAAAAGGATCATACACCCTGATCAAGTTGGGTTTATCCCAGGAATGCAAGGATTCTTCAATATATGCAAATCAATCAATGTGATAAACCATATTAACAAATTGAAGGAGAAAAATCATATCATCATCTCAATTGATGTAGAAAAAGCTTTCAACAAAATTAAACACCCATTTATGACAAAAACACTCCAGAATGTAGGCATAGAGGGAACTTACCTCAACATAATAAAGGCCATATATGACAAACCTGCAGACTACGTTGTTCTCAATGGTGAAAAGCTGAAACCATTTCCTCTACAATAAGAAAGAGAAAAGGTTATCCTCGCTCACCACTGTTATTCAACATAGTTTGGACGTTTTAGCCACAGCTATCAGAGAAGAAAAAGGAATTCAAATCGGAAAAGAAGAAGTAAAGCTGTCACTGTTTGCAGATGACATGATACTACATATAGAGAATCCGAAAGTTGCAAACAGAAAACTACTAGAGCTAATCAATGAATATGGTAAAGTAGCAGTATACAAAATTAATGTACAGAAATCTCTTGCATTCCTATAAACTAATGATGAAAAATAAGAAAGAGAAATTAAGTAAACACTCCCATTTACCATTGCAACAAAAAGAATAAATTAACTAGGAATAAACCTACCTAAGGAGACAAAAGACCTGAATGCAGAAAACTATAAGACACTGATGAAAGAAATTAAAGATGACACAAACAGTTGGTAAGATATACTATGTTCTTAGATTGGCGGAATCAATATTGTCAAAACGACTATACTACGCAAAGCAATTTACAGATTCAATGCAATCCCTATCAAACTACTAATGGTATTTTTCACAGAACTAGAACAAAAAATTTCACAATTTGTATGGAAACACAAAAGACCCCAAATAGCCAAAGCAATCTTGAGAAAGAAAAATGGAGCTGGAGCAATCAGGCTCCCAGACTTCAGACTATACTACCAAGTTACAGTAATCAAGATAGTATGGTACCGGCACAAAAACAGAAATATAGATCAATGGAATAGGATAGAAAGCCCAGAGATAAACCCACGCACATATGGTCACCTCATTTTTGATACAGGAGGCAAGAATATACAATGGAGAAAAGACAGCCTCTTCAATAAGTGGGGCTGGGAAAACTAGACAGCTACATGTAAAAGAATGAAATTAGCACACTCCCTAACAGCATACCCAAAAATAAACTCAAAGTGGATTAAAGACCTAAATGTAAGGCCAGACACTATAAAACTCTTAGAGGAAAACACAGGAAAAACACTCTATGACATAAATCACAGCAAGATCCTTTTTGACCCACCTCCTAGAGAAATGGAAATAAAAACAAAAATAAACAAATGGGACCTAATGAAACTTAAGAGCTTTTGCACAGTAAAGGAAACCATAAACAAGATGAAAAGACAACCCTCAGAATGGGAGAAAATATTTGCAAATGAAGCAACTGACAAAGGATTAATCTCCAAAATTTACAAGCAGCTCATGCAGCTCAATAACAAAAATACAAACAACCCAATCCAAAAACGGGCAGAAGACCTAAATAGACATTTCTCCGAAGAAGATATACAATTTGCCAACAAACACATGAAAGGATGCTCAACATCACTAATCATAGAGAAATTCAAATCAAAACTGTAATGAGATATCATCTCACACCAGTCAGAATGGCCATCATCAAAAAATCTGCAAGCAATAAATGCTGGAGAGGGTGTGGAGAAAAGGGAACCCTCTTGCACTGTTAGTGGGAATGTAAATTGATACAGCCACTATGGAGAACAGTATGGAGGTTCCTTAAAAAACTAAAACTACCATATGACCCAGCAATCCCACTACTGGGCATATACCCTGAGAAAACCATAATTCAAGAAGAGTCATGTACCCAATGTTCATTGCAGCTCTATTTACAATAGCCAGGACATAGAAGCAACCTAAGTGTCCATTGACAAATGAATGAATAAAGAAGATGTGGCACATATATACAATGGAATATTACTCAGCCACAAAAAGAAACAAAACTGAGTTATTTGTAGTGAGGTAGATGGACTTGGAGTCTCTCATACAGAGAGAAGTAAGTCAGAAAGAGAATAATAAATACCATATGCTAACATGTATATATGGAATCTGAAGAAAAATGGTTCTGAAGATTCTAGGGGTAGGACAGGTATAAAGACACAGACCTAGAGAATGGCCTTAGGACACGGGGAAGTGGAAGGGTAAGCTGGGACGAAGAGAGAGTGGCATGGACTTAAATATACTCCCATATGTAAAATAGACAGCTACTGGGAAGCAGCCGCGTAGCACAGGGAGATCAGGTTGGTGCTTTGCCATGACCTAGAGAGGTGGGATAGGGAGGGTGGGAGGGAGACACAAGAAGGAGGAGATACGGGGATATATGTTTATGTATAGCTGATTCACTTTGTTATAAAGCAGAAACTAACACACCATGGTAAAGCAATTATACTCCAATAAAGATGTTAAAAAATATGCTTGGTTAGTTTCTTAAGTTGGATAAATCATTTTATTCATTTAATAGGGCTGCCATAACAAAATACCAGGCTGATTGGCTTAAGCAACAGACAATTATTGTCTCAGTTTTGGAGGGTGATAGTTCAAGATCAAGGTGTTAACAGGTTTGATTTCTCCCAAGGCCTCTCTCCTTTACATGCAGATGTCCTTCTTGCTCCATCCTCATGTGGCCTTTCCTCTGTGTTTGTGCATCCCTGGTGTCTCTTTGTGTATCATAACCTCTTCTTCTTATAAGGACAACAGTTACTTGGATCGGGTCCCACCCTAAAAGCTCTCACTTTAACTGTCACTTGTTTTAAAGGCCCTATCTCCAAATACAGTCACATTCTAAGGTGCTGGTGGTTAGGACTTCCCATATGAATCTGGGGGGACACAATTCATAACAATGCTAAAGCAATGCATGATTATTATGGATAAATTAGAATACACAATAATGAATAAAGAAAAATTGGATTCAACCTTAATTGTTTACTCTTGTAAATAACCCTAAAATGAGTAGGATAATAATTAATACTCTTTCCATATACCAGTCTACTTTCCTTGAAAAGATCCCCAGAGGTGAATAACTAGAGGGTATAAATATTTTGAAAGCTGTAGGCACCTATTATCAAACTGACTCCAAGAAACTTCTTACGTAAAACTCTGCTCAATTATGGGCCCAAGAAAGAATGGAAAGAATTTGGAATGTTGGCCTGTTGTTTGGTGGTGATGTTGCTTAAGCACATTAGCAACCAAGGATTAAAAGTTGAAATACTGAGAGAATAGGGACATGGGGGGATATCATCCTCATTCTACCTCAACTTTAAATAGAATTAATGACATAGAAATATAGTTTGCCGGTTTGAAAGGGAAGATAAAACATGTAACTGCTGCTCTCCCATTAGTGGACATAGGTCCATGCACATTTTTCTTAAGAAGTGATGATTTATTGAGATTATATGACCTTGTATTGAGATCCACCTATTAGTAGTTTTAATAATTATATTCCTTCATTATGGTTATTAAGTAATCATCTTGTTATTTGTTAATCATCTTGTTATCCCACCTCTCCAACCTGGGAAATATCCAAGCTCACAAGCTCCCGTTGTTAAGCATCTCTGAAAGGCTCTGTAAATAAATCTGCCTCCAAATGTACATGACTTTTGTCACCTGGGGTCTTTTAAAGCTCAGTAATAAAGGTTGCTGCCTGTATGTTTCATTTAACTGTAGGGGCATAATATAATGTGAATTCATCATTAATTAAAGGGGCTTTAACTTTTCCTTGGTGTGGTGGGTATGAAAATGTGTTACTCAGAGATCCTGCTGGCCAATTGCCTGTTTTTGTAAATAAAGTTTTATCAGAACACAGCCCTGCCCATTTGTGACTATTGTCTGTGACTGCTTTCATACAATGGCAGGATTGAGTAGTTGCAACATAGAGCACAAAGCCCAAAATATTTACTACTTTGTCCTTTATAGGAAATATTTGCCGCCCCCTCATCTAGATTTAAGAAAGTGATGGAGAAAATCTTAATAATGCAGATTAAACTTAGAAGTGTGCCCTGTCTTCTATAACTATCATGTTGTGAATGGCAGAAAAAGAATGTGGAAAAGCTCTTCCGGCACTAGAAAACTATAATCCTTAACAATCTGACTTTGCTGAATTGTATAGTAATTAAACATTTATTCGTTGTCTGATTTTGTCCTATCATGGCTGAATTGCAACCATATGTTGGCTATAGAGACAAAAGGTTGGCAAAAACCAATAGAAGGATGCTGTGAGAATCAGTTGGATATATGAAATGTGTAATAAAGAGCACTGCATGTTTTATTCTTATTTGTAAAGTATATGTCACACATCTTTATAAAAGTAAAATTCATAATAAAATTATGTACATACATATGTGTATACATTTTTTCCACAGAGAGACAGTCACTAAATGTTTACCAGCACACCATAACTTGCTTCCCATTTTTCTCTCACAGGTGCTTTCCCCAATAAATCTCACACCCATCTAATTTCATCTTGCCCTCTGCTTCTTGGAGGAACCAAATTAACACATTTGGAATGATGAATTTATTCTAGGAACAGAATTTAGGAATCTGGGGTTTATGACACATTTATTCACTTTTTGTATTAGCTATATCACCATTTATTGCCAGATGGATGATAGATGCCACTACCTACCTAGTTCCCATTAAATCCTATTTTATGAGTATTTAGACTGTTTTCTGCCCCTTTCTGGTCAATATCTTTCATCACTGTGTTGCTTCCCTTTATCTTTGTGCTCTCAGTAAGCTGGTGAATATAAGTGTATATATGGATCTTTTCTTCTATAGTAAGGAAGGTCAATATGAGAAAGATAATGCTTAAAAATTGGTATGCAGAGTCAGATACAGCAGAGGAGCAATAAAACTGACATTAAACTTGAAGAGAACATTTTTTTCCTTAAGTCTAGAAATACTGACCTCACTTTTCAAATGGAGACCAAATGATATTTACTATTTATTGTTCTAGATTCATCTGATTAGTGGAGGAGTTGTAATTAATATCTAGGAACACAGATTCTGCTTGATAAGTATGGGATTTGACTAGAAAGGAGGACTTTTTTTAAGAACCATAAGCCAGAATCACAAACCAGAATCACAATGTCCTTACTAAGAACCACATAAGATCAACTGGGCACATAATTAGTTTTTTTTTTTTTCTATCATGTGCTTGCTAGGCCCTAAAGATATGTGCCAGTTTGGGTCCTCCAAGAAGCAGATTCAAAGGAATCAACCATGAAAAATAAAGCAGGGGTTGGGGGAAGAAACAGAAATGGTAAGGGATAGCCTTCAGATTAGCATGCTGGTCTAACACCTGTGAAAGGAGAGTGAGAAGTAAGGAATGATTGGGTAGGAAAAGGCCCAAACCACAGCATAGTTCTGAGAAAGCTTAGCTGAGCTGATGAGGAGTCCCTGGGTAAAAGTTTCCCAGTAGAGGAGTTCTGTCACACAGGAATTTACCAGGACTAGCTACCCCTGCCATGCTCAGTCATTGGCTAGAGCAGTCAGGGGTAAATGTGGCCTCAGCTCAAATAAAATGGCAGATCCAGAAAGGCAGCACCTAGGGCTCTTAGTCAACTTTCTCCCCATTGCAAGTTTAGAGCACCTCTGTGGCTACCTCAATATGTAAAGAAGAGCAGTAAAATAATAATCCTTGTCATCAAGGAATTTATAATTTACTGAGTCTTTGATCTCCCAATTTAGATTTCACACTATAATCATAATCTCTGTGCTTTTGTTTTAATATGAAAGGTCAGATGATGCTTTTGCTGCCCCTATTCCTGTGTAATAATGAACATGCCTTTACAGTGGTTTTTCCATAGTGGGGAGAGATGGGCCTGATCCTGGTTCCCTTTGACCTTCAGCTCACCAGCTGGATCTGGTCACGGGGCAGCTCAGCATACTGCTCTGAACAACTCAGTTTACCAGCCATATACCTCACCCCCTCAGTTTGAATGAAAAAACTAACTAAAATTTTTCTCACTGGTTATTTTTCATAGACTAAATCTTATAAAAAGTTTGAAATGATGATTTCATCTGGCTTGGAGATTATGAGTTGGATATTTTGTTACCTGCTTCTGAAAGCATCCTGATTGACATAACTGATAAGTAGGAATCAAAGCAGAGGGAGGTGAGTGGTCTTGGGGTGAGGCCTGATAAACCCCCTCTCCTCACTTAGACACTCTGAGCTCTGCTAAATTCTGAAGAGGTATTTTGAAGATCATACTTCTTGCATTAAAAAATTATTATTTTCATATAAGCATTGTACATTTACTCAGTTATAGTTACAGGCTGGTTATTTAGGCTTAGGTGTTCATATAATTTATCATCTAAATTGAGATACTTTGGAAATAAAAGGGAGCACAATTCATAATTATAACAAATTGATATACATACACCTGGACTGTCCCAACACACCAGGAGATTTGTTCATTGTACCTACAGTACACTTGACTTCTCTCAAATTGCCTCAATCAGTTATTTGCAAACAGACTTCAACTTCTCCAGGGGACTGATGCCTGCTGTGCTGCTTCTTTCTAGCCAGACTCAGAGAGAGTAAGAGGGTTTCTAGTTCTGAGGCCACCCACTTTGGCTTGTGATCTCACCTCCAGGGCTTCTTCCACACACATGTGTTCCTAGGGTAAATGGATTCTCTGCAGCTCTGGTTGCATTCCTCTCAGTCAGTGAACCCGTAGGCATGTGCTAATGAGCATGTCCATGGTGAAACACCTGTTTCCACTCTACTCAGCTTGGGCACAAGGCCTTGCCGGTTAGCCCAGCTGAGGAACATAAGGCATTATTGGCTCTGTTCTATCAGCAAAGGCGTTGGTGGAAAATTTTGAGGTTTTTTTTTTGAGGTTTTTGTCTTCTACTGTTCATTTAGAACATTTCTTGATTGCACAGTGGCTTGAAATTGCCACTTTTATAAATGGAGGGTAAAATAACAAAAGGTGTCAGTGTTATGTGTGTGTCTCAGGTTATGCACTTACATATAAGCATTTTGGAAAGCCATAGCCTTAGGTGAAATAGGGACCCAAGGTTTTATGCCATTCATTGGTCTGGTCAAGTGTATCCTGGAAGATAATTATTCTAGGACAATATTTCAAACTGTTTGCTTACATAAGCAATATTTAAGCAAATATTCTGACATTCTGGTTTTGGTTTAAAAATATTTATATTCTTTCTGTGCAACTTGGTTCATCTGGGATATATGTGGCTGTATGTTTTGTTTTGTTTTCGTTTTTTAACAAAAATAATAACAAAACCACTATGTTGTCATTCATTGTTTACCAAATTAAGAAGGCTTTTTGAGTTTTATATTCATAGTTGATAGGGGGCAACAGCTCTGGTAAGTGAGACTCAAGAACAGAGGAGGAGACCACAGAAGCTGCCTCTCCTCCCCCAGCCTCTGCTGATTTTCCTCTTCTCTGAGCAAGGCAGCAGCTCTGTCTCCATCTTCAAACGTTTATTTGGGAGAGACAATGCTAAAACGTTTCATGATGAGCACATTTTGAAGATTTATTCTCTTGGCTATAGCAGGAAGAGAAAACTGCTCCAAACTCTGAAGGGAGTCTTTTTAGGGGGCACATTAGAACCTGGATAATTAATTCATTTGTTCTATGGGCCATTTGCAAATGGTTGCTTTTTTGAATAACTTTTTTCCTAATTATAATATGGTAGTGTCATTTTAGAAACTTTGGAAAAAAATAGAAGAACACATGCACACAAAATTTGCCATTCCACCAGTCAAAAATAACCCTCTTAATATTTTAGAGTATTTTCTTCTAATCTTTCCCTATACATATGGATAAACTGCATCTATACATTAAAAAAGTCAGATCATATTGCAAATTTTGCTCTTAATCCCACACCCCAGGGCTTCTGGAAAGGAAGATTCAGTACAGGGCTCACGTGGGGATCTGGCTCCCAGTGGACTTGTGCGCCAGGACTGGGGAGGAAGATGGCAGGGACCATACAACTGACTCTTCTTGCTCCCCTGGACTCTTCAGGACTGGGTGCTCTAACATGTAACTCTTTTAGCATTTAGAAAAACCTGGTTTTTCTTGCTGGACAACCAGGAATGTAACTGGAATAATGGTAGAGCTCTTCTCTGGATATAGAGAGAGGCTATTTCCCCTCAGGAGCTGAAGAAAAGTTTTTAGAAGTTAATGTTGGTGCAACACATGTGAATTACACATGTTTGTAGCTCAGCATACTCAGAAACATGGAAGCACATGCCTTGCTGTCCAGCAGAACACACAGATGTGATTCCACTTATAAGTGGGCATCTCAGCAAATAGACAGCCTGGCTGGGCTGTTCCCATTTTAGGGACAGAGAACCCAGACAGTCCCTGAAAAGTTGAGCTGATCTGTCTGCTCCAGGGCACTACATGTGTGAGGGCAGGTGCTGGCCCTTTTAGTCAGAGCAATGTTGACACTTGTGACACATCTTCTCACGTAAATAAATGTTCCCCTCTCAGCAGACTTCTTTGACTAGAACAAGTTCAACTGCCAGTAAGAGGAAGATCACATTATTCTTCCCCCAAGAAACTTAATATGTATCATCTCAGATGTGGGATCTTTCACACTTATACACATCTGTTGACCTAACTCTGAAATTCAGTGTATCCTCGTGTGCTGAGGATTGCAACAGAGGCAGGGTGAGGAAGAGATTTTTTCAGTTCATTAAGATATAAATAACAGAAACTCATTTTTGTTTACACCAAGAAAAAGCTTGTTCATATCTATAAGTCATTGGTTCTCAATAAGGGGCAACTTTGCCCTCCAGAGGACACTTGGCAATGTCAGGAGATATTTTTGGTTGTCACAATGTGGCAGGGGCGTACTAGCAGCATCTAATGTTTTGAGGGATGCTGCTAAACATCTTACAAAGCATAGGACAGCTGCCTTAGTAACAAAGAATTATAAGACCCTAAATGTCAGTTGTGCTGAGGTTGAGAAACTCTGATATAGATGGTAGCAAGACTAAATGAGTAGATGAATTAATCAAGTCTTTAATTTTCTATATTTTATGATATTTTGACATCTTAAAAAGCTTCCTGGCTGCCCTTGACAGGGCTAGCCTTCTGCATGTCAACCAATCCTGAGTCTGTGGCCCTAAGCACCTCCTTATCTAACTCTCATAGATAAAGCCATATTTCCCCTGCCCTATATCATCCCAAGACCAGGCCAGGCACCAGACAACTAGAGACCATCCCTAAATCCCACAACCCTCAGGAATTATTCAAACTAGCCAATCCTAAACTGTTTACTCTGCCTTTCCTTGGAAACCCTGATAAAGGCTCTGGCTTAGACTTTCCCTCTGCTTTCATCTTCTGCCACGTGGCCAAAACCTGGTGCTTATCCTGTGGCCCTGAGTGGCATGCAGTGATACTCTCTCTGAAAGCTGTGTGTATAATAAATGTCTTCCTTCTAAGCCTCATTCTCCTTTTGCCTGTGGCTACACCGACTAAACCATACCACCTCCAATATTTGCATTATTAGAACAGTAGGTAATGAAAACAATTCAGTTTCCCCATCTTCACATCTGGTATGTTTCTGGGGAAATCTACCTCAAAAAATAGTGAAGAAACAATCCACATACTTTCTCAGGGCACTTCTTCCCTGACGATCTTCCTCCAGTTCCCGGTAACCAGTCTGTTTGCTAATTTCTTTCTCCCAGAAGCTTTTGAGCTCATGACAAGTTTCACAGCAGAAGACTTCTCGACGTATGTATTGATTGTTCATCCTCTGAAAATAAAAGAAAAAACAAACCCAAGTACTTCAAATAAAGCCACTCTAATTTTGGAGTGATGAAAAATGAGTTTGAATCCATACACTGCCAGTTACACTTTTTGTGCCTGTAGACAAATCACAGTCACTATGATTTTGTTTGTCAACTGCAAATAGGGATAATAATGGTTAATGTCAGAATATACTGTGAAAAATTTTGAAATGAGCAAAAATACAAAGGATGTCTGATAACCCTTCCAGATTATCTGCTTCTACAAGGGCCTGCCCCTTTCATGCCTTTGAGCTATTTTACAACTCTGTAAATTATAGAAAAAGTATAGTAATGCAAATGATTTTTGAACATAGAGATTCAAATATATTTTGTCCAGTGGAATGTGATTGATATCGCTGTGAATATCAACCAATTTTCATCTACTTATAAATTCATTTTAATATTCTTGATTGTCTATATATGTGTTTTTTTAATTCTCCTTGAATCAGTTGTAGTATCTTACTAGTTTTCTTATTAATTATAGTAAGTTAAGTAAAATATTTGATACAAGTTCATTTTATATTTGTATGAGAGTCATGGTTTGAACTTAAGAAATTATCCTTTAACAATTACTTCACAGCTTTGTGTGTGTGTGTGTGTGTGTGTGTGTGTGTGTAGAAAGAGATGGTGTATGCAAAGCTCTAAACACAACGCAAGGCAAATAACAGGCACACAGAAAATGTTATGTTCTTTCCATCCTTCCTCACATAATAACATCTACCATTTATTGAGCATATAATGTGCAATAGGCTTTTCTTACACACTGTCCCATTTGATCCTCACTACAACTCTGTGAGATGGGTGATTCTGAATTCATGGTTCAGATGAGGAAACTGAGAGACAGAGTTTGCTTATAGCCTCATAACTGAGCATGAAAGAGCAGAAATTTGGATCTAGGTCTGTCCATCTTCAAAGTGGATGCCCTCTATTCTATCAATCCTCATCACAAGAAATGGTGACTATTTGGAAGTATACATGTTTACTACTAAAAAACATTTACTTTTTACTTAAACATTGCCCGTTTTCCAGACCTTAGTGGCTCTGGTGGGCAGGTAGATGAAAAAGACTGCAAAACAAATCCTTTTCTGCCTGCTGGTGAGTGCCTGCTCAGAGAAGAGCTTTGTCCCTGGCTGGAGATTGGAAAGGACCTGGACCTTCACTCCCTTGCTACAGAATCCCAGTGATCCCATTCAAACTGGATTGTCTCGGGGGGCAGCCCAGAGGATTGGGGGTGAGAGAGAAGTTTAGAAAAGCTTTCAGGGAATAAATAACCCATTTATTATTTCATATTTATAATATAGAATGGTAATTCTATATTATAGAATTATAATATTTTATGCTATAGAATATGCAATTTATAATATAGAATTATTTATAATACAGAATAACATAGAATATTTTATTTATATTATATTTATAATAACAGACTGACACCTGTGCCAGAGGTGGCAAGACCTTCCCACTTGTAGAGATATATAAATGTCCTAAAGTAGGAAGAAACTTTGTTTTCTGGAACTGAAGGCAACTTTGAGTATTCTGTAAAGATTTTTAAAAAATCCACTCCTATTTTTCCTCCTAGACCCATCTTCTATTCATCTGGTCATTTCTGTAGCCACAACTGACTTGGGCAAAACTGCCAGAAGCGTGTGGGAGGGCACTGTACCCTGGGGCTCTCCAGGTTCTCTCTGAGCCTGAGCTCTGAAGAGTGGAGCAGGGCCCGTCCTGCAGCCTGATAGGAGCACATGTTCTCTCCTGTATGCACATTATTTCCCATTTATTTTCTGTCCTTGGCTAATGGATTCAGCACACAGATTTCTAATAAATTCCTAGTCACTTGACATTGAAAGAATTGCTAACATTGAATCTATAGTCATTTTCACAATATTGATTCTTCCAATCAAAGAACATGGTATATTTCTCCATCCATGTATTTCATCTTTGATTTCTTTCATCAGTGTTTTATAGTTTTCTGAGTACAAGTCTTTTGCCTCCTTAGGTAGGTTTATTCCTAGGTATTTTATTATTTCTGTTGCAATGGTAAATGGGATTGTTTCCTTAATTTCTCTTTATGATTTTTTTGTTGTTAGTGTATAGGAATGCAAGAGATTTCTGTGCATTAATTTTGTATCCTGCACCCTCACCAAATTCATTGATTAGATCTCGTAGTTTTCTGGTAGCTTCTTTAGGATTTTCTACATATAGTATCATGTCATCTGCAAACAGTGACAGTTTTACTTCTTTTCCAATTTGGATTCCTTTTATTTCTTTTTCTTCTTTGATTTCCATGGCTAGGACTTCCAAAACTATGTTGAATAAGAGTGGCAAGAGTGGATTCAATGCAATCCCTATAAAATTACCAATGGCATTCTTCACAGAATTAGAACAAAAAATTTTACAATTTGTATTGAAACACAAAAGACTCCAAATAGCCAAAGCAATCCTGAGAAAGAAAAACGGTGTTGGAGGAATCAGCCTCCCTCAAGTCAAACTATACTACAAAGCCACAGTAATCAAGACAGTATGGTACTGGCACAAAAACAGAAATATAGATCGATGATGCAGGATAGAAAGTCCAGAGATAACCCACGCACATATGGTCACCTAATCTAAGACAAAGGAGGCAAGAATATAAAATGGAGAAAAGACAGCCTCTTCATAAGTGGTGCTGGGAAAACTGGACAACTACATGTAAAGAATGAAATTAGAACACTACCTAACACCATACATGAAAGTAAACTCAAAATGGATTAAAGACCTAAATATAAGACTGGACACTATAAAACTCTTAGAGGAAAACATAGGAAAAACACTCTTTGACATAAACCACAGCAAGATCTTTTTTAACCCACCTCCTAGAGTAATGAAAATAAAAACAAAAATAAACAAATGGGACCTAATGAAACTTAAAAGTTTTTGTACAGCAAAGGAAACCATAAACAAGACGAAAAGGCAACCTTCAGAATGGGAGAAAATATTTGCAAAAGAAGCAACAGACAAAGGGTCAATTTCCAAAATATACAAACAGCTCATGGAGCTCAATATCAAAAAAACAGACAATGCAAATGAAAAATGGCTGGAAAACCTAAATAGACCTTTCACCAAAGAAAACATACAGATGGCCAAGAGGCACATGAAAAGATGTTCAATGTCACTAATTATTAGAGAAATGCAAATCAAAACTACAATGAGGTATCACCTCACACCAGTCAGAATGGCCATCATCAAAAAATCTACAAAAAATTAATGCTGGAGAGGGTGTGGAGAAAAGGGAACCCTTTTGCACTGTTGGTGGGAATTTAAATTGATACAGCCACTGTGGAGAACAGTTTGGAGGTTCCTTAAAAAATTAAAAATAGAACTACCATATGGCCCACCAATCCCACTACTGTGCATATACCCTGAGAAAACCGTAATTCAAAAAGACGCACTTACCCCAATATTCACTGCAGCAGTCTTTACAATAGCCAGGACATGGAAACAACCTAAATGTCCAACAACAGATGAATGGATAAAGAAGATGTGATACATATATACAATGGAATATAACTCAGCCATATAAAGGAAATAATTGGATCATTTGTAGAGACGTGGATGGACCTCGAGTCTGTCACACAGAGTGAAGTAAGCCAGAAAGAGAAAAACAAATATCGTATATTAAGGCATATATGTAGAATCTAGAAAAATGGTACAGATGAACCTATTTGCAGGGCAGGAATAGAGATGCAGACATAGAGAACAGACATGTGGACACAGGGTGGGTAGGGGAGGGTGGGACGAATTGGGAGATTAGGATTGACATATATACACTACCATGTGTGAAATAGATAGCTAGCGGGAACATGCTATAAAGCACAGGAAGCTCAGCTCGGTGCTCTCTGATGACCTAGAGGGGTGGGATGGGGGGTGGAGTGGGAGGGAGATCCAAGAAGAAGGGTATATAGGTATACATATAGCTGATTCACTTCATTGTACAGCAGAAACTAACACAATATTGTAATGCAATTATACTCCAATTTAAAAAAGAGTTAACAAAAGCATATGTCAGACTTTAAAAAGTATGTATCATATTTAAAATTTTATTTCATAGAACTAGAGTCTAGGATGTGTGCAGTTAGGTTTCCTGTGAATGTCAAGCTGCAGGAGTGTCTAAGACTCTCACTTTCCTGATGTGACCTCTGCCTCTATAAATGCTAGATAAGAAAGTAGCACTTGCTTTGAACTGGGAGGAAGGTGTTAATGCAGACTTTCAATTTAAGTAGACAAAAGGTAATGCAAGATTCATTCACACATTCTTTTATTACAAAATGTCCCTAAAAATTTAAAGTTTATGTTGGGTATCTGGTATTCAAAAAAGGATAATTTGGTCTAATAGGAACTCATTAATTTTTTTTCTTGAAATTTTGAATTAATATTTTTTTCTAAAGAGATTTTCATTTTTAAAAAAAGAGGTCTATTCAGCAACACAGACTGCTCACATCATCATTTCATCATGTCATTTCACACACATTCCATTTGGATAAAAGGTGTAGTTTGGATATGGAAGGAGGATTTATTCTAAAAAACATTGTAGTTGTGTAATTATGAGCTAGGTTAAGAGAAACAGCTGAAAGCAGGGTGGTATCTATACATCCAAGGAATAAATTAAATCAGCGTAAGCCTTTGGGAAATCAGGCAGCAGTCTCTGAAGAATCTGATGCATGCTGGCTCTCCTTCCTGTTCCCTTTGGGTCAGGAAGCACTTCTGAGGCTGTGACCTTTGGGAGGACTTGAGGAAGGGTTGAACTCAGACGTCCTCAGGGGCCAGGCCAGGCTCCCTTTACTCATAAGGAAGTGAAGCTACTAGACCTGAGCAACAGGGAGCAGTGGGCACTGTGGTCATCTGCAGAGCACATGCTTTGCTTCAAGACATCCTATTCAAGGAGGCGAACACTGTGCTTGCTGAAGAAAAGAGGGTTTTCGGTTACATGAAGTCTGATGGCTCCCTAGTTGCTCCTCTTAAGGGATGTATTCTCTATCTGTAGCTTTAGCTTTATGTCTTTCTTCCTTAGCTTTTCTCAAAACCTCCTCCCCAAGGCTCTCCCTGAAGGGCATTCTGAACTATTTCACTTTCTCTCTGCCTCCCTTCCTCCTACACATTCCTGCCTCCAAACCTGAATGTGCAAATAGCATCCTCACTGTCCACACTGGTTCTTGCTGTCATCCCAGCAGCAACTGGGATTGAAACTTTCTACCAAGCCTCACCTCACTCACTAGAGGACATGTGGACACAGCTACCTACCAAACACAACTTCGGTTTTGGTCTCACTCAGCAGACCTGGAGGCTGTGCTCTGACAGCCAGGATGGCCAGGGAGTTAAGAAGGAGGACGGAGGACTGTTGTCACTACTGTGACTTTAGGCAATAACCCCTTCAGGTGCTCTGAGCCCCAGTTTCATTATCCATGAACTAGAGTTTAAATGTGGCAATACAGAGGAAAGCACCTAATACACTGCCATTCATTCTCCAAATGTTCATCTACCAATACAATACATGCTTGCCCTCAGGGAGCTCACAGTCTATTGTCCCATCCCTGGTAAGAGATCAAAAATGTTAACTGAACTTGAACCATCACCTAAATAAGCTCTCATCGTCTCTATTTTATAAATGATATTAAATGCTTTGCTCCTTCTTGACTCAGACCATATTTAAGGTTTATTTATCTCTATTGCTGAGCTGTCAGAACTAGAAACCCTTACACCTCAGGGATAAGAGGATTCCCTTCTTGTCCAAGGCCCAGGGTTGGACTGTGAACAGAGAACACTTTAACAAAAGCTCTTCGTGATGTTTCGCCCTTATATCACTTAGGATGCTATATTTGGGGACCTTTGGTGTCAGAGCTTATAATTATATTCACTAAGTGATGCCCAATATGTTTAAGAAGTGATTGTCTTACTAAAGTTGACAGTTGCCACTCTGCTAAAGTTTGGACTCAATCCTCCCATGCTACTTCATAAACTAAGTGCTTGTTTTGCTGGAAACTGCTGGGAAATTGAACTTCAGCATTTGGGATCATGACAACTTGTAAGAACTTCTATAAGAGGAAATGCATTTTGTTTTGCATGAGCTATGCCACACCAACTTCTTTTTTTACTTGTTTTACATCTGTTGCATTATATACTGTGCTGTGAGCAGCATGGTAGGAGCTGGTATCCTCTCCTTTGTACCCTCAAGAAACAGAATTGACAGTAACTTTAGAAACGCATTTTTTCAGGAAAATATCAAAATGAGACAGGGAACAGAAAATAAAAGGTGTCCAGTTTTCCTAAAGGGTACTGATGAGAAACCTAAGCACTGAGAGTTACTTTCTCTGCATCTTCACCTGGTCCTTCAACTATGTATGCGGTGCTGCCCCTGTAGGGGCTCCAATGAGAATGAAAAGGTATTACTTTCCCAAGTTGTTCTCTGAGTAGAGTCAGGAAGAAGGGAAAACCACTGTGATCTCCTGTGGGACAGATCAGTGGTGCTTTTATAGTCACAGAAATAAGAAATAAGCAAGTTCAGGTATGAAGTGAGTTCATGCCCCCATGAAGGGACCAGAGAAAACCTGCTGCCATGCCTTCCGCTACTGGCTGGTGGGCTGCTAGTCTGTGATCTCTGGCTTATTTTTATGCTCTTTATTGAGTACTTACTGAACACCTTCATTTTTCAAAATGCCTTATATCTTGCATTCACTTCTTACAACACTATTCTTATCCATATTTGACTGAAGACATGCAAAGAGGCAAGCCATTGCCCAAAGTCACCTAATCTATGGTGATGGAGCTGGGATTCAAACCCTACCCAACTCCAAAGCCTGTGCTCATCACAGTCACACTTCCCAGTCAGCCCATCAGAAAGATGGCAACTCATGGGAAGAGCTGGGTAATGCGAGAAGCATACGCCCTGGTTAAATTTGTTCTGAGTGATATGCAAATCATTAGTTCTTTCTCAAGGCAGAGCTAGATTAATTTTTTTCCAAGATTATTTTATGATTATTGAATTAAGACAAACTTCCCTTCTTCTCTCCAGTACCTTTATGAAAGGTGCCCACCATTATCAGTTTTATGTGCATCATGATAGGAACCAAAATACACACACACAAACTAGAGGCACCCTTCCCCCATCCCACACAAATGCTGATCCCATCACCTGGAAATTCTGCCTCTACAAGTGTCAGGGGACACAGCTACCACTTCATCTCCTCTCAGGTTGTCTTTTTCACCCATAGTGAAAATAACTTTAGGAGTGATGTTCCTAGTACCAGTTGCTAAGATGACTGCAACTGACAGTGGCTCTGAGATATTTTGATGGGTTTCTCCTCCCATCCCACCTTTGGGCCCCCCTGGATGAGAGTAAAGTGAGTTTTCTTACCGTCTCCTCCTTTGCAGTTGGAAGTTGGAAGATTATGTGAAAGCACTTCTCCTCAGTTTAGCACTTTTTCAGAAAACATTTTCTCTTTAACCTCCCCTCTCCTCTTAAAGGCTATTTAAATTTGTCTTGAGTCCCTCTCCATAGTTTTCCCTGCAATTAATATACTTCAAAGCCACCTCAGATTTTTGCCCACTGTATGATATTTGGGTCTTAAGAAAAGGTGCAGGTGAAATAAAAGACTGCCTGTGGCAGTACGAGTGAGTTCTGAGATAGCTGAGCATTTTAAGTAAAAGAAGACTAATAAGAAAAAAATGCTTATATTGAACGTGCCCATAATAATTCAGCCCTGTTGTTTCCTCTGGGATTTATCTGAATTTATTGAAATGACACAAAGTCATGAAGGAGGGATGCCAATAATGACTAGGCAAATAGCTAACAATTAAGTAAGGAAGTGGCCTTGAGTCCATGTGACCTTGGGAAACTTAAATAACCTTTCTAAAGCTTAAGTTTCTCTACAAAAAAAAAAGATTGCTGGGCTTCCCTGGTGGCGTAGTGGTTGAGAATCTGCCTGCCAATGCAGGGGACACGGGTTCGATCCCTGGTCCGGGAAGATCCCACATGCCGCGGAGCAATAAGCTCGTGTGCCACAACTACAGAGCCTGTGCTCTAGAGCCCGTGAGCCACAACTACTGAGCCCGGGTGCCGCAACTACTGAAGCCTGTGCCTAGAGCCTGTGCTCCACAATGAGAGAAGCCACTGCAATGAGAAGCCCACACACCACAACGAAGAGTAGCCCCCGCTCACCGCAACTAGAGAAAGCCCGCGTGCAGCAACGAAGACCCAACACAGCCAAAAATAAATAAATAAATAAATAATAAATTAAAAAAAAAGATTGTTGTGAGAAGTAAATGAGATTAGCATCTAAAACACTTAACATAATATGTGGCCTATGGGAAAACACTCATCATCGTCCGCATCATTCTATATTCAAATTATCGACTTGCATCGAGTACAGTACTAACTGTTATCTCATTTAATCCTCAGAATATTGTGGTAGGTTTTATTATTTCTGTATTTGTGAATGAAAAAGTGAGTCTGAGGGGCTTAGAGACTTACCCACAGTCACTGAGCTAATAACGGGGAAATCCACGAATCTAGCCCAGACCTGTGGATTTCAGGGTCCCTGGTCTGTTCACTCATCAGGTGTTGACATCACACAGAAGTAATAGTGGGTGATGAATCATGCTTTGCAGTTGCTAACGAGATCTTGAAAATTATCTTATTTAATGATATAAATAGCTCTGGGAAGTAGGTCTTATTATTTCCTATTACCAGACAAAAAGTCAAGCTTAGAAGTTTTAAATTTTTGTTCACATCACAGAACAAGTTAATGCTGGTGCTGAGCTCTGAAGCTATGCTGTCTGATTGCAAAGGTCCTGTCATCACTTCCCACAGTTTGAACCAATTTCCCCACTCATTTATGGGAAAGTTCACCTACCCTAGAAAAACTAAAGACTGCTTAGTTTCTGTCATCAGAGAATATAATTATTCTCTGCAAGGGCATTTGTTGGACTCACCCAGGTCCAACCTACAGTTTCAATCCTGAGAGTTTTTGTATCTCTGTGGGGTTAGACTGGGAGTCTTGGTAACTAGATCAGAGCTATTCTTGTAACATTTCACAATCTTGACACTTTTTTCCAAATAAAAAGTTAAAAAAATAAAAATTACTCTTTTCTTCTTTCAAGAGACAAATTGTTATTTACCTTTTTCTCTCACATTTACTGCCCCCTCCCACCCCCCACCAACTTCTTATGCAGAGCACTGAATAAATCCTGGACACACATTACCGTTTAAAATCCTTGGTACTGAGGAGCATTTTGTAATGCCAAAAAGTAAGAGGGGCATTGAAGAAAGATGAGAAACCAACTTGAAAGAGCACCCAATATCTAAAACTGGGAACAATTTGAGCAACAAATGACATGATATTAGTTATGACCAAAGAATGGATCCAATATAAATTAGTGAAATAAATAAATGGGGGAGAAGGAACACATTCCTTTCAGAAGAATTCCAATGAATAAATGTAGAAGGAATGAGGGGAATAGAAATATCATCATGAGAATACCACAATAGTTGCTGCAGGTAGGATCCTTTGATGAATGATAAAATTAGTGGATGAAACTTTAAGGAGAAATAGTGTATTTGCATAGCCTCAAAAAAATCTCTCCAAAAATTCAGTAACCACTGTGGTAATTTTAACATATGACCACAAATTCTTGATTACTGGCCCCCATCCTGAGAATGGAGCTGAATTCCCCTCCCCTTGAGTCGGGGATGACTTGGTGACTGAAGGGAAAATAGTAACTTTACAGTAGAGAAACAAATAGCACCCTTAACCACATGACCAAGGTTCACATCCTTAGTAATAAGCAATATTGATATCACATGTCCTCTGATATAAGCCAGAGGGACACATCACCTCTGTGGTATACTTTCCTTAACACCAGAAAGTTAAGTCTGTCTATTCATGAGAAAACTGCAGACAAAATCAAATTCTGGAACACTACAAAATACCTGATCACTACTTGTTAGAAGTGTCAAGGTCACAAAAGACAAGGAAAGACTGAAAAACTGTCACAGACTGGAATTGATCTAGTTACCATAAATACAATGTAGTATTCTGGATTGGATCCTGAAACAGGAAAAAGGTCATCAGTGGAAAAAGTGGAGGAATCAGAACAAAGTCTGCAGTTAATTTTTTTTTTTTTTTTTTTTTTGCTTTTCGCGGCCCTCCCACTGTTGTGGCCTCTCCCGTTGTGGAGCACAGGCTCCGGACGCGCAGGCTCAGCGGCCATGGCTCACGGGCCCAGCTGCTCCGTGGCATGTGGGATCTTCCCGGACCGGGGCACGAACCCGTGTCCCCTGCATCGGCAGGCGGACTCTCAACCACTGTGCCACCAGGGAAGCCCTGCAGTTAATTTTATTGTACCAATTTTTATTTCATAGTTTTGATAAATGTACCTGGTTATGTAAGATGTTACTATTAGAGAAAAGTGGGTGACAGATTTGCAACTTTGTCTAAATCTAAAATGATTTCAAAATAAAAAGTTAAAAAAAATTTATATCAAGTACACGCATCTTCCTGACACCACTGACAGTTATGAATTATGGACCATTCTCTAGCAGAGGAACATTTTTCAATGAGCTCAGAATTAACCCCTCCAGGAGCACAACCCTACCTGAGTCATGGAAACAGCCGTGAACTAGGAGTTAGGAGAACTCTACGTTCCACATGGGCAAGTTACTTGAACCAGGTCTGTTTTCTCATCTGTAAAATGGAACAATACATACTTTCACAAGATTAAATTAATTTTCAACTGAAAAAGCTGCTGTGATAAGTATTTAGCACCTGACAGAGTAATTGCTTAATAAAATCCTGGGTGGTCTAATTCATATCCATAACATTGACTGCCTACAAGTCAGGGGCCACAGACTCAGAAGCCTGCAGGGTCCAGGTGCATTTAGATGGCTCTGTAACAAATTCTAGAATGCACGGCCCATTTAAAGGAGACACAGCTCGAACGGACTGTTGCCAGCAGAGCTTGGTCCCAGAGCTGCCAAAAGTTTTTCAAGACAAGCTAAAAATTCTGATTTCTAAAAATGTGTTATCTCCTTATTTTTAAAATGTTGATAATGAATTTAATACATTTTAAAGCATTGTATGAATATCAGAAAATGTCTGTTGGCTAGATTTGGCCTTTCGGTCACCAGTTTCTGAGTCCTACATGGTCTAATGGGAAAAACCTTAGAGTTCTCCGTGAACCATGTAGCTATGCCTTAGACTCCAGGAAAAAATATACACTGGGCACGTGTAGAGTTAAAATAAAACACTACAAAGCAAAAGCAAACAGAGTTTAGCCTCCTCCACCTCCCTGGTCACTGCTAACCACTGTAGGTTTATATTGGTCACATCTAGGCTGTTCCATTTGATGTCTAGACACCTTACTGGGGTTGGAAGGGAACTGGGGGGCCATAAAGCCCATCCTGCCAGTCACTGAGAAGCCCCTGGGTCTGCATTTGCCCAACTCCATTGAAGCACAGAGAGCCTCTGTGTCTGGCTGAGTTGGGACCAAGAGCCAGGTCTCCATCCCCTTTTCCCATTAACCAAACTCTAAATACTGTGGGCCAAGGACCTTGCTTAATAGAACACCCTTCACCCAGTGCACCGTAAACTTTCTTGCCCAATGGACAAAACACCTATGATTCCCTCATGATGACATCATTCATCTGGTAAGTCAAAATTCTCCAAAGAATTTTGAGCTAAAAGTGATAACTTCTCTAGCAAATTTTATATTCTACTCCCATTAAAAAAAATCTTTAAAAGTAAGTGGTAAGATGGCTAAGATATAAAATTTGGCTAAAATATCATTTCTCCCCCCATCCCCAATTCCAGCCCAGTGGCTACTTGACTGTCATTAATCAATGTTACTTTTTCCTGGACAGAAAATGATCTGTGTATCTTCTTTAAAAAAGTGGGTTTTAGCCAGAGTCTGATTTCCCAAATAGTTGCATGTCTAGAAACATTTCTTTTTTTTTTAGAAAGTGGAATATATGGAACAAACCTCCTTAATCATTTTTATTGCTCTGCTGAGTGAGAATAAAATCATGGTGGTTGTTATCTCACATTTCTGCCCCACAGAGAGCAGGTTCTAAATAAGCTGGATCATTATGATCAATAAAGCATAATTCTTTAGAAAATCAAGAGATGTGAGAGAGGCAGCTGTGTCCAAACAGACAAATTCTGGAAGACTGGAGTGCGAGGAGAAAACAGTGAGCATGGCTGACAAGGAGGACAAACACAGTTGGCACACTTGGTGGTGGTATTGAAGGAGACAAGACACTTGAGACCAAAATATGGAGACTTAGAGCAGCATTCACCTTCCTTTTTCTCTCTGAGTATTGTAGGTCACTTTTAAAATTTTTCCCCTTTTGTTGTGATGGTCCATATATTGGGGATACATATGAAAATTATTGCATGCCACAATTTATTCAATCTTTCTTGTCAGAAAATCCCCCAAATAATTTGGTCAACCAGTTTTGAAGTTTTACACTATAAGCAAAGATGCTCCTTAAAGAATGTGAAAATAGAGTAGTACACAGCAAAACATTTCAAAAAGTACTGAAGGATATAAAACTCAAAATCTTCTCTTTCCTTGCTGTTGCCAGATACACTTCCCAAAGCTGTCCACTGTTAATGATGTCTTATTTATATTTCCATTTTAATGAAACCACATGTGTGCATGCTTTTTGCAAGTAGAACCATACTATATACACTGTTCTGCATTTTTCTTTTTTCACTTCAAAAAATATTTCCTTACCAGCCCGTATTGTTTTTCATGGTTGCCACTTTTAATGGATATGCCATAATTTATTTAAGCATTCTTGTATTGATGGACATTAAATTAATTCTTATTTGGACAAAAAAATTACAGAGTGAATCATACATTTTGTTCACAAGTATATATGGAGCATAAACTCCTAGAAGTATAACTGCAGGTCAAAGGCTATGTATTATTAAACGTTGAATGTATAATTCCATATTGCACTCTGCAGTTATGGAAATGTTGGAAAGTTTATGGACTTAGATAATCATCTTCTATAGCGGTGCTTTTAGTCTCTACTAGGGCAGAAAATACCAGACTGTAAATGTATTCAGCTCTTAGTGAAAAGATGAAAGCACAGCTTCTAGTCTTGTACTCAGGAGAACATATGTGAATGTGCCACCCCAAGATAGACCCTGGAAAGTAGTTGGCACTCAAAAAATATTTGTTGAATTAATGGATAAACAAACCATGGCAGTGCCAATATAGAGTTAGCATGTGTTTTAAGTCAATTGTGTTCAAACATAAAAAAAAAACTCATTTAAACAAATAAATGTAAATTTTAACAAGTTTTATTGCATTCTTGTGCTAAAAGGAAAGACTAAGTTATCCATTAATCAACATGAGGTGTATTCTGTATTTTATTTATTTAATCTTAAGAGAGCCTTGTTCAGTGAGATAAAAAACTGATTTCTGATTTTTTTTTCACACTCTTTAACTTGAAATTCATGCATAACTGACATGTAGAAATCAAGAGATGGAAAAGTCCTATTGGCCTGTCTAACTCTATTTCCAAACAGGTACAGGGTGGGGTGTTCAAAGTGAGGGGAAAAAAATGAGTCCAAATGGCCAAAAAGGACACATGTATAAAAATTGGGACTCAACTCCCAGCCCCAGATGTAAGCTATTCCCACACCTGACAACACAAAGCTGAACACACTGTACCTTAAAGATGAATTTACAGGTGAACTGATATCTTGCTGGGATGCAAAGGAGGGCAAGTCTCAGAGTCCCACTCCTGGATCCTCAGCTCTGATTTGTGGAGACCACAGGTGCTGTCCTGAAATCTCATTGTTACAGTCCTTTATATATGGAGTGGAGGAGTTACAGAAATCCCTCAGCCTTCCAAGGTCATTTGAACCAAATTAGTAGCAGAATCAGACAATTATCTTTCCAGGGACATTGTAGCCTTCCCTTGTGGTGAGAGATGGCTCTAAACAAATTCCATCTCTTGCTATCCCACCCACCCCAGGGCAGGGGAGCTTCTGTTTTGGCAGATCCCACAAGTGCCATGACTTGGCCTGAACCAAAAGAGATGATTTAGAACATGTATTGGATTATCCATGTGCCCTGTTCCTCTGAGACTTGTGAAAATCCATCCTCTGCCCCTCGGTGTGCAAAGGCGACTAGAATGGAGGGACAAGTCACTATTGGGTGTAAAGTTACAGGAAGACTTAGAGAGGCATCTTGTTCTTTGGAGCCATTAATCCTTGAATGGAATCTGGCGATGACATATCACAGTCTGCTTAGTTCTCTACCAGCTGAAGCAGGAATTGACCCCTGGTGAGTGTTTTCCAATAAACTGTATCCAAGTGAGATAACTTCTCATTTTAGAGTGGCTCTTATCCCATTTTGGAGGAGCACATTTTGTCCTTAAAATAAACGTTTAGAATACTCATTTCTGACAACACAAATAGCTCTGGTTTTCATCATATCCTTCTACTGTGTTACTAACTGCATGCCCATTATTTGGTCCAGTGGGTTAAAAATGTATAATTGATATTACATGTGACAACCTTGTCTAATATTGATGTTCAAATTTTATCTTATTGAAGTGGTAATATTTAATATTGAGTCTATGAAAGTAATAAACCTGTTTACTTTAAACTGAATGCCGACTTTAATAGCAGAACCAAATTTTACAGGTGAAAACTTTTTTACATAAGGAGAGAGAGGAGTTAATTCTGAAACTATTTTGTAGGGTACCACCTATACAAAAGCAACAATTTAAAGAAAGAAAAACTCAATAAAAAATGTTTCCAAGGAGCTCATTGAAACTGCAGAAAATACAGTGAAACTGAATAACTAGCAGGTGACAGATTACCTGATGACAGTTTCCTTCTCTCCCTCCTGATGAAATAAAATTCATACTTTATGACAAGATAAGAAAAATTTAAACATAAAAATTTTCTTTGACCATTTGGGCCTCCTCCCACCCCTTTAGTGTGTGTTGTGCATCTGCATTAACCAGACCTTCTTAGGAGATAACATTCCATCTTAATCTCATCAAGGATCATAACTCCTTAGGAGATAACCTTTCATCTTTATCTTGTAAGGGGCTATGATGACCCATGACCTTCTATTGATACTTGCTTTGTATGTGTACATCTGGATTGTGTAAACTGTTAACAATACATATTGTTTTGACATATAACCCTTTATCTCAAATACTTATTTAACTGTGCTTTGACCTCTAATGGGTGCAGTCCTCAGAGCTTTCTTTTTTTTTTTTTACATCTTTATTGGAGTATAATTGCTTTACAGTGGTGTGTTAGTTTCTGCTTTATAACAAAGTGAATCAGTTATACATATATATACATATGTTCCCATATCTCTTCCCTCTTCTGTCTCTCTCCCTCCCACCCTCCCTATCCCACCCCTCTAGGTGGTCACAAAGCACAGAGCTGATCTCCCTGTGCTATGCGGCTGCTTCCCACTAGCTATCTATTTTACGTTTGGTAGTGTATATATGTCAATGTCACTCTCTCACTTTGTCACAGCCTCAGAGCTTTCTGAAAGCCTGTTTCCTGGGTTGTAATCTTCAGGGTGGTTCAAATAAAATTTTCCATCTTTTTCTTAGGTCAACTGATTAATTTTTTCTTCAAACATGCATGGTGTAGCCAGCAGGATATCAGAGATACCCACCAGAGGACACCTGGAGTCCACCCCAAACTGGTGCTTGGTACCAAGCATGGACCCATTGAGCCCCACTGGCTTCTCAGTACTCCTCAGGTGTTCTGGTGAGTTCTTCTGACATCCAGATTTCATTGTTTGAGTGATGATCCTGAGTTTTATTCAAGCTGTTTTTACTTAAGACTTGGAGTCTTAAGGGGCACTGGTACATTTCCCAGGCATGGTCCTAGGAGGATCTGGGCAGAAGGCCTAGGAAAACATAGGTGGCTGGGTTTTTGTTAAATTTGGCTTAAATTGAAAAAAAAAACCCCAAAAAACAATAAACAAGTTGAAACCTAAATGTCCATCAACAGGTGAATGGATAAAGAAGACACGGTATATATATAAAACGGAGTAACACTCAGCCATAAAAAAGAGTGACGTCATGCCATTTGCAGCAACATGGATGGAGCTACAGATTATCATACTAAGTGAAGTAAGTCAAAAAGAGAAAGACAAATACCATATGATATCACTTATATGTGGAATCTATCAATAAAATATATAAATGAACCTATCTACAAAACAGAAACAGACTCACAGACATACAGAACAGACTTGTGGTTGGGGGAGGGATGGACTGGGAGTTTGTGGTTAGCAGATGCAAACAATTACATATAGAATGAATAAACAACAAGGTCCTACTGTATAGCACAGGGAACAATATTCAATATCCTGAGATAAAACATAATGGAAAAGAATATAAAAAAGAGTATATATGTATATATTGGAATCACTTTTGCTGTACAGCAGAAATTAATACAACACTGTAAATCAACTATACTTCAATAAAACAAACAAACAAAAACAAGTTGATATATGGTCTGAACAAAACTTTTGCTAGTGAAATGAGAGACTAAATTATGCAGCTTCAAAAAATAAGGGAGACCCAGTACAACCAGTAATTAACCTCTCTGGGCCTCCATTTAGAAATGTGTCAATACCTGTTGGGGTAATTGATGATGAGTGACACGGCATGAGAGCTCCCTCTACGGGGCGGCCTTCCAGACTCCAATTCTAGTTGAGGTTTCCTTTTGTTAACATTCACAGCATGTTTTATTGGCAGGAGGATTCACAATGAGGGAGAAAAGGCCACAAGACTCACCAGAAAGAAGGCTCAGAAATTCTTGGGTGGGACCAAGGGAGGCACAAGGTGGCTGTAGGGTCAGCTGGTGGCTACAATGATCACATGGTTCCCTCTGATGTTGCAGATAATGGCACCCATCACAGGGCTGTTGTGAGGATTAAATATGTTAATAAATGTAAAGTGCTTACAACAGTGTTTAGCATGTAGGGAGTGTCATATAAATGTTAGCTGTTATTATTTCAACTCACAGAAATCCAAATCATGACTCTTTGTCTCAATATACATTACAGCCTGCAGTTAGAGAATGTTCCCTTAGCAAAGCTATATTTCATTCTTCCATGTTTTGAGCAGAATGGTTGTCTGAAGTCTGAAGTCATCCCTGCCTTTGAGGACTGCGTAGAAAGTAGCAAAATATAACACACCCAAGTTAAAATTCTCGATTTTTTTTCTTTTATCATTTCTCCTTACCCTATATTTTGTGTCCCAGGATAAGTACGTATCTGTTCGATCACACATTTTCATCACCATGTAATAAAGATGTCTAATTTTCTTGCCTGGAATAACTGAATATTCTCTTCTACCCCCATTCAGCCAACTTTAAATATTGAGGTCTGCATCTCGAAATGCCATTTCCAGGTGGGTCATTCTTTACCAAGAATACAGGAAATTATACGGCAGTGGCTTAAATATATTGCAGTTTATCCTTCTCACCTAATAAGAAATCCAGGGCCGGAGAGATAGCTCAATGATGTGATGAAGGACTCAGGTAAGTTTTATCACCCTGCCACATCATCTTTGGAAAGTGTTCTTTTGCTTTCAAGTGTGCATGATTGACCTATAAAGGACAACAGAGGTTGGAAGGAGCCATGCTGGATCAGGAAAACAAGTAAGTTCTCAGAATCTCTCAGGTGGTATTTCATTGGCAAGGATTGTGTCAAACTGTAACTATTTTGTGGCCAGTGTTCAGAACAGAAACAAAGGGGGGGGGCGGTGTCAAACTCTAAGTAATTAAAGGGAAACACCTGTTCTTCTGTTTCTTTGCATTGTAGCTTAAAGAGAAAGAAGAGACAAGTGCACCCCATGTTCACAGCAGCCCTATTCACAATAGCCAGGACATAGAAACAACCTAAAAGTCCATCAGCAGAGGAATGGATAAAGAAGATATGGTACATATATATAGTGGAGTATTACCCATAAAAAGCAACAAAATTGGGTCATTTGTAGAGATGTGGATGGACCTAGAGACTGTCACACATAGTGAAGTAAGTCAGAAAGAGAAAAACGAATATCGTATATTAACGCATATATTTGGAATCTGAAAAAATTTGTATAGAGGATCTTATTTACAAAGCATACATAGAGGCACAGATGTAGAGAAAAAGCGCATGTATACCAAGGGGGAAAGTGGGTGTGGGATGAATTGGGAGACTGGGATTGACATATATACACTCTTGATACTATATATAAAATAGATAACTAATGAGAGCCTACTGTATAGCACAGGGCACTCTACTCAGGGCTCTGTGGTGACCTAAATGGAAAGGAAATCCAATAAAGGGGAGATATATGTATATGTATAGCTGATTCACTTTGCTGTACAACAGAAACTAACAGAACACTGTAAAGCAAATATACTCCAGTTAAAAAAAAAAGACTCCGCATTCCCAATGCAGGGGGACTGGGTTTGAACCCTGATCAGGGAACTAGATCCCACATGTGGCAATGAAGATCCCGCATGCCACAACTGAGACCTGGCACTGTCAAATAAATAAATATTAAAAAAAATAAAACAGAAACAAAAGGGGAGACTGTCATTCTGTCTCTTTGCATTGTAGCTTAAAGAAAAAGAATGCCTGCAGGAAATACTATTTTTAGCTTCACTGTGGGCCAGCATGGAGTCAAAGAGAAGTCCCTGATACAAATTTTTGAAGTGTCACAGAACATTTCCAATAATGGATAGAACATACAGACATAAAATCAATAAAGGAACAGCTAACTTTTAACAACATTATAAACCAAATGGACCTAAGAGCCATATATAGAAAATTCCACCCAACAGTTAGATATTATTCTCAACTATATGTGGAACTTTCTCCTAGATCACATATTAGGTCACAAAACAAGTCTTGATAAAATTAGCAAGACTGAATTATACTAAGTATTTTTTCTGTCCACCATGGAATGTAAATAAAAAGCAACATAAAAAAAGCTGGAAAATTCACAAATGTGTGGAAATTAAATAATATAATCTTGAGAAAGATTATTTTGTTTTCAAAAATGAAACCAAAAGAGAAATTAGAAAATGTCTTGAGAAAAATTAAAATGAAAACAGTATACCAAAACATATGGGATACATCAAAAGCAGTTTTACAAGGGAAGTTTATAGTCATAAATTCCTAGATTAAGATAAAAGAAAAGTCTCAAATAAACAACCTAACATCATACCTCAAGAAACTAGAAAAAAGAAGAACAAAGTAAGCCCAAATTTAGCAGAGGGAAGGAAATAAAGAGCAGAGCAGAAATAAATGAAATACAGACTAGAAAAACAAGAGAAAAGATTAATGAAACCAAGAGCTGAGTTTTTTAAAAAGAAAAACAAAAATTGACAAATCCTTAGCTAGTCTAACAAAGAGAGAGAGAGAGAGAGAGAGAGAGAGAGAGAGAGAGAAGATCCCAATAAAATCAAACAGGTATGAAAGGAGACATAAAATGGATTCCACAGAGATAAAATGGATTATAAGGGACTGTTATGATTAATTGTATGCCATGAAATTGGATAACCTAGAAGAAATGGATAATTCCTAGAAACACACAACCTGACAAGATTAAGTAAAAAAGAAATAGAAAAGCTAAAGAGATCTAAAACTAGTAAGGAGATTGAATCAGTAATCAAAAATATCTCAGCAGAGAAAAGCCCAAGATCAGATGTCTTCACAGATGAATTCTGTCACCATTTGAAGAAGATTAATGCCAATCTTTCTGAAACTCTTGCTTACTCCATTTGGGATACTCTAACAAAATACCACTGACTGAGTAGCTTATAAATAACAGCTCACCATTCTGGAGGTCGGAAGTCTGACATTATGGCATCATCACACTTGGATGAGACTATTCTTTCTGACTCATAGTTGGTAACTTCTCCCTGTGTTCTCACATCATGGAAGGGACTAGAGGTATCTTTGGAGCCTTTTATTAAAAAAAAAAAAATAAGGGCACTAATCCCATTTATGAGTGCTCCACCCTCATGACTTAAGCAACTCCCAAAGGCCCCACCTACTCTTACTATCACATCAGGCATTAGGTTTGTAACATATGAAATTTGGAAGGACATATTCAAACCATAGCAAACGCTTGTTAAATACTGAAAAACTGTGAACTCTTCCAAACTAATTTTAAAAGGCCAGCATTACCCTGATATCAAAACCAGACAAAGACACTACAAGAAAAGATAAAATATCCCTGATGCACACAGATGTTAAAAACCTCATCAAAATACTAGCAAACCAAATTAAACAGCACATTAAATGGATTATACATATGACCAAGTGGATTATACATATGACGCTGGGATTCAAGGTTGGTTCAACATTCATAAATCAATCAATGTCATGATACATGACATTACCAGAATGAAAAAAACAAAAAACAACCCCCCCATGATCATCTCAACAGATGCAGAAAAAAGATTTGGAAAAAACTCAACATTCTTTCAGATAAAAATCCTCCATAAACTAGGAATAGAAGGAAATGAACATAAAGAAGGCCAAATATGAAAAGGACACAGCTAATATCAAACTCAATAGTGAAAAAGTGACAGCTTTTCCTTTATGAACATGAAGGCAAGGATGTCCAATCTTGCCACTTTTGTTCAGCATAATTCTGGAAATCCTAGATGGATAAATTAAGTAAGGAAAAAAACAAAAGACATTCATATTAGAAAGGAAGAAGTAAAATTATCTTTGTAGATGACACAATTTCTTTGGTAGCAAGTCTTACCAACTCCACAGAAAATGAATTCACTAAAGTGGAAATACATAAAAATCAACATACAGAAGTCAACTACATTTCTATTCGCAAACAATGAAAATCTGAAAAGTAAATTAAGAAAAAATCCCATTATCAACTTCAGTACAAAGAATAAAATACTTAGAAATAAATGTAACCAGAGGTGAAAGACCTGTACACTCAAAAGTATAAAAAAATGATGAGGAAAATTAAAGAAGACACTGATAATATGGAAAGACATCCCATGTTCATGATTACTAATTTTAGAATGTACATAATACCATAGTGGTCCACAGATTCAATGAAGTCCCTATTAAAATCCCAATGGTCAATACAGAAATAGAGAAAGCAATCCAAAAATTCATAGGGCACCACAAAAGACCCCAAATAGCCAAAACAATCTTTTGAAGAATAAAGCTCAAGGGATCACACTTCCTGCTTTCAAAACATATTACTGGGCTTCCCTGGTGGCGCAGTGGTTGAGAGTCCACCTGCCAATGCACGGGACACGGGTTCGTGCCCCGGTCCAGGACGATCCCCCATGCTGCGGAGCAGCTGGGCCCGTGAGCCATGGCCACTGAGCCTGAGCGTCTGGAGCCTGTGCTCTGCAATGGGAGAGGCCACAACAGTGAGAGGCCCGCATACTGCAAAAAAAAAAAAAACCAAAAAACATATTACCAAGCTACAGTAATTAAAACAGAATAGTACTGGGTTAAATACAAACATATACACCAATAGAACAAACTAGAGAGCCCAGAAAAAGACCCATGTATATACAATAAACAAAATATCACCACTAAATACTCTCAATCAAATACTTATGAAAAGTCCTAAATACACTTTTGTCAAATGTTTGAATCTTAAACGTTAGTAGCATGGAGCATAAAAATATATCCAACAAAACCAACATCATTTTATATTAATTTAAAATAAAGTCACAAAAAAATGTGATGGGCTTCTCATATCATAAAGCTTCCTTCCAACCTGTAATAACCATTACATCTTCCCAAATGCAAGCTAGATTTCAACAAACAGGAGCAATACCACCGCCACCACCAACAACAGTAACAAACAGCTGTAACAGAAAATCCTGATAGGAAGGGAGAATCTGATTTCCAGAATTTCTACTTTATATTATTTAACATATAAATTTTCAACAAAGAGTTATGAGGTATGAAAACAAACAACAAAGTTTGATCCATGAATGAGGAAAAAAATGTGTATATATATATATATATATATATATATATATATATATATGCGTGTGTGTGTATATATATACATATACATTGTCCACACAATGTGGACATACACATATACACATTGTCCAGGCATTAAAAAGACTTTAAATCACTCTCTTAAATATTCCCATAGAACTCAATGAAATTTTGGACAAAGAACTAAAGGAAATCAGGAAAATGGTGCCTCACCAAGTGACAAATACTAATAAAGAGAAATAAATTACAAAAAGGAATCAAATATATATTCTAGAGTTGAAAAGTGCCACAACTGAAATAAGAAAGTTATTAGAGGGATTCACTAGCAGATTTAAGCAGGCAGAATAAAGAATTGGCACATTTGAAGAAGAACTGATTGAGACTATCCAGTCTGAGAGGTGGAAAGAGGAAAGAGTGAAGAATAACGAGCAGAACGTAAAAGATCTACAAGACATCATCAAGTATGACAACATATCCATAATAGGAATGCTGCATGGAGAGAAAGGGATAGAAAATCAGGGAAAATATTTGAAGAGATAATTGTCCCAAACTCCTCAAATATGATAAAATACATGAAAGTACATATCCAAGAAACTCAGTGAACTCCAACAGGAGATCTACATGAAAACACTATTTTAAAATTGCAAAAACTAACAAAGAATTTTGAAAGCGTCAAGGGAGAAGGCTGGTGGATTTCATATTCACGTGTTGAAAGAAAAACACTGTTAACCAAGAATTCTATATCTGGTAAAACCATCTTTCAAAAATGAAGGACAGCAGTGATATAGGTAAGATGGCAGAATAGGAAACTCCAGGTCTGTAACCCCATGAAAACACTGAACTAAACAACAGAATACAAATAGCTTTGTGGGAGCTCTAGAAACCAGTCAGTAATCTGAAGCAACAAAGTGAATGCCCAGTCAAGAAAGAGTCACTCTCAAAATGATAGAAAATTTCGTGACATTTTTGCTCACTCTTATCCTAACCCACTCCTGACTCAATATGGTGCAGTAGAGCGAAAGCTGCCCAATTACTGGTCCTCCATTGGGAGAAAAGTAAAAGAGTGCAACTTGATTGCAATGTGTGGCATGCCAGGCAATGTCTGAGAGTCTGATTTCTGTCTCACATGACTCACAGCTGAGACAGGAATAGTGGAATATTTTTTATATCAGATTGGCGGCTGTGAAAGCAATGATGGATTCGATGGCCCATGAAAACTTCATGGCAACTGTAGACCTGCACACACTTGGAAGGCAGAGATTACTGACAGAGGAATACAACAGAACATTTAAGGGCCAAGAAGACAGGGGTGCGGCTCTTGGGGAAATGAAACATCTGTGTGTGGCAGAATTAGGGGGCTGTGGCTGGGCTGCAGACACAGGTCCAGTGAAGGCACATCCTCAGAAAAGATCTGAGAAGACCTTAAGTCATTACACCAGGCTGATTAGTGAAGGCCTTCCTCTGCAAGTATCCAGTCTACAAGGCTGGGAGAGGTGGCTGTATTTTTCAACATGCAATTTTTGACAAAAGCTCACAAAACACAGAAAAAAACAGGGAAACGTGGCCCATTCAAAGGAACATAATAAATCTCTAGAAAGTGACACTAAAGAAACACAGGCTTCAGAGTTGCTAGATGAACTCTTGAAAACAACTGCCTAGGAAATCAGGAAGATGATATATCAACAAAGTGAGAATATCAACAAAGAGACAGAATTTATTTTAAAAAAGCAAATGTGGAGTTAAAAGTGTAACTAAATTGAAAATTTCACAAGAGCGGTTCAAAAGCAGACTGAAACAGGCAGAGGAAGGCATCAGTAAACTTGAAGAAAAATCATTTGAAATTATTAGCTCTCAGAGCAAAAAGGAAAATGAATGAAGAAACGTGAACAGACCCTAATGGAATTATGGGAATCCAAAAAAGAAGACATTATGGGAATCCAGGAAGAAAAAAGAGTGAGAAAACAGCAGAAACCTCGTCTGAAGGAATAATGGACAAAAACTTCCCAAACTGTGAAATACTTGGATAGAAAAATACAAGTTAAACGAACTGTAGGGTAAAATCAAATAGACCCACACTAAAACACATTATAATCAAACTGACAAAAGTAAAAAACAAAGAATCTTGAAAGAATCAATAGACACTGAATCATCATGTATTAATGATGCCAAATAAAATTTTCAGCAGATTTTTCAGCAGAAACCTTGCAGTCCAGAAGGCACTGGGATGATGTATTTTAAGTACTGAAGTGAAAAAAAAAAGCCTTATAAACTGAAAATCCTATATTGGCAAAACTGTACTTCAAAATAAAGGAGAAATTAAGGCATTCCAAGATAAACAAAACTTGGAGGGAATTACTATCATTAGAACTTCCCTACCAGAAATACTAAAGGGAGTCCTTCAAGTTGAAATGATAAAGTCCTAGACAAGTAGCTCAAAGCTAGAAGAAAATATATAGCTCTCTGGTTAAGGTAAATAAGTGGGGAAATATAAAAAACATGAGTATTGCAATGTGGGTTGGTAATCACACTTTTTATATATTATAGAATTAAAAGTAAAAAAATTAAAAATTAACATAATTTCTATGTTAATGGATACACAATATATAAGGATGTATTTTTTAACATCAATAACAGACTGGAGGAGTGGTGCTGTGAAGGAGTAGAATTTTTGTATGTTATTGAAGTTCAGCTGTTGACAGTTTAAAACAGATTGTTATGACTTTAGGATATTGTATGTAATCCCTGTGATAACCAAAAAGAAAATATTTACAAAGTATACAGAAAAGGAAGTGAGAAGGGAATCAAAATGTGTCACTTCAAAAAAAATAAAATAAACACAAAAGAAGGCAATAAAGAAGGGACAAAAATTTAATGAAGCATACAGAAAACAAATGGCAAAAAAAAGTCCTTCTCTATCAGTAATTACTTTAAGAATAATGGATTAAACTCACCAATTAAGATGCATAAGCTGGCAGAATGGATAAAAAACAGAATCCAACTATAGCTGTCTATGCTGTCTACAAGGGATTCAGTTTAAATTTATGGACATACACAGGTTGAAAGTGAAGAATGGAAAACTATCCCATGCAAATAGTGAGCAAAAGGGAACAAGGTGCCTATACTAATATCAGACAAACTAGACTTTAAGTCAAACCTTTTACAAGGAACAAAGAAGGAATTTATATAATGAGAAAAGGATCAATTCTCTAAGAAAAAATAAAAATTATAAACATTTGTACCAGAGCTCCTTAACAGATGAAGCAAACCTTGACGGAAGGGAGAAACAGTAAGAGTTGAAGACTTTGATAGCCTTCATTCAGAAATGGGAGAGAAAAACCACACAGAAGATCAGTAAGGAAACAGAAAAGTTAAACAAGAGTATAAACCAAATGGACCTAACAGACACATATATACACAGCTCTCTACCCAAAGACAGTAAATTACAGATTTTTCTCAAGTGTACGTGAAACATTTCCAGAATAGCCATATGTTAGGCCACAAAACAATTCTTAATAAAAATTAAAACTACTGAAATCATACAATGAATCTTTTTCCATCACAATGGGATAAAAGTGGAAATCAGTAACAGAAGGGAAACAAAAATTCACAAATATGTGGAAATTAAACAGCACGCTAAACAACCGATGGGTCAAGGAAGAAATTACAAGAGAAACTACAAAATACCTTGAGACCAAAGAAAAATATACATAATAGCAAACCTTATGGGATGGAGCACAAGCAGTGATGAGAGGGAAATTTATAGCTGTAAAGGCTTACATTAAAACAGAATAAAGATCTCATATCCACAATCTAACATTTTCCTTAAAGAAGTAGAAAAAGCTTAACCCAAGGCCAGCAGATGGGAAAAATAATAAATGTTACAGCATACATAAACAAAACAGAAAAACAATATTGAAAGTCAATGAAACCAGGAGTCGGTTATTAGAAAAGATCAACACGTACCTCAAGATGGACACAGAAGAGACTCCTGAATTTCCCTCCTTCCATGGATGCACTGAATATACAGCTACACACAGATCAATTCCCTCTGAAAGATATCAAGAAACTAACTTTAGTGACGCCTACACATTGGGAAACTGAGAAAATACCCACTCAGAAATGTATAGGAAAGGATGAGACACACTCTTACTATAAACCCCACCCAAGAACAGCACCTTATAATTTTTCTGAAACCAACAACTCCCAGCCTCTTCCCAATCAGCACGGTGTTTGCACCACATTTCTAATGTCCCAAATTTTAAGGCTTCCGCCTGAGGGATAGGTCCCCAAATAATCTAGCTCTGAGAGCCAAAAGGGCTTCCCTTCACAAGTCCCATAGTATTATAGCAAAAAAATAAGCAGTTTTTACAAGGTGCTTGAGCACTCCCTCTGGCTATCTCCCCAAGCTCAGAGCAGAGGGAACACACACAAACGCTTATCTCCCAATTTCTTCCTGGAGGGTGTTGGACTACATACTTTCCCAGCTACTGTCTGAGGGTCCAGCTTCTAATCAGCTTGCATTTCAGCTGACTGGAATCCTGCCCAGAGCCCAAAAGAGCCAGTGGGTACTTACTCTGCACTCTCCCTCCAAACTGCTTCAACAATAAAGCCAAATCTCCTGCATGGCCCTGGAGGGAGCTTGTCTACACATTTAGAACCCTGACTTTTAAAATTGCCACCTGAGGGATGGACCCCAAAATAACCTACCTCTGAAAGTCAATTGGGCTTGCATTCCTGAGCACCACAGTACTATAGCAAACAAAGAAGAAGTTTTTAAATGGATGCATGAGGATTTCCCATATATATACACCCAGACCCAGCATGGAGGGAGATGACAAAAACATGTCCATCTCCCAGCAAGAATGTTTCTCCCTGGAAGGAAGTCGTATATTTTTCTAGCTGCTGCCTGTGGTTCTGGCTTCCAGTTAGTCTGCATGTGGAAGCTCACGGGGATCCATTTGGGAGCCTGGTAAAGCTGGTGGGCATGTCCCCTGCTATCTCCACCAGCTCCAAGTAAGACCAAATTTTTATCTTCTCTCCTTGAAGGAGCTTGTCCACATATCTAGCACACCAGTTTTCAACTGCCACCTAAGGGACTAGCCCCCAATTCACCTAGCTCTGGGAGCTGAAAGGGCTCAGCCTTCATGAGTGCCTGGGACCACTAAAAACAAAGGCTGTTTTACTTGGACAGAGAAGCATTCAGAGTAATTATTTCCCTTGGTTCAGCGCAGAGTGAGGAAGAAGAAACTCTTCCAGCTCTGAATTCTTCTTCATAGGAGCTAGACTACATATGTCATATTCTGACTTTTCCAGCTCCTGCCTGATAATTGGGCTTCCAATTAACCTGCATCAGGTAGTTAAAGCAGCAGGAAACTGGCAGTTGTCCAGAAGCCTAAACAGGCATATGAGCATTAACCACATCGTTGAGCACACTGATGGGTCTTGGAACACCCTCAACTGCTGGAAGTCACTAACAACAAAGACAATGATTTCAACAACTAGGCCAGGCTGATTAAGGAGGTTCATATCCTACACAAGACAGATTAAACTGGGAAAAGGGGCTGTTTTATACAAAAACCAACACAGACAGTCAAGGAAAGTAAAGAAACAGGGATGTTTCAAACAAGTAAACAGATCTCTAGGAGCTGACCTTAATGAAGTGGATATAAGTAATTACCCAACAGAGTTCAGAATAATGGTAATAAAGATGCTGACGTCAGGAGAATAAAGCATGAGCAAAGTGTGAGTTTCAACAAAGAGACAGAAAATATTAAGAAGTACCAAACAGAAATCATAGATTTCAAGAATAAATGAACTGAAAAATTCAATACAGGGCTTCACAAGCAGACTAGACCAAATGGAAGAAAGAATCAGACAAGGCAGTGGAAGTTATCTAATCAAAAGAGCAAAAAGAAAGAAAAATAGAAAAAAGTGAAGATCGCATAAGGGACACCAGTAAGTGGATTAATATAGGCATTAGAGGTCTTCAAGAAAGAGAAAGAAAGAAAGGGCAGAGAGAATATTCAAAGAAATACTGCCTAAAAACTTCCCTAATGTGGGGAAAGAAAGAGATATCCAGATCGAGGAAGCCCAAAACTGTCCAAAGAAGATTAATCCAAAGAGACCTACACATAGACACAATATAATGAAATTATCAGAAATTAAAGACAGAATCGTAAAAGCAAGAAGACAAAAGCCACTTGTTTATACATGGGAATCCCCATAAGATTAACAGATTTTTCAGCAAAATATTGCAGCCCACAAGGGATAGGAAGGATATATTCAAAGTGTGCAAAGAAAAAAAAATGCCAAGAATGCTCTATCCAGCAAACTTGTCCTTTAGAATTGGAGAGACAGAGTTTTCATAAACAAAGAAAAGCTGAAGGAGTTTATACAAAAGTTGTTCAAAGGAGTCCTTCAATCTGAAATGAAAGCGTGTTAATTAATTAGGAACATGAAAACACATGAAAGTATAAAACTCATAGGCCAAAAGATAGTTCAGAATACTCTAAGATGGTGATGGGTAAATCTCTTATAACTTTAGTATAAAAGTTAAAGACAAGAACAACTATCACTGCAATAATTTTTTAATGGATTCACAATATAAAATGATGTGAATTGTGACATCAAAGCATAAAATAAGGAGAGTGTAAAATTGTAGGGCTTTTGTATGGATTCAGAATTAAGTTATCACCTTAAAATAGCCTGTCATAACTCTAAGAGATTGGATGAAAGGCTCACGATAACAAAGAATCAAAACCTTTAGTAGATACCCAAAAAACAGAGACAAAAATCAAAGCATAACACAACAAAATTATCAATTCACAAAGAAAGACAGCAAGAAAAGAAGAAAGGAGTAAAAGAATGACAAAAAATCCAGGAAACAATTAATATGATGGAATTAGTAAGTCCTTCCCTGTCAATGATTCCTCTATATGCAAATGAATTAAATTCTCCCACTAAAAGACACAGAGTGGTTTTATGAATTTAATAAGAAGACCCAACTGTCTGCTGATAACAAGAGTCTCATTTCAGCTTTAATGACACACTTACACTGAAAGTAAAGGGATGGAAAAAGACATTCTATTCAAATGGAAACCAAAAGAGAGCAGTGGTAGCTATATTTACATGAACTTGAAGTCAAATACTGTAACAAAAGACAAAGAACGTCATTATATAAAGATAAGGAGTAAATTTACTTATAAGAGGACATACAATTATACATTTTTATTCCTGCACTATCAGAGCACCCTAATTATATATAAAGCAAATAGTAACTAACCTGAAGGCGGAAATAGGCAGTAAATCAGTATTTCGGGACTTCAATACCCCATTTTCATCAATGGATAGATCATCATCCAAAAAGAAAATCAATAAGGAGACATTGGACTTAAACTACACATAATACCAGATGGACCTAACAGACATATGCAGAACAGAAGAATACACATTCTTCCCAAGCATACATGGAATACTCTCCATGATACATCATCTGTTAGGTCATAATATAACTGAAATCACTGTATTGTTTCCGACTACAATGGTATGACACTAAAATACATTATAGGAGGAAATCCAGAAATATCACAAATATGTGTAGGTTAAACAACAGGCTCCTGAACAAAAGGGTTGAAGAAGAAATCAAAGGGCAATTGACAAGATATTTTGAGACAAATGAAAATGAAACACAATGTACTAAAACTTATGAGCTGCAGCAAAAACAGTTGTAAGAGGGAAGTGTATAATGATAAAAGTCTACATTAAGACAAAAGAAAGATCTAAAATAAACAACCTAAAAAAAACAACTAAAAAAAGTAAAGGAACTAAACAACATATTAAGCGTAATGTGATCAGAAGGAAGGAAAAAAATTTAGGGCAGATAGAAATGAAACAGGGACTAGAAATACAACAGACAACCACTGAAAGTAAGAGCTGGTTTTTTAAAGGTTAGAAAAAAAAAAAAGATGTGCAAGCCTTTAGCTAGACTAACTAGGCAAAAAAGAAAATACTCAATATTGTCAGAAGTGAAAGGGGATATATTACCATGCATAACAACAAAGATAAAGGATCAGAAGAAATTACTATGAGCAATTTTATGCCAACAAATTAGATAACCTAGAAGAAATGGATAAATTCCTAGAAACATACAACCTACCAAGAATGAATCATAAGGAAATAGAACATATGAACAAATTACAAGTAAGGAGATTGAATCAGTAAATAATAAACCTCTCAACCAAAAATAGTTCCAAGACCAGATGGCTTCACTGGTAAATTCTACCAACACTTTAAAGAAATTAACCATTCTATCTCAAATTCTTCCAAAGAACTGAAGAGGAGGGAAAACTTCCAAACTCATTTTAAAAGGCCAATATTACCCGGTTACCAAAGCCAGGCAAGCATACTACAAGAAAATAAAATCAATGCTCAACATCCTTGATGAACACAGATGCCAAAATCCTCAACAAAATATTACCAAACAAACTTCAACAGCACATTACAAGAATCATACACCATGACCAAACAGGTTTATTCCTGGGATGCAAAGATGGTTCATCACATGTAAATCAATAAATGTGATATAGCACATTAATAAAATGAGGGATAAATCATATGATCAGCAACTATGAAAAAAGTGAACATTATTTCATGATAATAACTCAGCAAACTGAATGGATACAAGAACAAGACCCACATATATGCTGTCTACAAGAGACCCACTTCAGACATAGGGACACATACAGACTGAAAGTGAGGGGATGGAAAAAGATATTCCATGCAAATGGAAATCAAAAGAAAGCTGGAGTAGCTATACTCATGTCAGATAAAATAGACTTTAAAATACAGAATGTTACAAGAGACAAGGAAGGACACTACATACTGATCAAGGGATCAATCCAAGAAGAAAATATAACAATTGTAATATATATGCACCCAACATAGGAGCGCCTCAATACATAAGGCAACTGCTAACAATTCTAAAAGAGTAAATCGACCGTAACACAATAATAGTGGGGGACTTTAACACAACACTTACACCAATGGACAGATAACCCAAACAGAAAATTAAGGAAACAGAAGCTTTAAATGACACAATAGGCCAGATAGAGTTAATTGATATTTATATGAGATGCCATACCAAAACTGCAGATTCAACTTTCAAGTATGCACGGAACATTCCCCAGGACAGATCACATCTTGGGTCTCAAATCAAGCGTCAGTAAATTTAAGAAAATTGAAAACATATGAAGCATCCTTCCTGACCACAATGCTATAAGATTAGAAATCAAGTACAGGGAAAAAAACATAAAAAGCACAATCACTTGGAGGCTAAACAATATGTTACAAAATAACCAAGAGATAACTGAAGAAATCAAAGAGGAAATCAGAAAATACCTAGATACAAATGACAATGAAAACACGACAATCCAAAACCTATGGGATGCAGCAAAAGCAGTTCTAAGAGGGAAGTTTATAGCTATACAAGCCTACCTCAAGAGAAAGAAAAATCTGAAATAAACAATCCAACGTTACACCTAAAGGCACTAGAGAAAGAAGAACAAACAAAACACAAAGTTAGCAGGAGGAAAGAAATCATGAAGATCAGAGCAGAAATAAATGAAATAGAAACAAAGAAAACAATAACAAAGATCAACGAAACTGAAAGCAGGTTCTTTAAGAAGATAAACAAAATTAATGAACCATTAGCCAGACTCATCAAGAAAAAGAGGGAGAGGACTAAAATCAATAAAATTAGAAATGAAAAAGAAGTTACAACAGACACTGCAGAAATACAGAGGATGATAAGAGATTACTACAAACAACTATATGCCAATAAAATAGACAACCTGGGAGAAATGGACAAATTCTTAGAGAGCTATAACCTTCCAAAAGTGAACCAGGAATAAATAGAAAATATGAAGAGACCAATCACAAGTAATGAAATTGAAACTGTGATTAAAAATTTTGCAACAAACAAAAGTCCAGGACCAGATGGCTTCATACGTGAATTCTATCAAACACTTGGAGAAGAGCTGACACCCATCCTTCGCAAACTCTTCCAAAAAATTGCAGAGGCAGGAAAACTCCTAAACTCATTCTATGAGGCCACCATAACCCTGATACCAAAACCAGACAAAGATACAACAAAAAAAAGAAAATTACAGACCAATATCAATGATGAATATAGATGCAAAAATGCTCAAGAAAATACTAGCAAAGAGAATTGAACAATACACTAAAGAATCATGCACCATGATTAAGTGGGATTTATCCCAGGGATGCAAAAATTCTTCAATATATGCAAATCAATCAATGTCATATGCCATAATAACAAACTGAAGAATAAAAACCATATGATCGGGCTTCCCTGGTGGTGCAGTGGTTGAGAGTCCGCCTGCCGATGCAGGGGACGTGGGTTCGTGCCCCAGTCTGGGAGGATTCCACATGCCGTGGAGCAGCTGGGCCCATGAGCCATGGCCGCTGAGCCTGCACATTCGGAGCCTGTGCTCCGCAACAGGAGAGGCCGCAACAGTGAGAGGCCCTTGTACCACACACACACAAAAAAAAACCATATGATCATCTCAATAGATGCAGAAAAAGCTTTTGACAAAATTCAACACCCATTTATGATAAAAACTCTCCAGAGTGGGCATAGAGGGAATCTACCTCAAAATAATAAAGGCCATATATGACAAACCCACAAAAAACATCATTCTCAATGGTGAAAAACTGAAAGCATTTCCTCTAAGATAACGAACAAGACAAGGATGTCCACGCTCACAACTATTATGCAACACAGTTCTGGAAGACCTAGCCACAGCAATCAGAGAAGAAAAAGAAATAAAAGGAATACAAATTGGAAAAGAAGAAGTAAAACTGTCACTCTTCGCATATCTCTATACATAGAGAATCCTAAAAATGCCACCAGAAAACTACTGGATCTAATCAATGAATTTGGTAAAGTTGCAGGATACAGAATTAATGCACAGAAATCTCTTTCATTCCTGTACACTAATGATAAAAAATCTGAAAGAGAAATTATGGAAACACTCCCATTTACCATTGCAAGAAAAAGAATAAAATACCTAGGAATAAACCTACCTATGGAAACAAAAGACCTGTATGCAGAAAACTATAAGACACTGAAGAAAGAAATTAAAGATGATACCAAAGTTGGAGAGATATACCATGTTCTTGGATTGGAAGAATCAATATTGTGAAAATGACTATACTACCCAAAGCAATCTACAGATTCAATGCAATCCCTATCAAATAACCAATGGCATTTTTTACGGAACTAGAACAAAACATCTTAAAATTTGTATGGAGTCACAAAAGACCCCAAATAGCCAAAGCACTATTGAGGGAAAAAAACAGAACTGGAGGAATGAGACTCCCTGACTTCAGACTATACTACAAAGCTAAAGTAATCAAGACAATATGGTACTGGCACAAAAAGAGAAACATAGATCAATGGAACAAGATAGAAAGCCCATAGATAAACCCACGCACCTATGGTCAACTAATCTATGACAACGGAGTCAAAGATATACAATGGAGAAAACACAGTCTCTTCAATAAGTGGTTCTGGGAACACTGGACAGCTACATGTAAAAGAATGGAATTAGAACACTCCCTAACACCATACACAAAAATAAACTCAAAATGGTTTCGAGACCTAAATGTAAGACCGGACACTATAAAACTGTTAGAAGAAAAGATAGGAAGAACACTCTTTGACATAAATCACAGCAAGATCTTCTTTGCTGCACCTCCTAGAGTAATGGAAATAAAAACAAAAATAAACAAATGGGACCTAATGAAACTTCAAAGCTTTTGCACAGCAAAGGAAACCATAAACAAGACAAAAATACAACCCTCAGAACGGGAGAAAATATTTGCAAACGAATCAACGGACAAAGGATTAATGTCCAAAATATATAAACAGCTCATGCAACTCAATATCAAACAAACAAACAACCCAATCCAAAAATGGGCAGAAGACCTAGACATTTCTCCAAACAAGACATACAGATGGGCAAGAAGCACATGAAAAGCGCTCAACATCACTAATTATTGGAGAAATGCAAATCAAAACTACAAGGAGTTATCACCTCACACCAGTTAGAATGGGCATCATCAGAAAATCTACAAACAACAAATGCTGGAGAGGGTGTGGAGAAAAGGGAAGCCTCTTGCACTGTTGGTGGGAATGTAAATTGATACAGCCAATATGGAGAACAGTATGGAGGTTCCTTAAAAAACTAAAAACAGAATTACCATATGATCCAGCAATCCCAGTACTTGGCATATACCCAGAGAAAACCATAATCCAAAAAGACACACGCACCCCAGTTCACTGCAGCACTATTGACAATAGCCAGGTCATGTAAACAACGTAAATGCCCATCGACAGATGAATGGATAAAGAAGATGTGGTAAATATATACAATGGAATGTCACTCAGCCATAAAAAGGAATAAAATTGAGTCATTTGTTGAGACGTGGATGGATCTACAGACTGTTGTACAAAGTGAAGTAAGTCAGAAAGAGAAAAACAAATATCATATATTAACGCATGTATGTGTAACCTAGACAAATGGTACAGATGAACCGGTTTGCCGGGCAGAAGTTGACACACAGATGTAGAGAACAAATGTATGGACACCAAGGGGGGAAAATCGCAGTGGGCTGGGGATGGTAGTGTGCTGAATTGGGCGACTGGGATTGATGTGTATACACTGATGTGTATAAAATTGATGAGTAATAAGAACCTGCAGTATAAAAAAACAAACAAAAAAACAACTAATACTAAACTTTCTTTGGGTTATTTGTATGGAAATATGTTAATATAAATGTTTCAGACATTACATGAAATTTCTAAAAATCTTATATGTTCTGGTATAATGTTACAAGTCATAATTCTAGTTATTACTTTAAAAATATATCTCAGCAATAACTAAATTTCCTTGTCAATTGCATTATTATGAACTTTCATCAAATATTTAACTGTGGTCATTTTTAAGTCTTTTGTCATTTGCAGACAGTTCTGGGTGTACTCTGATGCTTTCACAAAAATGATCCTATAAAAGGGTTTCATATTCAAGGCATTCATGGAGAAGACTCTGACAAGTACAGGTTTCTGGTAACTGACTATACTGCTGAATTGAAGGAATAAGCATTTTCAGAACTCTAGTGTAAAACTGATGAATTCATATAAGATGAAAAATATTAATTACATGGGACTGAGTGAACTGATGAGGACGACTATAATTTTTTTTTTTTTTGTGGTACGTGGGCCTCTCACTGTTGTGGCCTCTCCCATTGTGGAGCACAGGCTCCAGATGCACAGGCTCAGCGGCCATGGCTCATGGACCCAGCTGCTCCCCGGCATGTGGGATCTTCCCGGACCGGGGCACGAACCCGTGTCCCCTGCATCGGCAGGCGGAAACTCAACCACTGTGCCACCAAGGAAGCCCTTTTATAACTTTGTTTGAATAAAAAAAAAAAATCCCACAAAGACTCAGAGGCAAAAAATATACAAATCAATTTTCACTGCAAAGTAAAGGAGCCGTTACAGTGGAAGTTTACTGGACTGAATGTCAATATTATGACATAGTATGAGTGTGTTTCGTGTTTGGTAATTGCAATCATTGTTGCTTTTGTTGTGGTCATCCATTTACAATGCTTGGTGTCAGTTTATGTCTTGTAAAATAAAATACAGTGTGTGTGAAAAAAAAACTCAGCAATTTATGTATAGATGTAATGTACATTATCATAATAACGGCCATATATGATAAGACTACAGCTAACATCACACGCAACAGTGAGAAGCTGAAACAAGGAACAGCATCCTCTAAGATCAGGAGCAAGACAAGGATGCAACTCTCAGCACCTTCATTCACCATATGACTGTAAATCCTAGCCAGAGGAATTAAGCAAGAAAAACGAATAAAACGCATCCAAATTTTAAAGTTATAAGTTAAATAAGTCTGTTTGCAGATGACATGATATTATATGTGGGAAACCCTAAACACACTGCAAAAAAAAAAACCTGTTAGAATAACTGAATTCTGTAAAGTTTCAGGATCAATATACAAAAATCAGCTGCATTTGTATACCAACGAATATCAACTAACAATGAATTATAAGAAGAAAAATTAAGAAAATAATCTCATTTGCAATAGTATGAAAAAGAGTAAAATACGTAGGAACAAATTTATCTAACGGGGTGAAAGATCTACACACTAAAAACCATAAAACACTGATGTAAGAAATTGAAGAAGACACAAACAAATGGATAGATATTCTGTGTTCATGGATTGGAAGGGTTAATATTGTGAAAATGCCCATACCATCCAAAGTGACCTACAAATTCTATGCAATCTCTATCAAAATTCCAAAGCATGTTTTAAAGAAATAGAAAAAAAAATCCTAAAACTCATATGAAACCACAAAAGACTCCAAAGAGCCAAAGCAATCTTGAGAAAGAAGAACAAAACTAGAGACGTCACACTTCCTGATTTCAAACTATAATACAAAGCTATAGTAATCAAATAAGTACTGTATTGGCATAAAACAGAAACACAGATCAACAAAAATGAATCGACAGCTCAAAAATAAACCCATGCATATATAGTCAATTAGTTTTCAGCAAGGAAGTCAAGAATAAACAATGGGAAAAGGAGAGTCTCTCCAATAAACGGTTTTTGGGGAAACTGCATTGCCACATGGAAAAGTCACCTTACACCAGATATAAAAAAAAACTCAAGATTAATTAAAGACATGAACATAGGACCTGATCCTTAAAATTCTTAGTAGAAAATATAGGGGGTAAGCTCCTTGCCACTAATCTCATCAATGTTCTTTTGGATTTGACACCAAAAGCAAAGGCAACAAAACAAAAATGTACAAGCGGGACTACATGAAACGAAAAAGGTTCTGAACCGCAAAGGTAACTATTAACAAAATGAAAAAGCAACCTATGGAGTGTGAGAAAATATCTGCAAATCACTTATCTAAAAAGAAGTTAATATCCAAAGTATACAAGGAGCTCATACAACTCAGTAGCAAAAACACCATATAACACAATTTAAAAATTGGCAAAGGACCTAAAAAGACATTTTCCCAAAGATGACAAATATTTGGGGAAAAGGTATATGAAAAGGTGATTCACATCACCAATCATCAGGGAAATGCAAATCAAAACCACAATGAGATATCACCTCACACCTGTTAGTATGTGTATTATAAAAAAGACAAGAGATAAATGTCGGTGAGGATGTGGAGAAAAGGGAATCTGTGTGCACTGTTTTTGGGAATGTAAATTGGTTCAACCAGCACTGAAAGCAGTATGGAGATTCCTCAAGAAAATAAAATTAGAATACCATGTGATCCAGCAATTCCACTTCTGGTCATATAGCAAAAAGGAACAATATTTTTTAGGAATTCCCTGGCTATCCAGTGGTTAGGACTTCGTGCTCTCACTGCTGAGGGGAGGGCCCGGGTTCAACCCATGGTTGGGGAACTAAGATCCCACAAGCCACGTGGTACGGGAAAAAAACAAAAACAAAAAAACCTTTGAAATGTTATTCACAGTAATAGTATGGAAAGAACCTGCCTGTCTCTCATAGATGAATGGATAAACAAATTCTGATACACACACACACAAATATACATACATAACATACACAATGGGATATTATTCAGCCTTAAAGTAAATCCTGACACTTGCAAGAACATGAATGAGCCTGGAGAACATTATGCTAAGTGAAATAAGCCTGATGGAGAAAAGACAAATGCTGCATGGTATCACTTATGTGTGGAATCTAAAAAAAAAAGTTGGAATCATAGAAACATAGAGCAGAAATTGTTGCCTGCAGTTGGGCATGGGGGGAAATGGGAACACACTGGTAAATGGATACAAATTTTCAGTTATAACATGAGGGATAAAATGAAGGAATAAGGTCTGAGGAGCTAATGTATAACAATGGTGACTAACTGATGATGCTGTATTCTGTAACTGAAAATTTCTGAGAGAGTAGAATTTGTGTCCTCACACACAAAAAGTAAATATATGACAGGTGATGGGTATGTTAATTAACTTGATTGCGAGAATCCTTTTACAATATATACGTATATCAAATAATCACGTTATACATTTTAGATATATTATAGTTTTGTCAGTTATGCCTCAAAATAGCTGTAAAAAGAGGAAAACGATCAACAAAATTGACAAAACTAGTTAAGACTATTAAAAAAAGAGATAAGAACAAAATATGTAAAATCAGAAATGAAGAAAGGGACATTACTACCAATTTTGTAGAGATAAAAAGGCTTAAAATAGAGTACTATTAACAGTTGTATACCAACTAATTTGATAACTTAGATGAAATGAACACATTCCTAGAAACACACATCCTACCAAGAAATACAAAATCTGAACAGATCTACAAGTTAAGATATGGAATCACTTATCAAACATCTGCCAACAACTGAATGCCCAGCACCAGGTATCTTCATGGTGAATTCTACCAACTATTTAAAGCAGAATTAACACCAATCCTTCTCGAGCTCTTCCAAACAACTTAAGAGGAGAGAATTTATTTTCACTCATTCTATGAGGTAAACATTACATCAATTACAAATCTAAGGACACTACAAGAAAAGTACCCTAAAGACCAATATCCCTTATGAATACTGATGCAAAAATCCTTTAAAAAATAAGAGCCAGGGGCTTCCCTGGTGGCGCAGTGGTTGAGAGTCCGCCTGCCGATGCAGGGGTCACGAGTTCGTGCCCCAGTCCGGGAAGATCCCACATGCCGCGGAGCGGCTGGGCACGTGAGCCATGGCCGCTGAGCCTGCGCGTCCGGAGCCTGTGCTCCGCAACGGGAGAGGCCACAACAGTGAGAGGCCCACGTACCACAAAAAAAAAAAAAAAAAAAAAAAAAAAAAAGAGCCAGTACAGCCCATTATAAGGATTATACATCATGACCAAATGGGATTTATTCTTGCAAGGCAAGGTTGGTTCAACATATGAAAATCAATCAATGTAGTACAGCACGTAAACAGTTTGAAGGGACTAAACTCCATGTGATCATCTTCATTGATGCAGAAAAAACATTTGACAAAATTCAGTGCCATTTTATGATTAGAAAAAAACCCTCAACAAACCAGGAATGTAAGTTGATGACTTCAACATAATAAAGGTCACAGATAGAAAACCAACAGCTATTATATTCAGTGGTGAAATCTTTCTCCCTAAGATCAGAAACAAAGGAAGGATGCCTGTTGTCACCACTGCTATTCAACACAGTACTGGAATTCCTAGCCAAATAAATCAGGCAACATATAAAATAAAAGGCATCTAAATTGGAAAGGAAGAAATAAAATTATATTTGTTCAGAGACAACACACATGCACCAAAAAGAACCTGTTAGAATTAATAAATGAATTTAGAAAAGTTGCCAGATACAAAATCAATACTCAAAAATCAGTTGTGTCTCTATACACTAACAATGAAAAGTGGAAAAAGGAAAGCAAAAACAAAATAGCATTTAAAATACCATGAAGTATAGTAAAAGACGAGGAATAACTTAACCAGGGGGACAAAAGACATGTACATTGAGAACTAGAAAACGCTGCTGAAGGAAATTAATGAAGACACCAATAAATGTAAAGCCATCTTGTGTTCACAGATTGGAAGACTTAATGTTGTTAATATGTCAACACGACTTAAAGGGATGTACAAATTAAATGCAATCTCTTTAAACATCACAGTGAGGTTTTTTCAGAAGTGAAAAATTCATCCTAAAGTTCACATGGAATTTAAAGGGCCTGAATAGTTAAAATAATGTGTAAAAAGAAGAAAATTTGAAGTTTCAAATTTCTTGATTTCAAAACTTACTACAAAACCACAGTAATCAAAATAGTACCGGCATAAACACACATATAGGAAGGAGAATAGGCCAGTGGAATAAAAGAGAAACCCAGAAGTAAACCTGTATATACATCACCAAATGATTTTCAACAGGAGTGCCAAGACCACCCAATGGGGAAAGGATAGCAATTTCAACAAATGGTACTGGGAAAAAAAATATCCACATTCAAAAGAATGACAGTAGACCCTTACCTTACATCACATACAGAAATTAACTCAGTGAATCAAAGACCTAAATGTGAGACCTCAAACTATAAAACTCTTAGAAGAAAGTGTTGGGAAGAAAGCCATGACATGAAATTTGGCAAAGATTTCTTGAATATGACACCAAAAGTGGAGGTAATAAAATAGATAAACTAGGTATTCAAAATTTAAAACTACTTCTTGCATCAAAAAATGAAACGAACCTGCTGAATGGGAGAAAATATTTGCAAATCCTATAGCTGATAAGGTTAATATCCAGTATGTATACACTTGTACACTGTTGGTGGGTATGTAAAATGGTGCACACAGAAAGGAAAACAGTATGGTGGTTCCTCAAAACATTAAAAATAGAATTACCATATGATCCCATAATTCAAGTTCCTATTAAATACTCAAAAAGAATTGAAATTATAAACTCGAAGAGTTATGTGTTCACCCATGCTCATAGCAGAATTATTCACTACAGGCAAAGGCTGAAAAAACTCAAAGGGTCCATTGAGGGATGAAAGGATATACAAAATGTGGTCTATACAAACAATAAATCAATACTCACTCTTAAAAAGGAAGGGAATTCTGACACGTTACAACATGGATCAACCTTCAGGCATTACGCTAAGTAAAATAAGCCAGTCACAAGAGGACAAATACTGTATGATCACACTTATATGAAGTACATAGAGTAATCAAATTCACAGAGACAGAAAGTACAGTGGTGGTTTCTGGGGGTGAGGGGGCAAGGGAAATGGAGAGTTGTTGTTTCATGAGTACAGACTATTATCGTTTTGCAAGATGAAAAGTTCTGTGGATGGATGATGGTAATGATAGCATGGCAGTGTAAATATATTTCATGCCTCTGGCCTGCACTCTTAAATTGTTAAGATGATAAATTTTATGTTATGTATATTTTACCAGAATTTTTTTAAATAAAGGAAAATTAAGACACTCATATGAAGAAACACTGAAGAAGTTCATTACTAGTAGGTCTGCTCAATAAGAACTGTTAAAGGAATCCTTCAGGCTGAAATGAAACGTAACTTGAAACCATATGAAGCATTAAAGAACAATGGTAAAGGTAACCACACTAAGTTTAAATGGCCAACACATTTGTATTTAGGGTTTGTAACGCCTCTTTTCAAAATGCGATTTAAAAGACAAATATATAAAATAGTTATTATAAGGCTATTGAAGGGCACACAATACATAAAGATGTAATTTGTGACAAGTGCAGTGTAAACGAGGATGCAGGATGTAAATAAGCAGATTTTTTGTTATTATTAAATGAAAAGGTTATTAATTCAAATTTGTTTTTTCATAACATTAAGATGCTTACATTAACCCCTATGATAAGCACTAAAAAAAATACCTCAAAAATATACAGAAAAGAAATAAGAAGAGAATCAAAATGGTAAACTAGGAAAAACATCAATCAAAAAGAATGTAATAGTGAAGGAAGTGAAGAACAAAAAGGATATAAGATATCTAGAAAATAAATAGTGTAGCAGTAGAAGTAAGTTCAAAGGGCTCAATATAGGATCAACACAAACAAGACTACACCCAATCATGTTATAATCAACTTCTTAAATGTGAAGTACAAGGAGAGAATATTGAAAGGAACAAGAGAAAAGTGACTTGGCACCTATGAGGGAATTCCCAGAAAACAATTTGTGAATATCTCAGCAGAAACCTTACAGACCAGGAGAGAGTTGGATGATATATTCAAAGTACTGGAAAAAAAAAAAAACAACCTGTAAGCAAAAATGACCATACCTAGCAAAATTATGCTTTAAACATAAAGGAGAGATAAAGTTAACAAAATCTAAGTGAGTTCATCACTACTAGACCTGCCTTATAAGAAACGCTTAATGGAGATCACTTTGAAATGAAAACATGTTAACAGAAATGCAAAAGCAAACAGAAGCATAAATTTCAATGTTAAACTCATACACACACACACACACACAAATATAGCATAATAACACTGTAATGGTGCCGTATAAAGTACTTTAACCCTGATATAAAAGTTAAAATTTGTTAACAATAGAAAAAGAAGGAAACTGAGTATAAGCACACAAAGTTTGGGTGGGAGTAAAAGAACAGATGTTTAGAACTACAAGATTTCTATGTAGCCTTCAGCTAACCACAAAGAAAAGGCCTAGTATAAATAAACAAAAGACAAACAGAAAAGGATCAAAGTAAATCACTACAAAAAAAATCAAACAACAATGAAATAAAGCTACAGAGAAAGAGGACAAAACAGCTGTAAAACAGACATAAGACAATTAACAAAATAGCAATAGTAAGTCCTTACTGATCGATAATTAGTTTAATATAAATGGATTAATCTTCCCAATCAAAAGGCATAGAGTGGCTGAATGCATAAAAAAACAATATCCAACCCTATGCTGTCTACAAGAGACTCATTTTAGATGAAAAGACACATATAGGCTCAAAGTGAAAGGATGGAAAAAGATACTCCATGCAAATGGCAACCAAAACAAAATGAGAGTTCCTATATGCATGACAGACAAAATAGACATTAAGTCAAAAATTGTCTGTATAGACAAAGAAGGTTTCTATATGATAATAAAAGAGTCAACTCAACAGGAGGATATAACAATTATATATGCATCCAGCATCAGAGCACATAAAGCTCTAAAGGAAATATCAAAATTAAATGGAGAAATTGATTGCAGGACACGAAGAGTAAGGGACTTCTATAACCCAGTTACAGTAATGGATAGAACACCCAGACGGAAAATCAATCAACAAACATGACTTGAACAACACTATGGACCATATGGTCCTTACAGACATATACAAAACAGTTCATCCAACAGCAGCACATACACGTTCATTTGAAGAACACACACAACATTCTCCAGAATAGATAATATGTTAGGCCACAATCAAGTCTTAACAAATTTAAAAAGTCTGAAATAATTTCAAGTATCTTATCTGATCACAATGGTATGAAACTAGAAATCCCATAATAGTAACAAAACAGGAATATTAGGATATCCCTGGTGGCACAGTGCTTAAGAATCCGCCTGCCAATGCAGGGGACATGGTTTCAATCCCTGGTAAGCAAAGATCTAACATGATGCAGAGCAACTAAGCCCATGCACCACAACTACTGAGCCTGTGCTCTAGGGCCCACGTGCCGCAACTACTGAACATGAGTGCTGCAACTAATGAAGCCTGCGCACCTAAAGCCTGTGCTCCACAACAAGAAAAGCCACTGCAATCAGAAGCCCGTGCACCACAACAAAGAGTAGACCCCGCTCACTGCAACTAGAGAAAGCCCACATGCAGCAACGAAGACCCAACGCAGCAAAAAAAATTTTTAATAAAGAAAACAAGAAAATCTACCAATATCTGGAAACTAAGCAATATACTCTTTTCCCCCATTCCATTTTATTGAGATATAACTGCCACAGAGCCCTGCATAAGTTTTAGGTGTACAGCATGAAGATTTGACTTATGTACATCAAGAAATGATTACCACAGTAAGTTTAGTGAACATCATCTCATATGGCCACAAAATAAAAGAAAAAAATGTTTTCCTTGTGATGAGAACTCTTAGGATTTACTCTCTTAACCTTCATATATAACACACACCAATGTTAATTATATTTATCATGTTGAATAATACAGTCTTGAGCAACCATTGGGTCAAAGAGAAAATCAAAGGGGAATTTAAAAAGAATCTTGACACAAACTAAAATGAAAGACAACACACCAAGATTTATGGGATGCAGCAAAAGCAGTACTACAGGAGAAGTTTAGAGTGATAAATGCATACATTAAAGGAGAAGTAAAACCACAAGTAAACAATCTCACTTTATGCCTCAAGGAACTAGAAAAAGAAGAAAAAAGTAATCTCAAATTTAGCAGAAGGAAGGAAATAGTAAAGATTAGAGCAGAAATAAATCAAATAGAGAATAGAAAAACAACAGAAAATAGAAACAAAACTAAGTGGTGTTTTTTGAAAAGATAAATTTGAAAGACTGCTGGCCACAAGAATTAAGAAAAAAATACAAAAGACAGCTCAATAAAATCAGAAATGAAAGAGGAGACAATACGAGTGATGCCTCAGAAATAAAGGAATCTTAAGAGTCCATTATCAATTATGCCAACAAATGGGATAATCTAGAAGAAATGGATAAATTCCTACAAACATACAACCTACCAACACTAAATCAAGATGACATAGAAAGTCTGAACAGTCCAATAAGAAATAAGGAGATTTAATCAATAATTTTAAAAAAAACAAAATAGAAAATCCAGGACCAGATGGCTTCCCTGGCGAATTTTGCCAAATATTTGAACAGGAATTAATACCAATCCTTTTCAAACTCATCCAAAAAACTGGATAGGAGGGAACACTTCCAAACTAATTTTACAAGGCTAGCGTTACCCTGATACCAAAGCCAGACACGGACACTACAAGAAAAGAAAATTACAGCCAATATCTTTGATAGACCTAGATGCAAAAATCCTCGACAAAATATTAGCAAACCAATTTCAACAATAAATTAAAATTATCATACCCCGTGCTCAAGTCAGATTTACTCCTGGGATGCAAGGATGGTTCAACATACACAAATCAACCAGTGTGATACACCACATTAACAAAATGGGAAGATCCGGGAAGATCCCACATGCCGTGAAGCAACTAAGCCCACATGCCACAACTACTGAGCCTGCACTCTAGAGCCTGCGAGCCACAACTCCTGAAGCCCGCGCAGCTAGACACTGTGCCCTGCAATGAGACAAGCCACTGCAATGAGAAGCCCGTGCACCACAACAGAGTAGCCCCCACTCACCTCAACTAGAGAAAGCCCACGCTCAGCAACAAAGACCCAATGCAGCCAAAAATAAATAAACAAAATAAATTTATTTTTAAAAATGGGCAAAGGACTTCAATAGACATTTCTACAAAGGAGGCATATAAATGCCCAACAGATGTATGAAAAGGTGCTCAACATCACTAACTGTCAGAGAAATGCAAGTCAAGCCACAATGAGAAATCACCTCACACCTGTTACAATGGCGATTATCAAAAAGACAAAAGATAACAAGTGTTGATGAGGATGTGGAGAAAAGGGAACCCTCGTGAATTTTTGTTGGGTATGTAACTTGATACAGCCACTAAGGAAAACAGTATGGAAGTTCCTCAAAAAATTAAAACTACAACTATCTTATGATTCAGCAATCCCACTTCTGGGTATGCAGCAAAAGGAAATGAAGTCAGTATCGTGAAGAGACATATGCACTTCCATGTTTACTTTTCACAGTAGCCAAGATATTGGATCAACCTAAGTGTCTGTAGATTCATGAATGGATAAATAGAATGTGGTAATACACAGGCATATCTCGTTTTATTGTGCTTTGCAGATACTACGTTGTCTAGAGATTGAAGGTTTGTGGCAATCCTGCATTGAGTAAGTCTATTGGTGCCATTTTCCCAATCAGCATTACTTTAAAATTAAGGTATGTACATGGGTTTTTTTAGCCATAATGCTATCGCACATTAACACACTATAATATAGTATACACATAACTTTTATATGTGTATAATATAGTATAAACATAACTTTTATATGCACTGGTAAACCAAAAAATTCATGTGGCTTGTTTTGTTGCAATATTTGCTTTATTTTGGTGGTCTGGAACCAAACCTGCAGTATCTCCAAGGTATGCCTGTATACAATGGAATATTATGCAGCCTTTAAAATGAAGGAAATGCTGCTATTTGTGACAACATGGATGAACCTGAAAGAGATTATGCTAAGTGAAATAAGCCAGATACAGAAAGACAGCTACAAACACTTCATGATACTACTTTTATGTGGAATCCAAAACAGTCATAGATGTGGGGTGCAGTCAGTGGTTGACAGGAGATGAGGGGATGGGAAAATTGGCAGGTATTGATCACGAGGTACAAAGTTTCAGTTATGCAAGGTGAATAATTTCTGGAAATCTAGTGTACAACAATGTGCATATAGTTAACAATGCTGTATTGTGTACTTGTAATTTGCTAAGAGGGTAGATCTGAAGTGTTCTCACCACAAAGAAAGAAAAAAAATGGTAATTATATGAGGTGATGGATATGTTAATTGGCTTGATTGTGGCAATTATTTCAAAAATGCATAAGTATATCAAAACATCAAGTTGTATATCTGAGATATATATTTTTATTTCTCTATTATACCTCATTAAAGATGGGAAGAAGAAAGAAATGAGGTAATGATACATACTACAACATGGGTGAACCTTGAAAATTATGCTATGTGAAAGAAGCCAGACATAAATGGTCACATACTGTATAATTTACACTTATATGAAATATCCAAATAGATATATCTATAGAGACAGAAAACACATTGGTGATTGCCCAGGGGTTCGGTGGAAGAAAGCATGGGTAGGGCTTCCCTTTAAAGCGATAAAAATATTTTTGAACCACATAGAAGTAAGGGTTGCACAACATTGTGAATGTACTAAATGCTATTGAATTGTGCGAGTTAAAACGGTTAATTTTATCTCAGTAAAAAATAAAACTTCTCCCCAAGTTACTTTTAGTTAATTTACTGTGTCCTGACAAGTTTTAATGTGAATCATATCGTTAAGAAAAAACAGCCTCAATTCACACCAAATAAACATTCAGGTTAGCAAGGTATCTGTTTTCTAATGGTTTTTCTAACGTCCTAACTTTAGCATACCACCCCATCCTATTGTTGTGGTACAGCAAATGGCATGAACCAGAGGTGGAAACCTAAATCAGACCTTAGAACTCTAACTGAATTTTTGAGACAATGCAACTGAGGGGTTTATCTGTTTTTGCTTCAACATGTTTGTACCTACAATTTCTTATCTTGTTCTACCTGACTTTTTAAAATCTTTAATTCATTTATCTTGAAATATGTAAATGGTTTATAAAAGCAAGTAAATATCTATGTATTGCTAGAAAAGAGATAATTTAATGATGAACTTTCTTTATTAGTCATATTTTATACTGTTAGAAGAATGAGGCTATCAACTGAATTCTGTCCCCCCAAAACTCATATATTCAAGCTCTAACAAAGTGATGGTATTTGGAGATGGGGCCTTTGGTAGGTAATTAGATTAAATGATGTCATGAGGATTAGGCTCTATTAGTGCCCCTATAAGAAGAAACCAGAGAAGTTTTTCTGTCTCTCTCAACCATGTGAGGACACAGAGAAAAGACAGTTGTCTGCAAGCCAGGAAGAGAGCCCTCACCAGGCACTGAATTGGCCAGCACCGTGAACTTAGACTTCCAAGCCTCTAGAACTGTGACTTGTTAAAGTAACCAAGCCTATAGTATTATGTTATGGCAGCTTGAGCTTTAAGAGGACTAAATGGAAGAGACATGGAGGAACCCTAAACACATACTGCTAAATGAAAGATGCCAAACTGAAATGGATACATACTGTATGATTTCAGCTATATGACATCCTGGAAAAGGTAGGGCACTTAAACTATTCTGTATGATACTGTAATGGTCAATGCTTGTCATACAGTGGTCAAAACCCATAGGATATACAACAGAGTAAACTGTAATGTAAACTATCGATATTAGTTAATAATAATGTATGAACATTGGCTCATCAATTGTAAAAAATGCCCCACACTAATGCAAGACGTTAATAATAGGGGAAACTTTGGTTTGGGGAATAGATGTGAGGGGGTGTATGGGAACTCTATACTCTGCTCAAATTCTCTTTAAACTTAAAACTACTCTAAATATAGTCTACCAATTTATTTAAACAAAATACATCTAAGTTGCCTCATCATATTGTGAGGTTATTAACCATCTTACAATTTTTCTATTTGACCTACTTCTTTAATGTTCATTTCTATCTTCTTTTATCCTTGTAAAAATATATCAAATGTTTTGTATTATTTCACCTCCCAGCCTACTATCTTTTTAGCTATATGTCTTTCACAAACCTTCTTTGGAAACTACATTAGATATGCTTGACTTATTACACTCTATGCCCATTACTATTTTCACCACCTCCCTCGTAATGCTTGAACCTTGGCTATGACCCATTGTTACCTCTGGACAAATAGTTTCTGCTCTATTTTCTGTCTTCTGTCCTTCTGGGCCACTTCTATCTACTATCACTACCCAAAGAACTGACTTTACAGATTTTATATGCCAGTGTGTAAGACTTGCAGTGTTTTAAGTAGTATCCCAACATCATGATGATGATTGGGGTCATTACCAAAGCACTTGGGATCATACATATTATTTTAAGGTAGTTTTACAGGACAATGCACATTGGTATTTTTCTCCTATTAACAGAGTAGGAAATAGTGGGTTGATTTGCAGTTACTTCGATTAAGAAAGCAGGACATGAACACTGCTTCTTTGCTGGGGTACTTGGCACTGCTCCTTCTCGTGCTGGGACGTGTTTTGTGCCTTTACAGCCTGGCATCTAGGCGTACTGATCAGACTAATGCTTGGCTTTATTGGATACGTTGACCAGTCTGATTGATATTCTGGTACATACAGGGTGCTTGGTCATGGTTGCTCACCTCTGAACCTCAGCTTCATCACCTGCAAAGTACAACTAGCAGCATATGCGCTTTGTGGGGTTTTTATGGATTTGGCAAGCGTCATAGTGCCTGGCACGTGCTAGAGACTCAGGTGATGCAGTAATTACTCAAATTTGCAGTTTCAGTGGATCCTTCCCACCTGGACAGGGTGACTCACAGCCTTCGGGGAGGAAGAGCAGGGCAAACAGCAAGGGCAGCATGGGCCAAGGGAAGGTGAGAACTGACATGCAGTGGTCCTCGTGCTGGTATCACCAGAGAGCCCATAGTGAGCCAGGATGTGGGGAGAGACTGCCCGCTCAGTAAGAGCAGGCCAAGAAAGGCCATGTGAGGGGGACTTAGCTTTTACCTTGTGGTAGAGGCCATCCAAAGGAGAAAGTGGAAGATGGATAGGTATAGACTTCTCCCTTAGGAATTGTCCTCGGGCTCTGTTTATCTCCTGGCATGGTCCGTTCAATGAGTTGGCCCCTCCAGCACGTTCTAGAGACGACTGGCCATGTCTGACCTTCTGGAGATACAGCCCTGACCTCCGGGCCACCTCACTGAGGAGAGGGCTCATGGGGGAATCAGCCTCACTCTGCATCTATCCACCAGTCCTGCACCCTGGACCCAGGACCACTCACTTGCAAGAGGCACATCTAGCTGCCAGAGGAAGTGACATTTCCTGACTCATCTGACTAAGAAAGAGCAGAGTATCGCTGACCATTCCAGGGGAGTAGCTGCCACAGAAGATCAGGATGCGTACGAGCCATAGAAGATCAGAAGGAACAAAGGTCAGTCCACGTGGGAGTTCACATGGGCGCCTCACAGTCCCCAACATGCCCTCGAGTTTCCCTCCCAGCCCAACACACACTCCACCTGCCCACAGTCACCTGTGCCACCATCACACAGCCCCACAGAGCTCCAAACATCCTCAAACACACAAACTCCCTACCTATAAGCAGATGCCTGACTGTGTGCCCAGACCCCTCCTGCTCCAATATACATGCACTACAAACCCCAATAAAATCACAGCCACAGTCTTGAATACAAAAACACACCCCAACGGCCCCTGATAATCAAATACCTAAATTCTCATATCCCACAAAAATCCACCCAACCCCATATAACCCCTCAATGCAAACACACAAACCCTTCAACAATAGCCAAATACATTCAAACCAAACTCACATACTTCTTCATATAAGACACAACCCCCAAATCCAAATATAATACATACAGTCCCCCCACAGCTGTCAACATCCACGTATGTGCAATGCCTCAGAAGCTCAGACAAACACAAAATACCATCAGAGAGACACAATGTTTCCAACCTTCTCCTAAATACTCCCCGTAGAACACATGATGACCTCACACCCCCAATACAAACATACACCCATCTCCCTCTTGAGATACTATAAACAGCCTCTGTCACATCCCCTGATTATACACACACAGCTAGCAACCCCACTTTACACTGACAACCCCAATCTCTACAAATTCCTCCACACCAAAAATACACTCCCTGAACTCTTACCCTACAGGATGAGCATGTGTATAACCCCTGCACTCTGAATACACACAGACCCAACACACCAAGCATTAAAATGCATACCCCTACCTCTTCTCAAATGCCTGCACACATAGCCTCAAAACACCCAGAAGCAGCCCACCACCCAGCCACACCATGCTACACCAACCGTACACCCACAAAGGCACTCATGCCCCTCGTCCTTCCCCAGATGACACATACACAGTCTCTACAGAGCTTTACTATTACCCCAAACCATCCTATACCCTAAACATACATCCAAGAGGTCCCCACACAGCCCTAACCCATGACAGAGGCAGCTCTACCAGGGGCATCATGGCACCCCGAACGGGCAAATGCCGCTGAGGTAAGTGCCTCCTGTGTTGCTGCATTTCTTGCTGTTGTTGCAAATCATCCCTTGACCCCACCGAGGCTGACTGGGACACCCTAAACAGGAAGTCGCAGCGTATGAGTCAGGGAAGAGGAAAACTCCATTCCAGGTGTTCCCTGTCACCATCCATTGCACCGAAACATCGGATGACCAGCATGAACAAGAAACAGAGACATGTAACTATACCATGATAGAAAGGCAAATTTTGCTAGAAAAAATTTGTCCAAGGGAAGGGGGTGAAGGGCGTTCCCCCTAATTATAAAGCCATGCTGTTACAATTCAAAGAAACATCAGATACAGTACAACAGGCATGGGACTGCATCCATGTTGTAGCTAGATATGAAAAACATAATTTTTCTGAAGCCCCAAATCTCGCTTGCCAGTAAAGGCACATGGGCCCCGCTGCCCCATTGGCCAGAAACCCAAGAGAGGACCCTTAAGGGGTATAGGGACTTCTGGGACCCTTACTGGTCTCCACCAAGGGGTGGTGCCTTCACACAGCTCCATCCTTCATGAGATGACTAACAGACCTCCCTGTATTGGCAGCTCTGGAGATCGGGGGTCCCTGATGACGTAACCTTGGGAAAGCCCAAGCTCAAGTTAGAAATTTTTGCTCAGGCGCTACAGACTCTTCAGGAGACTGGAGTGATGGGTAGCTGTCACCTCTCCGAATCCTGTACCCTGACCTCTGCCAAGGCCTCTGCCTTAGGGACCTGGCAGATCCCTGGAGCGTGGCTCTCCTCTGGGACAATTGCCCATATACTTCTCTAATTATCCTTGGGACACACATAAACAACTTTTCTTATGGCTCCCATTGACAACTGGAGCTCAAATTACAGTGCTTCCTGGGAACCCCTCCAATTATAAGCAAGGGCCACACTTTAGATTACAAGGCATAGTAGTCAGGGGAGTAGAAAGCGTTCAACTTCCACTGAATGTCACTATTGAAACAATCTTTATTAAAAACCTTTTAGTGGTGGGAGCCCCTTTGGCCCTACCCTTTCCCGTTACAGCTACGGATGCCTTGATGTACTGCAACGCCATTTGAACAAACCCAAATTCCTGGCCTTCCTGGTGGAAGCTGAATATTGGGAGCCCATAAGACTGCCACCTAAGACAGTAAATATCCCCCACTAACATGTATGACAGGGGGCTGTGGGATTGCAGCCCATAATTCAGAATTTATGAAAAGAAGAAGTCATTAAACACACCATTTCTCCTTTTCAATTTCCCCATTTGGCTGCTATTAAAGCCTGCTAGTAATGAGTGGCCCCTTATAATCAACTACTGAAATATAAATGCTGATCCCCACTATTAAGGCTCCCATTTCCAACACTGTCCAGTTCATTAAGGATATCCAAAGGGCTCCAGGGAATTACTTTGCTGTGACAATCTAGCTATGACGTTCTATTCAGTACCAGTTATTAAGGAGTCCCAGCTGCAGTCTACTTTTACTTCAGAAGGCACCCAGTATGTTTTAACCTATCTGCCTACTGGCTATCTTAACAGCCCAGCTATTGCCCACAGTCTTTGCTGGCAAGACCTGGTGTCCCCTTACACCGTCTGGCACTATACTGATGTTCTAATCCAGAGGCCCTCAGGAGATGGGTGCACGAGACCCTAACATGGTTGGTGACCCACCTATAACATACAGGTGGGCTACTTATTGCCCCACATAAAATTGAAGGGCTGTCCACAACTATTAAATTTCTGGGCATTAACTGATCCTCTAAAAGCCAGGAAATTCCTCTTGCAGCTAAACCTCAGCCGTTAACTATTCAGCCTCCAACACACTGTAGCAAGCCCAACACGTCTTACTTAGGTCTCTTCACACTTTGGAGGCAACAGATACCACGCTTGTCCATCATTCTTAGACCCATTTATGCAGCCACGTACAAACCCTCCATAGTTTACTGGCGAAGAGCTAAACAATAAGCTTTATAGCAGGCACAAAGGTCAATTAGCCAAGCCCTCCCACTGGTTCCCCCTGGCTGCTCCTTCTGGGCTGAGAATGGACTATGTGTCCAGGAGCCTTTGGACGAACAGCTCCTCCTAGCTGCCCGTGGGCTTCTGCACCAGACGGCTGCACTCTACACCACTACACACCCTCAGAACCGATTTGGGAACTGGTTCGTTGGTTTTGGTCTCGCTTTTGTGTGCACTGATGCCAGAATTTGTTTGCGACTTTTGCGTTTTGGTGTACAAAATGGGAAATACTCCATCTACCCTGAAGGAGAGCCCTTTGGGGCCTATATTAGATAAATGGGTGTAACATAGCCCTGAGCCTATGACTAAGAAAGACATGGTATACTATTGTAATAGGGTGTGGACCCAAAATATAGGATCAGAAGGGCGGTAGCCCCTGAATGGCTCACTCAGTTTTTATAGGATCTCGCAGTTAGAAGTGTTTTGCAAAACAGCAAGCTGCACTGGCAGTTGTTCCAACTGCCCACCCTCCCCCCATGCCGCCATCATATTCACCACCTCCTGTTTCCCCTACCCATGGGGATCAAATAGAAGTTTCTGTGTTAACCCCCAGAGCACAGGAGCCCGATTTAGTATCACCATCTAAGACTCCACAGGCCACCCAATTTGGACCGGGAAACACTTCCACAGGAGGGCAATTTCCCTCGTGCTGACATCCTATAAGAGGCCAGGGGACTCCCTTGACTTGAGGCGTCCGAATCTCATTTCCCCACAGGAGCCCCAGGGAACTTTGACAGTGGGGAACGAGTTGACTGACTCTCCAATAGATACCACTCCCCAAACCCTCCCTGTTTATCTCAAGAGGCTTGTAAATATTAAAGGGGAAACAAAGTCATCCTAGGAAAAACTTGCCTGTATCTTTGAGATGCAAATGTCCTTTCTGGTCTTCTCAGGAACCCTCATCTCTGCCATCTTTTTAAAATGCATCTTTTTGAAAGAGGGTAAAGTAATTCAGAAATTGACTTATCAAGGATAAATAAAAAACCTAAGTGTCTTTTCTGTAAAAATTCAGCCATCTAGACAAGTGAGTTTGATTTGTTCCATCTGCCAGAAACCTAATTTGAATCCAATCTCTTTTTATCAACTGATGGGCTTCACATGGCTGTACCTGACTCAGTGCTGAAATTCTGAAATGACAACCATGATGTCTCTGTATGTTTGTGTCCTTGTATGTGTCTTTGTCTTTGGATAACATTGCTGAGGTCTATTTAATTGGCTTAAAGAAAAGTAAGCACTTACAAACCAAACTATTCTAAATACAAGAGAAACTGAGCTAAATGAGCTTCAGGTTCATGTGAACTGGGAAATATTCAGTATTAATTGAGACCTGGTATTAACGTTCGTTTGTTGATCTAATTAATACAGACATGCTGTTAGAGTCATCAACATTAAGTATAATACTTTTATTGTGCCTAGGTTTAATATAACCTAAATAAAATCTTGTTATATGTGTTGCAAATTTCTCAGCAAGGAAATAACTTGATGTGAAGAAACTTTTTTTTTTTTTGCAGTACGCGGGCCTCTCACTGTTGTGGCCTCTCCCGTTGCGAAGCACAGGCTCTGGACGCGCAGGCTCGGCGGCCATGGCTCACGGGCCCAGCTGGTCCGCGGCATGTGGGATCTTCCCAGACCGGGGCATGAACCCGTGTCCCCTGCATCGGCAGGGGGACTCTCAACCACTGCGTCACCAAGGAAGCCCGTGAAGAAACTTTTAAGGAAAGAAAATGCAAATGAGATAAGAGCTTTAGGTAAACTTTTAAAAATACTTATCTTTTAGGAAGGTCTATCTAAAATTAATCTCTCCAGATATCTGACCACTTGAAAGTCAGAATTGTGCTAAAAGAAGTGACAGAAGGTTTATAGAAAGTGGACCCTGAAAAAAGGAGCTCTGTACGTGGTCAGGACTAAGTTTAAAATAAGTTTAATTGAGTAAATAAATTTTAAAAGTAAGCTGGTGCACAACTTGAATTTCGCTTTTCTCTCTGTTAAGAAGACAAGGTTTCTTAAGATTTTGGACTGCCTTCGATACCAGATTTTAAGCTTTTTCTACCTTTTAAGAGATCTGTTCTGTACTTGCCTTTGAAATCTTTTATTGTTACTTTGGCTAAGTGAATAACTATTGTTTCACAGTGACATGTGCTCCTATCTGACTGTTGTAAACCCTTTTCTTACTTTTTTAACAAAACTTCCCAAATCAAATTATAATGAAGTTCCTTTGACCTCTAGCTAACTTTGGGGTGCTTCAAAGGGCCCCTGAAACACCCCAAAGAGAGATATTAACTAATTAGGTTGACTTGGTATGTTGAATTACACGGGAAGTGTTGTCAAATAAGCAATAAATCTTCTTAGGTTATATTGTATGCCGAATGATACACTATTCTACAGATTAGATGGAGTTCCCAAAATCTGGTATGGCCTGGTAAAATATTACCAGTCAGAATTCTCTTTATTATCTGAAAGTGTCGCATGTCACCGCAGTAACCACGTTACTTTGTCAATTGCACTGTAATCAGATTTAAACGTGCCTTCTTAAGTCTTTTGCCATTGTACACGGTTACGGTTTCACTCTGATGCCTTTGCAAAAATGCTTCCTCTTCAAGAAGATTTATAGAAGGGACCTTTGCATAAATACAAGTTTCTGGTTTTCAAACCATAAAGGTGAACTAGGTAAAAACTTGAATAATTCTAATGGGAAACCTGATGGCTTCATAAAGCTGTTAACAAAAGCAATTAGTTGCACATGACTGGGTAAACTGGTGACTATGGTTATAATTTTTATAGTTTCTATCTGAAAAATGACTGTTTTAAATCTGTGTTTTCCAGGTGTAAGCAAAACCCTCCCCTTAAACTAATTATGACTTACAGTAATTTCTTAAATTATACCCTTGTAAGCAGAATTGAAACATTTATCTTTTTCTCTCTACCTGGTTGACCTGCCAGTAGCATATGATTGTCTCAAAGATGAAGCCCTGCATGTCTAAGTACGCACTGCTGGTACACTGAAAGAGTAGATGGCTCACTAAATCAGTTATGGTACCTCTGGTCGCTCGCTATTGCAATTGGATTACAAGTAGTTATACTGATCATTGTTCTTTGTTTCCAGATTGTTTGCTCTTTGTGTCTCCCTCCTGCACTGTGTCTTTGTTACCGTTACTAGCTGCATTACTTATATCCTGTCTATTTTATAAGATTGGTGTCTCTTACAGTACCCAGTATGTAACCAGGCCTCCAACAGTACTTCTATGGCTAAACATCTTGAGGAAATAGACCACATTTATAACATGAAGTAACTGTAATAGTGTGATTCTAGGTATGGGAGGAAGCAACAACGGAAAAAGTCTCCTGGATCATAATTAGATAGAGGATCCAGAGGCTCTTTAATTATCAATAGGGCCTAATCCAAAAACTAGCACCTGGAGTGGCATATCAAGAATTCTCCCCTGACCTGGGATGAGGCTCCCAGCGCTGTGGGACAAAATTTGATCCTGAAATGTCTCCCAAATATTGGTCAAAATCCTGACCAAGAGGAGAGGATCTGAGAAATAGAATATTTCCTGACACATCAGTCATTAGCGACTGCAGCCCTCCAACGTGAGCCGGTGAGCCCTGACCAAACTCAGGATACGAGAATATAGGATACAGGCCCCGGATAGCTGAGGTGCATATCAAATGAATGATTTCACTGAGCCCAGACTCTTGCATCTTCCCATACATAGAAAAGTGCTAAATTCCTTAACTTGAGATGCTGCCTCCCAGGCTTGAAGCCCTCAAAATTCCCATCAAATAGATCATAACTCTCAACTTTTAGGCTGAGAGTATTTTTTTAAGGCTACAGGTGTAAAGGAGACACTTTCCAGAGAGGAACAAAAAAAAACAACGTTTGGAACACTGGCACCCATGGTGGACACTTCTGGAAAGATCCATCTGACGAAGCAATTAGAAGGGCCGTCACCCCTTTTTCCACAAGACTGTGGAATGGACATTGACAGCAGGGAATTGTAACAGGGAAGAGCCAAATCTGACTACACGTTGGATCTGTTTCGTTTACTTTAACCTTTGCCTTCAGCTGCTTTTGTTCACTAAAAGGATACTGTCTGTACATAATGGCCTGCCTCGGAGAACCCTGTCCCTCTGTCTGAATGTTAAACCAAAGTGCCTTTGTTCAGGGAAACATATGGACTCTGTCCACCTGTGGATGGCTACAATTAAGAAGAAATTAACACATCTCCTCCTCGAGGCGGCCATTCCAGAGGCTATTTGCAAAACTTACGACCTTCTTATTTTACCTCCTCATCTCCTCCCCATCTCTGTGCTATAAGAGAAACTGGCATCCAAGCCCCAATAAGATGGTTATTTTGAGACTTTACTCCACCATCTTCTCGGTCTGCTGGCTTTCCGAATAAAGTCATATTCCTTGTCTCAACACCTCATCTCCGATTTATGGCCTATCGTGTGGCAAGCCGAGCAAGCTTGGACTTGGGAACATCTTTACTCAGGACACGGTGTCACAAAATGGGACATTGTTTTCTGTTTGTTTTGTTTTTGTTTTGCGCCGCGCCATGTGGCTTCTGGGATCTTAGTTCCTCGACCAAAGATCGAACCCGCGCTCCCTGCAGTGGAAGCTCGGAGTCCTAACCAATGGACTACCAGGGAATTCCCATGGGACACTGTTACCTTGCAGTCATGGCCCTCACCTTTGTGAGACACAGGTAGTAGTGTAGCAGGATTGAGAACGTTGTAAAGTTTAAGATAAAGATTAGGTGGTGAAAGCAGGATTTCACAGGAAGTTAATCTAGTGATAATTGCAGTGAAATGTTGTCAATTCAGCCTTAAGAAGACTGTGGACAATGTGTGGAGTTTGCAAATAAACTTCATTTTCTAGAGTTAAATCTGCCAAGGCTTCCACTAAATTTGCAGTTGTGGCTATAACCTGAAGACAACTGAGATAGGCAAAAGCAACTGAATCAAGTTGCATGCTATAACAGGCAACAGGCCTATGTTTACTACCATGCTCACACAGTTCTGCCCGGCCTGATTATGACTTTTATGCACAGATAAAGTAAAACGTTTTGAATAACCTAAAGTTAATCTATTAGGTAGAGATCTCTTTGCTAATTTAAAAGGGCTAATATATTTTGCCTCCAGTGGAGAGCTCACCTTAAAGTTTCCGGATCAACCTGAACCTGATCATTTGGGTAACCCTAAGGCAGGCAGCTCTTGCAGTGCTTGTTTTAGCCTCATAAAAGCCTGCTTATGTTTATCTTCCCAAGCAAAGGATTCAGGAACTACATCTTTAATAAGTTCATAGAGTGGAAGAGGTAACAGAAAAATTTGGAACCCAGAGCTTGCAATACCCAGCTAAACCTAGAAATCCACAATGCTAGCACTTAGTTGTGAGTCTAGGAAGTTCCTGTATCAGCCTAATTCTCTCTGGACATAGCTGAATTCCTTCAGTGCTTAGATTACGTCCTAGGTAATGAACAGCGTCTAGAGATAATTGTAATTTTTCCTTTGTGTTCGTTCTCAGCTAACTGTTGCAGCAAATAAATGGAATATTTTATGAATGCCTTATGGAATCTTTACAGTAGCTGAGTACAGCAGGAGGTTATCTCCATATGGTAAAATGGTTGATTTCTCAGGGAACTAGAGGGTACTTAAATCTTGGTGAAGTACTTGGGAGAAAAAAGAAGGGGTCCCAGTGAACCCTTGAGGCATAAAAGTGCAGGTATACTGTTGACTGTTCCAAGTAAAGGCATATAGATATTGGCTGTTGAGTCTCCGGGATGCTGAAGAAAGGTGAACAAAGGTCTCCAACACTAAACCATTTCAAGTCAGTTGAAGCTTGTGACAGAAGGGTGGCTAGCTTTGGAACAACAGGAAAACAGGGAAAAACTATTTTGATTAACAGCTCCCAAGCCCTGGACAAATCGCCATCCTGCCAGGTTTCCAACCAGGCAAGATTGGCACGCTGCAGGGACGAGTACAGGAATGATTACCTCCTGGGCAATTAAGTCTTCTACAATAGGTATGAGACCTTGTATGACCGCAGCCTTTAATAGTTGCTGAGGAAACCTAGGGAGAGGTTTAGCTACATCTATCTGAATCTTTATAGGTTTGCATTTTTTTATTCTTCTGATGTTAACACTGTCAGAAGTAGCCCCCAAATTTGCAGGCATCTCCATCCAATTAGGGAACTTTTGTTGAACTTCCTCTTTTATATCCAGGACCGATATTAAGGAACATAAATGATCAGGTTCAGGTTGATCAGGAAATTTTAAGGTGAGATCTCCACTGGAGGCAAAATGTACTGGCCCTTTTAAGTTAGAAAAGAGATCTCTACTCAATAGATTAACTGGGGCTATATTGCATAGCAAAAAGGAATCTTGGTGGAGATAAATATTCTCTCTGAACTGTATTAGGTACTCCCACTATGGAAACATCCTCTTTACTCAGAGGGACCTGTTGTTCTTTGAGGGTGGGATTTAGAGTAGAAAGCACAGCTCTGGTTAGGGCTAGGGGTAGGGTGTTACAGGGTTAGGTAATTCTGTTTACAGTTAGGGTTAGGGTTTAACGTAGATTTCAAAGTGAAGTATGAGAGTGGGGTTTAAAGTAGAAAGCATAGCTCCAGTATCAACTAAAATTTGGCAGTTTTTCATTATATTTTCCTCTGGGCTGTTTAAGCTAATTGCTGGTAATAGTTTACCAGAGAACCTCTGGAGTTCTGCCAACTATGGGAGAGGGTCATGGGGGGCCCTCCCTTTGAGACAGTTATGAGAGCATTTGTGAAGAGTTTGCATAGGACCTTTGAGGACAGCTTTTCTTCCAGTGTCCTCACTGATTACAAATGAAACATCAACTTTGGATCATCGAATTGATCATGGACCCCTAGGAGGTTGTAATGGAGGAGGCCCAGGTGTTATTTTGTGTCTCTTGCCTTAGAGCTGTTGTAACTGTAAGGCTATGAGCTTGGTGGATTTCTGTTTCTGATCTGGCTCCAGGGTCCTTTCAAAATGCTCAGCTATAGTCATGAGTTCAGTCAGGCCTACACCCTCCCACCCTCTTTTCTGCCCTTTTATCAATCCACTAATCTCAGAAGATAATCCATTTACAAAAAGGGCAGTTAAAGCAGGCTGAGTGGCCTTTTTGTTCCTTGGAACCCCAACTGCTCTAAAAAGAGAGCTTCCAAACTGGCTCTAAAGTCTTCCACAGATTCACCCCTCTTTTGTTTGTATGAGTGAATAATAGACCAATCATTATTAGGCCAATTAATAATAGACCAAGTGTGAGCAGGGAAGATTTTAGGAATAGCTTATAAAAAGTCAGTTGTTATTCTGCAAGCCTTTTCAGGTTGAGGATCTTGAAGATCATCCTAGGGATTATGTCATTTTGCTTCCCGAATCCATCCTGGGGCTTCCCCCAGTCCGACCAACACGTGTACAAGCGGATAAAGATCTAGCAGTTTGGGGACATACACCCTGACAGTGACTCTAAATTCTTCAATAACTGTTGGGGGGTCCTCCCTAGGTTTAGAGAATTCTTTGACTATAGCTCTCAGCTCAGTCTTTGACCAAGGGGTAAAGGACACCTGAGGGGGCTCACCTGCAACCTCAGGTAGTTTTACTTTAAATGGCAATTGTTCGATATTCTCTTTGGAATAGAAAAGTATTGCAGACAGAAAATGAGTAAAACAAGAGTATTCAGGTGAAAAAGGAAGGGGGACAGTAGGAGTTAAATCTGCAGTCATACCCATCCTATGGTCTTTTGTTTCAGGTACCTTTTGTCTCTTTAATTTTTCATTAGCTTTTTGTTCTAAGTCTCTAAACGAAGCTATTTTGGAATCTTGAAACCTTCTGTAAACTTTTACATACCAGTTAAAGCAGGCATCTCATTCTCCCTGTCCAATTTGTGAACCATTGCTCTCTAGTGTTTTCCTTAAATGAACAATCTTGTCTAACTGGAACATGCCCCACAATGACCACTGTAATTCTAGATCAATATTAGTATAATTTTGCCATCTTTCTAAATATCTACAACCTCCAGGACCATAGTTCTTAAATATAAAATAAGCAGGTGTGCCAGAAGCTGGCATTGTCAACTCTTTGGCGATAAAGGATATCATTTCCTTAGCTAGCCTTTGTCAACCCAAAAGAACACAAAAAGGGGCCGGAGGGGAAGATGGCGGAATAGTAAGACGCGGAGATGACTTTCCTCCCTACAGATACACCAGAAATACATCTACACGTGCAACAACTCCTACAGAACACCTACTGAATGCTGGCAGAAGACCTCAGACCTCCCAAAAGGAAAGAAACTCCCCACGTACCTGGGTAGGGCAAAAGAAAAAAAGAAAAAACAGAGACAAAAGAATAAGAACGGGACCTGCACCAGTGGGAGAGAGCTGTGAAGGAGGAAAGGTTTCCACACACTAGGAAGCCCCGTCGCGGGCGGAGACTGCGGGGGGCGGAGGGGGGAGCTTTGGGGCCGCGGAGGAGAGCACAGCAACAGGGGTGCGGAGGGCAAGGTGGCGAGATTCCCGCACAGAGGATCGCTGCTGACCGGCACTCACCAGCTCGAGAGGCTTGTCTACTCACCCGCCGGGGCGGGCGGGGCTGCGAGCTGAGGCTCGGGCTTTGGTCAGAGCGCAGGTTGGCTGCGTGCACACAGCCTGAAGGGGTTAGTTCACCACAGCTAGCCGGGAGGGACTCTGGGAAAAGGTCTGGAGCTGCCGAAGAGGCAAGAGACTTTTTCTTCCCTCTTTGCTTCCTGGTGCGTGAGGAGAGGGGATTAAGAGCGCTGCTTAAAGGAACTCCAGAGACGGGCGCGAGCCGTGGCTAAAAGCGTGGACCCCAGAGACGGGCGGGAGACGCTAAGGCTGCTGCTGCCGCCACCAAGGGGCCTGTGTGCGAGAAGAGGTCACTATCTACACCCCTATTCCGGGGAGCCTGTGCAGCCCGCCACTGCCAGGTTCCCGGGATCCAGGGACAACTTCCCCGGGAGAACGCACGGTGGGCTTCAGGCTGGTGCAACGTCATGCCGGCCTCTGCCCCCGCAGGCTCGCCCCGCACTCTGCGCCCCTCCCTCCCCCCGACCTGAGTGAGCCAGATCCCCCGAATCAGCGGCTCCTTTAACCCCGCCCTGTCTGAGGAAAAAACAGACGCCCTCAAGCGACCTACACGCAGAGGCGGGGCCCAATCCAAAGCTGAACCCCTGGGAGCTGTGAGAACAAAGAAGAGAAAGGGAAATTTCTCCCAGCAGCCTCAGAAGCAGCGGGTTAAAGCTCCACAATCAACTTGATGTACCCTGCATCTGTGGAATTCATGAATAGACAACGAATCATCCCAAATTGAGGAGGTGGACTTTGAGAGCAAGATTTATGATTTTTTCCCCTTTTCCTCTTTTTGTGAGTGTGTATGTGTATGCTTCTGTGTGAGATTTTGTCTGTATAGCTTTGCTTCCACCATTTGTCCTAGGATTCTATCTGTCCGTTTTTTTTGTGTCTTTTTGTTTTTGTTGTGTTTTTAATTTTTTTCTTAATAATTAATTTTAATAACTTTATTTTATTTTACTTTATCTTCTTTCTTTCCTTCTTTCTTTCTTTCCTTCCTTCCTTCCTTCCTTCCCTCCTTTAGACAATGAATCATCCCAAAATTGAGGAGGTGGACTTTGAGAGCAAGATTTATGATTTTTTCCCCTTTTCCTCTTTTTGTGAATGTGTATGTGTATGCTTCTGTGTGAGATTTTGTCTATATAGCTTTGCTTTCACCATTTGTCCTAAGGTTCTATCCGTCCATTTTTTTTAAAATTGTTTTTCTTAATAATTATTTTTTAACTTAATAACTTTATTATATTTTACTTTATCTTATTTACTTCATCTTCTTTCTTTCTTTTTCCTTCCTTCCCTCCTTCCTTCCTTCCATGCACCATCCCTCCCTCCCTCCTTTCTTTCTTTCTTTCCTTCTTTTCTTCTTTCTTTCTTCCTTCCTTCCTTCATTCTTCCTTCCCTCCTTCCTTCCTTCCTTCCTTCCTCACACCATCCCTCCCTCCCTCCCTCCTTTCTTTCTTTCCTTCTTCCTTTCTTTCTTTTTTTCTTTCTTTCTTTCTTTCTTTCTTTCTTTCTTTCTTTCTTTCTACTTCTACTAAATCTTTCTCTCTACTTTTTCTCCCTTTTATTCTGAGCCGTATGGATGAAAGGCTCTTGGTGCTGCAGCCAGGAGTCAGTGCTGTGCCTCTGAGGTCGGAGAGCCAACTTCAGGACACTGGTCCACAAGAGACCTCCCAGCTCCACATAATATCAAACTGCAAAAATCTCCCAAAGATCTCCATCTCAACACCAGCACCCAGCTTCACTCAACAACCAGCAAGCTACAGTGCTGGACACCCTATGCCAAACAACTAGCAAAACAGGAACACAACCCCACCCATTAGCAGAGAAGCTGCCTAAAATCATAATAAGTCCACAGACACCCCAAAACACACCACCAGACGTGGACTTGCCCACCAGAAAGACAAGATCCAGCCTCATCCACCAGAACACAGGCACTAGTCCCCTCCCCCAGGAAGCCTACACAACCTACTGAACCAACCTTAGCCACTGGGAACAGACATCAAAAACAACGGGAACTATGAACCTGCAGCCTGCACAAAGGAGACCCCAAACACAGTAAGATAAGCAAATGAGAAGACAGAAAAACACACAGCAGATGAAGGAGCAAGATAAAAACGCACCAGACCTAACAAATGAAGAGGAAATAGGCAGTCTTCCTGAAAAAGAATTCAGAATAATGATAGTAAACATGATCCAAAATCTTGGAAATACAATAGACAAAATGCAAGAAACAGTTAAGAAGGACGTAGAAGAACTAAAGATGAAACAAACAATGATGAACAACACAATAAATGAAATGAAAAATACTCTAGATGGGATCAATAGCAGAATAACTGAGGCAGAAGAACGGATAAGTGACCTGAAAGATAAAACAGTGGAAATAACTACTGCAGAGCCGAATAAAGAAAAAAGAATGAAAAAAACTGAGGACAGTCTCAGAGACCTCTGGGACAACATTAAACGCACCAACATTCGAATTATAGGGGTTCCAGAAGAAGGAGAGAAAAAGAAAGGGACTGAGAAAATATTTGAAGAGATTATAGTTGAAAACGTCCCTAATATGGGAAAGGAAATAGTTAATCAAGTGCAGGAAGCACAGAGAGTCCCAAACAGGATAAATCCAAGGAGAAATACACCAAGACACATATTTATCAAGCTGTCAAAAATTAAAAACAAAGAAAACATATTAAAAGCAGCAAGGGAAAAACAACAAATAACACACAAGGGAATCCCCATAAGGTTAACAGCTGATCTTTCAGCAGAAACTCTGCAAGCCAGAAGAGAGTGGCAGGACATACTGAAAGTGATGAAGGAGAAAAACCTGCAACCAAGATTACTCTACCCAGCAAGGATCTCATTCAGATTTGATGGAGAAATTAAAACCTTTACAGACAAGCAAAAGCTGAGAGAGTTCAGCACCACAAAACCAGCTTTACAACAAATGCTAAAGGAACTTCTCTAGGCAAAAAACACAAGAGAAGGAAAAGACCTACAATAACGAACCCAAAACAATTTAGAAAATGGGAATAGGAACATACATATCAATAATTACCTTAAATGTAAATGGACTAAATGCTCCCACCAAAAGTCACAGACTGGAAGAATGGATACAAAAACAAGACCCATATATATGCTGTCTACAAGAGACCCACTTCAGACCTAGAGACACATACAGACTGAAAGTAAAGGGATGGAAAAAGATATTCCATGCAAATGGAAACCAAAAGAAAGCTGGAGTAGCAATTCTCATAGCACACAAAATAGACTTTAAAATAAAGACTATTAGAAGAGACAAAGGAGGACACTACATAATGAACAAGGGATCGATCCAAGAAGAAGATATAACAATTGTAAATATTTATGCACCCAACATAGGAGCACCTCAATACATAAGGCAAATACTAACAGCCATAAAAGGGGAAATTGACAGTAACACATTCATAGTAGTGGACTTTAACACCCCACTTTCACTAATGGACAGATCATCCAAAATGAAAATAAATAAGGAAACTCAAGCTTTTAATGATACATTAAACAAGATGTACTTAATTGGTATTTATAGGACACTCAATCTGAAAACAATAGAATATACATTTTTCTCAAGGGCTCAAGGAACATTCTCCAGGATAGATCATATTTTGTGTCACAAATCAAGCCTTGGTAAATTTAAGAAAATTGAAATTGTATCAAGTATCTTTCCTGACCACCACGCCATGAGAATAGATATCAATTACAGGAAAAGATCTGTAAAAAATACAAACCAATGGAGGCTAAACAATACACTACTTAATAACAAAGTGATCACTGAAGAAACCAAAGAGGAAATAAAAAACACCTAGAAACAAATGACAGTGAGGACACGACGACCCAAAACCTATGGGTTGCAGCAAAAGCAGTTCTAAGAGGGAAGTTTATAGCAATACAAGCCCACCTTAAGAAACAGGAAACATCTCGAATAAACAACCTAACCTTGCACCTCAAGCAATTAGAGAAAGAAGAACAAAAAAACCCCAATGTTAGCAGAAGGAAAGGTATCATAAAAATCAGATCAGAAATAAATGGAAAAAAAATGAAGGAAACAATAGCAAAGATCAATAAAACTAAAAGCTGGTTCTTTGAGAAGATAAACAAAATAGATAAACTATTAGCCAGACTCGTCAAGAAAAAAAGGGAGAAGAATCAAATCAACAGAATTAGAAATGAAAAAGGAGAAGTAACAACTGACACTGCAGAAATACAATAGATCATGAAAGATTACTACAAGCAACTCTATGCCAATAAAATGGACAACCTGGAAGAAATGGACAAATTCTTAGAAATGCACAACCTCCCAAGACTGAATCAGGAAGAAATAGAAAATATGAGCAGACCAATCACAAGCACTGAAATTGAAACTGTGATTAAAAATCTTCCAACAAACAAAAGCCCAGGACCAGATGGCTTCACAGGCGAATTTTATCAAACATTAAGAGAAGAGCTAACACCTATCTTTCTCAAACTCTTCCAAAATATAGCAGAGGGAGGAACACTCCCAAATTCATTCTACGAGGCCACCATCACCCTGATACCAAAACCAGACAAGGATGTCACAAAGAAAGAAAAGTACAGGCCAATATCACTGATGAACATAGATGCAAAAATCCTCAACAAAATACTAGAAACAGAATCCAACAGCACATTAAAAGGATCATACACCATGATCAAGTGGGGTTTATTCCAAGACGCAAGGATTCTTCAATATACGCAAATCAATCAATGTGATAAACCATATTAACAAATTGAAGGAGAAAAACCATATGATCATCTAAACAGATGCAGAGAAAGCTTTTGACAAAATTCAACACCCATTTAGGATAAAAACCCTGCAGAAAGTAGGCATAGAGGGAACTTTCCTCAACATAATAAAGGCCATATATGAGAAACCCACAGCCAACATCATCCTCAATGGTGAAAAACTAAAAGCATTTCCACTAAGATCAGGAACAAGACAAGGTTGCCCACTCTCACCACTCTTATTCAATATAGTTTTGGAAGTTTTACCCACAGCAATCAGAGAAGAAAAGGAAATAAAAGGAATCCAAATCGGAAAAGAAGAAGTAAAGTTCTCACTGTTTGCAGATGACATGATACTATACATAGAGAATCCTAAAGATGCTACCAGAAAACTACTAGAGCTAATCAATGAATTTGGTAAAGCTGCAGGATACAAAATTAATGCACAAAAATCTCTTGCATTCCTATACACTAATGATGAAAAATCTGAAAGTGAAATCAAGAAAACACTCCCATTTACCACTGCAACCAAAAGAATAAAATATTTAGGAATAAACCTACCTAAGGAGACAAAAGACATGTATGAAGAAAATTATAAGACACTGATGAAAGAAATTAAAGATGATACAAATAGATGGAGAGATATACCATGTTCTTGGATTGGAAGAATCAACATTCTGAAAATGACTCTACTACCCAAAGCAATCTACAGATTCAATGCAATCCCTATCAAACTACCACTGGCATTTTTCACAGAACTAGAACAAAAAACCTCACAATTTGTATGGAAACACAAAAGACCCTGAATAGCCAAAGTAATCTTGAGAACGAAAAAGAGAGCTGGAGGAATCAGGCTCCCTGATTTCAGACAAAGCTACAGTAGTCAAGACAGTATGGTATTGGCACAAAAACAGAAAGATAGATCAATGGAACAGGATAGAAAGCCGAGAGATAAACCCATGCACGTATGGTCACCTTATCTTTGATAAAGTAGGCAGGAATGTACAGTGGAGAAAGGACAGCCTCTTCAATAAGTGGTGCTGGGAGAACTGGACAGGTACATGTAAAAGTATGAGATTAGATCACACCTAACACCATACACAAAAATAAGCTCAAAATGGATTAAAGACGTAAATGTAAGACCAGAAACTATCAAACTCTTAGAGGAAATCATAGGCAGAACACTCTATGACATAAATCACAGCAAGATCCTTTTTGACCCACCTCCTAGAGAAATGGAAATGAATACAAAAATAAACAAATGGGACTTCATGAAACTTCAAAGCTTTTGCACAGCAAAGGAAACCACAAAGAAGACCAAAAGACAACCCTCAGAATGGGAAAAAATATTTGCAAATGAAGCAACTGACAAAGGATTAATTTCCAAAATTGACAAGCAGCTCATACAGCTCAATAACAAAAAAACAAACAACCCAATCCAAAACTGGGCAGAAGACCTAAATAGACATTTCTCCAAAGAAGATATACAGACGGCCAACAAACACGTGAAAGAATGCTCAACATCATTAATCATTAGAGAAATGCAAATCAAAACTACAATGAGATATCATCTCACACCAGTCAGAATGGCCATCATCAAAAGATCTAGAAACAATAAATGCTGGAGAGACTGTGGAGAAAAGGGAACACTCTTGCACTGCTGGTGGGAATGTGAATTGGTTCAGCCACTATGGAGAACAGTATGGAGGTTCCTTAAAATACTACAACTGGAACTACCATATGACCCAGCAATCCCACTACTGGGCATATACCCTGAGAAAACCATAATTCAAAAAGAGTCATGTACCAAAATGTTCATTGCAGCTGTATTTACAATAGCCCAGAGATGGAAACAACCTACGTGCCCATCATCGGATGAATGGATAAAGAAGATGTGGCACATATATACAATGGAATATTACTCAGCCATAAAAAGAAACGAAATTGAGCTATTTGTAATGAGGTGGATAGACCTAGAGTCTGTCATACAGAGTGAAGTAAGTCAGAAAGAGAAAGACAAATACCGTATGCTAACACATATATATGGAATTTAAGGGAAAAAATGTCATGAAGAACCTAGGGGTAAGACAGGAATAAAGACACAGACCTACTGGAGAACAGACTTGAGGATATGGGGAGGGGGAAGGGTGAGCTGTGACAAAGGGAGAGAGAGGCATGGACATATATACACTACCAAACGTAAGGTAGATAGCTAGTGGGAAGCAGCCCCATAGCACAGGGATATCAGGTCAGTGCTTTGTGACCACCTGGAGGGGTGGGATAGGGAGGGTGGAAGGGAGGGAGACGCAAGAGGGAAGAAATATGGGAACATATGTATATGTATAACTGATTCACTTTGTTATAAAGCAGAAACTAACACACCATTGTAAAGCAATTATACCCCAATAAAGATGTTGAAAGAAAAAAGAACACAAAAAAACTGCACCTTAATATATCAGCAGTAACAAAGAGATGTTACTATGTCCTGGACAAAAGAAGGTCTGGTATGCACCACCACCAATTACCAGGGATCCTTGGACTGAGGAAAAAGATCCAACCAGCAAATCCCAAGGAATGGGGACTGCAAACTGATTCCAAACAAATTGGAGAACTATAGCCGCCACGAACAGTTCCAAGCATGGAAACTGGGGGCTGATTCCAAACAGATGGGCAAGTGCAGACTACACTGTCAGCAGTGCCCAATGTGGAATCCAAGGAACAAAATTAGGGGCTAGGGTTTACCGCTCAAAAATATACTGGCAATAACCAAGAGATGTTACTGTGTCCTGGGAATATCCATATGAAAGGCTCGGGCTTTGGTCTCAGGGAGAATCCTCTACCAGCCCAAACTGCCCTGCCCTGTAAAGGAAAGCCAATTAGATTGGGAGCACAAAGGCAAAGAGAATGGAGCTCAAACCAAGAGGAGCTTACCAACAACCTTCAGCAATGGCAAGAAAGACAGGGAACTCAAAGGACTTGTGGGCACCACACCTGTTCCTCCTTGTCCCAAATGTTATCAGAAATTTGCTTCAGATCCCATCACTGCCACCAATATATTTACCTTTTTCTTTTTAAAAAGATAAGCATTTAATTATAAAATCATCCTGTTAGCAGTAGCAATCATAAGACTGGATTTTAGAAAAGTGCACATACATATTTTTATACAGAACATTTCTGGAGGGATACATATTAAACTGTTAGTGGCCACCTCTGCATGCCACCAATGTATTAAAAGACAAAATTTAACTGAGTAAATTTGAAGATTTACTTTGAATTTTGAATAAATTGGCTTTATTAAACAATTCATGAATCAGGCAGCATCTCATCTGATAGAAAGGGAGATATTCCAACGGGTTACACAACACGGAAGGCTTTTTTTTTTTTTGGCCATGCCACATGGCATGTGGAAATCTTAGTTCCCCGACCAGGGATCGAACCCATGCCCCGTGCATTGGAAGCGCAGAGTCTTAGCTGCTGGACCACCAGGGAAGTCCCAGAAGGCTTTTATAGTAAGGAGGGTGGGACAAGGAAAGAAAGTCATCATCAAGGGAAAAAATGAAAGTTCACTGGAGGAAAGGAAAACTTCAGGTGACAATGGCGTCTCATTGGCTAAACTGCGGAATTTTCTATTAGCTATTTGTATTTTCTATTTCTTGTTGCTGGCCAGGAAGGAAGTCTTCCCTCCTCCAGCTCGGGTAGTAAGGCGGTTGCACTTCCTCTTTGGGGTCAGTAAATGACCTCTTCCTGTTGGGGTAATTGATGATGAGTTACAAGGCATGAGAGCTCCCTCTACGGGGGGGGGCTTCCAGACTCCAATTCTAGTTGAGGTTTCCTTTTGTTAACATTCACAGCATGTTTTATTGGCAGGAGGATTCACAATGAGGGAGAAAAGGCCACAAGACTCACCAGAAAGAAGGCTCAGAAATTCTTGGGTGGGTCCAAGGGAGGCTGTAGGGTCAGCTGGTGGCTACAATGATCACATGGTTCCCTCTGATGGGTTTGCAGCTCGACCTGGAATAGTGAATAAAAGGGTCAGTTCATCCTATCAGAGAAACATGAAACTGAGATAAGCTTCCCACTGCTAGAAGCATCTTGTGCCTTCAGAAAAGAACAGAGAACATGTCTAAAGGGTTTGGGAACATCAGAGCCATATCTCCTCAGAGTGGGACTCCCAAGGCTCTCCAGGTCTCAGTCCCCGACTTTCCCTCAGTGACAAAGCCTCCCCACCTCTGTCCTTGTCAGCTCAGTGATCCCTAGAGGTCCTGCCTATCCCTGAGGACTTAGGTTTCCATGGAGACAGGTTGGTTGAGACCTAGTGATACAGTTGACCAGACTGATATGCAAAAGTTCCCACCACCCTGGGGCAGTTGGGCTCAGGGACACATGGCTCTGGACCCCATGTGGAGGGTGTCCTTGCACGTCAGCTGTGCCACAGAAGAGCAAGTAATGCCTGTAGCTGTCCAACAGATTCTCAGGGGGTTTTCCTGGGAGAGCCCTTGGTCATCTGACCTCCTACCCAGGAAGCCCCATGACTTTCTGACTGCTGCCTGTCACGCCAACAACACACCTGTGAAGGTTCTGCTCTGCATGGCCATCTGTCCACCACGCCCACCCTTCTAGGGACCCAGATGCTAGGACCACACAAATGCTGAAGTAGTGTCCACCTGCCGAAGGTACAGACACCTCTGTAGCCATCTGCATGATTTCTACTGGGAATCAACAACATTTATGGGGATTCTCTGGCCCTAAAGAACAGGATAGGAGCAATGCAATGATTCACAACTACCAGGGTCAATGCACATATACAAGGGCCCATAGCCCCAGATGCCCCACTCACAATTCACATGAGTGTCCCATACAAAACCACCGATGCCCAAATATTCTTGCTTCATACATACATACATCCAAACACGCACATCAGTGGTACGCTGGTAAGTGCTTGATAAAAAGCTCTCCAAGAAAGGTGGGAAAGACTTCACTTATGGTATCTACATGGTATAAATATTCCCAGCATGACCAATTTAAAGCTACCCACCTGACATCACTAAACACAGAGCTGGGAAGAGATAGGCACCATTGACTATCCCAAGATAGTATGAACCAGTTCCAGCACATCCCATACCTTTTCCTATGAATATGTGCACACAGTCCACTTACACTCCAAGTAGAAACCTCAGCTCCCAACACAGACATACATATGTGTTTGTACACACACACACACACACACACACACACACACACACACACACATATATATATCCTGAACACACACGTACATTTCTACCCTCACCCTGAATAAATACACAAACATACCACCTCTTGCTACCTAAATTTTTACAGGCGAAACCTTACTCACCCTGAATATTCACATTCCACTCTCACAACTATATATACACACACAACATGGGCCTGAAAACAAACATGTGCAACCAATATGCCATCCAGATGTACACACTGAGTACCTAAACACACAGGCTCACCAAGTACACAACTGTCTCATGTGCAATCCCAAAAAAGACCCATATGCAATCCCACAGCCCTAGAATACATATACTCCAGGATTCCTGCACACACACGTAACCTACACGGTCTACTGGTTTCCAAACACACAAACTAAACTCTCACATCCCGCAGAATACATACCCCACAAGCCCCAGGAACTCAAAAACACACACAGACACAAATAACCTATACTTATCAAATACAGCTGACCCTTGAACAATTTGGAGGTTAGGGCCAACCCTCCATGCAGTGGTTCTGCATCCATGGATCCTATAGTAGGCCTGTAGTATTTACTGGGGAAAAAAAAGCACTGTAAGTGGACCCATGTGGTTCAAACCCATGTTGTTCAAGGGTCAACTGTACATATAAGTTCACCTCACTAATACTGACAACACACATACAAGCAACACCACCAAATTCTTCAGGCATTACATTTCAAAATAGACACATAGAGGACTCTAAACCTCCTGATATACTCACAAATCACAAATACACACACCCACAAACTACTCATGAGTATACACCCCAAATGCTCAGACACACTCAAAACAGAAAAACACCGACAACCTCTGAAGTCTTACTAATATACATACACAATTCTCACACACCTATGGACACACACATGCAAATATTCCTAACCCCTGAACATATGGACCCCTCCCAAACACTATACATTATGCTACCTCTCCAGAAGACAAGCTCCCCACCACTACCCCAACATATAAACTGTATATATGTGTGTATGTGTGTGTATATATATTTCTACCCTCACCCTGAATATATAGACAGACCACCTCTTACGCCTACCAAACACATGTATAAACACCCTAGCATTCTCCAAAGAAATACACTTTGAATACTCCTAACAACTCCATACCTTATGAACAAACTTTGATAATGCATGCACCTGATGATGGACACACACACGGATTAGAATACACAAGTAAGATACATGGAAATATCTCCAGCAAACCATTTAGGAAACAACTTCCATATATCAACTTATCCCTAGCTATCAGGAGCCAGCTCACACATATACAAGTACTAACAAATACCGGTACCACATATTTCTAATACATATAAATGCAATTGTCCATCTTCCCTGTAGAAACATAGAACCCCACCTCTCTATCAGATACACATACACTCACTTCCCAAAATACATAAGCCTAAGAGGCTCCTACTGAAAATTACAAATGCACAGCCTCAGCAAATATTCCCCCAAGTGGCCATGCCCCTTGAATACACACACAAACTCATTTAACACACAACTCTCCACAAGTCCCAAATAGCACCACAATTACCCAGTACACTACAAATATGCAATAATATCACCCTGTACGCCCTTTCTTCCAAATACACATACAGTACCACACTACTGGCATATACATAACCCCACATTCCCAACCTCTCACACACAATTAACTCTGCCATCTTGCAGAATACAGAATCATACAAACACAACATACCTACATATACAACATCCACCAGTCCCATAAAATAGTCACAGACTTGCCCTCTACACATCCAAATATACATAGACAGCTCCTGAAAATGCACACACACAAACACCCCATAACCATACAACATGCCCTGAATACACAAATGATCAGCCTACATTCCCCAAATATACAAAATAAACAGACTGGATACCCAAAGTAATATACACCACGACTTTTCCTGACATTGCCCTTATGCATAGGCAGATAATCCTTCCAAACGCACCGTTAGACATACACAAATCCCCAAATTCATGGGAGAAAAGAACACATGTAAACATATTCCCCGAACACCAAATTACAAACACCTAACCACCAACTCCTTGAGTATGCCTGCGTCACATCTCAACACCCTCCAAATACAGCACTCACTCTTACACACTCTCACAAAAACACAGGCATGACCTCCCTTCAAACACAAATATGCACAGACAAAACCAACCCGCACATTTGACTACGTATCAGATTCCCACCAACCAAGTAAATATGTACAGACCCCATCTATGCTTGCAAATCAATCATGATTTGACATCAGACAACAAATACATGTTTATGACCACATTCAGCAAAGCTGCTCCCATCACTGACAAAAGAATGCAGTTTGAACATAAGTGTTGATTGATGTTTTTATGATAAGAAGGAAGACACTAGTGAAACTATGAGTGTGTTCCTTCGATCTTCACTCATTTTCCAATCACCTGAGCTACACCTCTGGAAGCAGATGAGGGTTTTCAACTCGCAAGAACTTCCCTCTAGCTTTTGTACTCTTCACAACGCGCAGACTAGAACGGCAGCTGTTTAATAGCTCGCACACACGATTTACCCCCCACTGTAGGCCCCGCAGTCACTGAACCCTTCATGCAGCCGGCTCCCCAGTGGTGCCAATAACCCTGGGGTAAACACCTCAAGGGAATCGAGCGCTATGGGGGCGTGAATCCACATTGTGGCGAGTCTCCTTACACGGACAAGGGCACAAATAACCCACAGGGTGAACAACAGCGCAGAGCGGTGACACCTGAGGGGTGAAAAGTCCCCGTACCGCTTACCTCAGGATTCCTATAATTGACTCGAGAGGCCGCCATGACAGCCCGCTCCCGCGCCGGACGGCCGTTGGGGCCCCACCGTCCGCGCTCGCGCATGCGCTCCTGTCTTGCGGAGCAAACTGCCCCAACAGACGCTGGCAGCCGTTGGAGGACGGCGGTCCGCGTGCCCGAGAGCCCCGCGCCCAGTGGGCGTGCGCAGGCGTACAGGCGCGGGGCGCGTGGGCATCTGCTCCAGGAGGTCTCTGCAGGAGAGGAGAGAAATGGAGGGTCGGGCAACGCTGCGGAACTTGACTGGCGACGCTCCTCGCCGGGAACTTTCGTGACGGTCTCTTCTTCAAACCAGCTCTTGTGAGATGTGCACTCGTGATTTCTATATTGCACACGTGAAACCCATGCACTTAGCTACAAAGAGTTCTGGAGAGCTCCGCTGTAAGCACAGTAGCCTCAAATTGGGGCAAGTGCTTTCATGCCCTTTGGACTGCAGTTCCTTGGTTCTTGTTTATGCCTTTCAAAAAACAATAGGTCCTTTTTCCTAGCAAGCCTGAAGTTTCTGTTCAAGAACAATTCTAGGAAAGAATTTCAGACCTGGGAAACACTCTTTTAAGATACTGTCTCCTGACTCCGTTCCTAAAGTTTTTCCAACGCATTTACTCTTCTAGAATATTTTCTCTCAGTGTATTTAATACATGGAGGTTGTTCAATAAATGTTGATAAACAGGTGTGTCCTTTGTACGGTTTGGGTTTTTTATTAATAATTTTGAGAAAGAGTTGACCATCTGGGCCAATTTCAACACAGCAGGTAGTATGGGAACAATTTTACTTTCCCTCCCTCCTTTTTTATAATATCTTGCAGAATTCCGCTCTTCTATAAAAATAGATTGCCTTCGTTTTTAGTTGCATGATGTATCTCTGGGAAGATTTTAATGAAAGAGATAACAATGGTTTCCTCCGGGAAAGAGGACTGGGTTGACAGGGGAAAGAGGTGGGAGGAGGACTTACCACTGCATATTCCGTTTTGCACAATTTAATTTTGAACCATGAGAAGGTGTTACTCGTTTAAAATATTATACTAAAATCATTTAAAAGGTAAAAAAGTAAATCTTTAACAACCATGGAATACTATGAGAAAGACATTTAGTGAATTCTGGTCTTGGACATGGGGACTGCATGACAGTTTTTTGATGGACGGGGGCTTTCCAGCACAAAGGGTCATTAGTAAGGCTGGTCCTGCTGGATGTTGGTTGGAGCACAAGGACCACTTCCTTAGGAGTGATGTACATACAGCAAAGACACTGCATCTGCTGAGACAATCCTAATTTCAAATACTCAGTTCCACGTGGCCATTATTTATGTTTATCAGACTAACACTTGTGTATTTTGTTCAGAAAGTCTAGTCTCTGTTGAAGTAAGTCAAGAGCCAGGTAGGAAGCAGAGTGTGTTGAGGGACACAAAACTAGGTTGATGGATAAAGACGTGAAAGGAAGGGACTGTCATGTCCAACATCGGTGACATGAATCAAAAAAAGTTTATAAACTGCCTAAAGAGGCACACGCCAATTGTGTTGCCACTGTGGGAGATGGAAGGAACTTCCGGTTCTTGCCTACCTCCCAGAGCCCTCGTGGAATGTCCCCCCACCGCACCCCACCCCGACCCACGTGCGCTCTGCCCCTCCCCCACTGCAGAACGTTTCAGCCCACATTCTACTGTTTAAATTTAAACGTGGCTCTCCTTTACTTGGATCCTGAGCAACTGCTGAAGCGGGTCGCTCTCTGGGTCCTGGTCTTGACTTTTCTCATTGAGGCCACCACGCAGCAGTAGTCCGTGCCCAAGCCTGCAGGATGGCTTCAGAAGGAGGTAAGCCTATAGGTTGGGGGTGTGTTTTCAGAGACCCTGCCATCTCTCACATCCTTCGGGTTCACATGTGACACTTCACTGTGGGCACATAGTTGGACTGAAGTAGAGGGAGAAGAGAGCACTGGACACACAAGGACATTTCACCTGGGGAGACTGGGGAGCCCGAAGAAACCTGAGACTGCACTGGGGAGGAGGGGTCTTTGGAGGTAGATCAAGAGGAATTGCCCTGGCTATGGAGAAAGGATGGCAGCAGACAGGTTGATTCTTTCTAGAGCGGAGACAAGCCACTCTGAAACGTGTGTGTAAGGATGTGTGTGATGTCCTGGTGGTGACACAGGGAGGGTCATGAGGAAAGCCTAGACCTGTACTATGTTCCTGAGGTACCTGAAGCTTGCCTCACCATATCTTCCAAAGGGGTTTGAACAGGAGCCTACTGTATCTCAGGGGGCCCTGGGGAGAGATGGTCTTGGTGAGAAAAGTATTCAATGGGGCTGTGTGTGGCCACACCTGCAGTGAAGTGTCCTCTCTGAGAGCGAGGCAGGAGGTTACTCTAACTGCCGCAGCCCACACCTCGTCCACTCCTCCCAGCCCGGAGCTCACTTCTCAGTTCAGGTAACTGTTGCCTTGGATTCAACAGGGGATGGGCAACCGTGTAAGTTCAGCCAAGAGAGGGCTCAGGTTCCTGTGTTGCTCTGAATTGTTCTTCCTTTTGTGGAATCGCAGTACTTCAGACCTACTTCATCTTGTCCAGTATCTCATGGTGGACCCTCAGGCTGCCCTGAGAGGAAGAGTTTGTTCATATTTCATGTCACTCCTTCATGGACAGGGAACAGATGTGGAGTGGGATTGTTTCGGGTGGAATGTCTATGAAGGCTGCTTCCTCTTTTAAAGGGGAAAGGAGTGTACCCCAGGGTCAGGAAGACGATCTTCTGTGTTACTATTAAACGTCCTATGACACCTATTCTGGTTAATTAGGTGCACCGTGGTGTGTACCTTGTTCTCCTGAACAGGGATGTGTTTCAGACAACTTGGTCGCCATGGCACCTGGCTTATGCTTGCTTCTCAGATTGTCTCTCCATTATTGGGAGCTGGAAGGGGAAGGACCACAGGCGGTCTATACTCCCACGACCAATGTAACATAACAATTCCCTGGCCCTTCTTTAATCCTCTGCAGCCATCACTGGCTGTGAAATGACAGAATCTAAGGGACACGTGCCTACTTCTCAGACCTCCCCCCCCCACCTCCTAGGAACAGAACTCCTGAGTGATGACAGTGACTCTGGGCACTGGGAAGGGGGTGGCAGGACCTGGCCCATGTTACGTACCTGCTGTGGGTTGTTCTGAGATGCAGGTGCATTCTGGGCCAGTGTTATGGGTTTGTATCAGGATTCCATTAGAGGGATATTTTCCAGCATTGTGTTTTGTTTTGCGAGGCTGGGAAAGAAAGAGGGGATTTATACTGAGCGTGGGAAAAGGAGGACTGAGGAGGAGGTGGGGCCCTAATATTTTACACAGTGCCTTTGGGTGCCTAGAACTTACCTTGCAGAAGGTCCTTACCTGCTAGTACGCTGGCTGAGGGGCATTTCTCACAGAGCGGATGTCCACACAGTTGCAGGTCTTGGGAGACAGCCTGTGAGGCTTAGCTGCCAGGGGGCGCCTTAGGGAGGCTCTCCAAGTGAGTGCTTGCTGAGGCAATTTCTTCTTGGTAGGCAGGCATCAGGGGCCTTGGTGGATGGGCGCGGGGTCACCGGTGGAATAATTCTCAACTGGAGGTCAGGGCATGAAAAGCACTTGAAGACATTTGCACGCTGCAGCTTCCCTTGTCCAAGTGTCTCTCACCTGTGGAGATTTACACTCTGATGCTGCAGAGAGCCTCTGTCCCACTTGCCCATTCTCCTCCTCCATTCACTCCTTTCCTTTGCCTCAACAGCATCTCCAGTGCTGGGAACGGATGTCGTCATGCACCTTGGTGCCTCCTTGTCTGATTTCATGGCAGTGCTCTATCCTCCACCCATTCCTGGCACCCAGCACCGGCCATCCTGGGGGCAGCACCTGCCACCTCCCATCACCCCAGCATTCCCTCCTGGCAGCAGCCAGCTGCTGCCAGCTTTCCCCACGATGCCTTTGGTGGCTAATGGTGGCCATGGACCCAGTGCCCCTGGGGCTTGCAACCTCACTGTGCAAGTCAGGTCACAAGGGAGGCCAGTGGAGGCGCCCCAGACTCAGACCTTTATCATAACTCAGGGCCCCCTCACCTGGAGCACTCCAGGGGCCCTCAGCGGGAGTGCTGCATGTCCTGCACCCGTATTCATAACAAACCCTGCGATGGAGACCATTGTGACTGCTCCAGCTGTTGGAGTTACTCAGGCTGGCAAGGGAGGCTGGACCCCAGGCTTTCCTCCTCAAGCTCCACCACCAGCTGCCCAGCTGGCCCCTATCATTCGCCCAGTGAACCATGGGCCTTGGCCACTTGGCAGTTCCAGGGAGGGTAGCCTGGCCACCAACCAGCCCTACGCCTCGCAGGGTGACTGCTCTAACCCCCAAAGCGTGTACAGTAACTTCCGACGTTGGCAGCGCCTCAAGCCACTGGCGCGGAGACACCTTCCCCAGAGTCCTGATGCAGAAGCTCTGTCCTGCTTTCTCATGTGAGTGAACGCTCAGGGGGTCGTGAGCTTATCAGAGCTTTTAGATAAAGAGGACCTGGGGATGGACTCGCAGGTTAGGTTTCTAGGGATACTGGAAGCAAGGTCTGAGGGCGATGTCCATGCTATGAGAAGGCACATTGTCGGTCATATGCGTGAGCCTGCCAGGCCATGACATCATGACTGAAATGTGCCTCATCTCAACTGACCCCACCACCCTGAGAGTCTAGCCAACTTGCTCTTCCATGATTCTCATGGAAATATGGACTGCAGACTTGCAGTCAGAGAGGGTCGTGCTGTAAGGTGAGGAGCCAAGGAGTGGATGCCGCACTCTCCTGTGGTGCCGTCTCCTTTCATACAGGACTTGAGTGTACATGGCCGGGGGAGGTCACTTCGGAGGAGAGGGAGGAGTGCAGGGCCCAGGCGAGCGCTTAATGCACACCTCGACTTCGTTGTTGTGGAGAATTCCACTAGGAACAGGGTGATGGTAGAGCTCTCCTAAGGGCGTGGGCTCTCTCCCACTAGAGTTGTGAGCCTGGCAGGCATTTCCATCCTAAACCTCCGGTCCCTCGTAAAAAGGGGACAATCACACTTCACTCAGAGGACCGGGCAGAAGACTCCTTGGGCTAATCTATGAAGTGTTAGCAGATGGCCTGCCACATGCCACGCCTCATTGATGATAGTGATTTTCCTTATGAAAAGGCAGCCTTGAAGAGGAAAAGAGCTCCCCAAGGCACAGTGTCCCAGCTGTAGCCTGGGAGTGGATGGTCATCCCTGAGTGTGAGGCGGTGACAGCAGTAGCCGGGAAGGCTTGTCTTTGCCCTCCCAGACACCTGCCTCTCACCCTCCTGTTGCTCAGTCATGCTGCGTTGAGTGATGTGTGGTCCACATTGGCGGGTGGGGTCAGGCAGGTGGGGGCTGGGCTGGGCACGGAGACTGACGCCAAGGTCTTACAGCCCAGTGCTTCGATCCCTGGCCCGCCTGAAGCCCACCATGACGCTGGAGTGGGGACTGTGCAGGGCCGTGCAGGAATGGCAGCGCATAAGCAACGTTGACCGGATGATCTACTACAAGATAGCGGAAAAGTGAGTCAGCGCCCTGGGCCCAGGGGCTGCGTGGAGGCTGAGGCGAGTGGGTGAGGGCAGGGTCTGGCCGTGGGGGTGCTCATCAGAGAGGACAAAGGAGAAGGGCTGTCACTCAGAACAGGGGCCCCGCAGCCCAGAGGCCCTACTGTCCTCCAGAAACCCCTCCCTCACCTTGACAGTTTGGGTCTTCTGTCCTTCCTCCACCAGGAGCTCCGCCCTCCCCTGATTTTGACCTACCCTTGCCTTGACATGAAGGTCTCAGGATGGGGCAGGGTGACGCTGTGAGTCCAGGTGGGGTCCAAGTCCAGCCATATGGGCTGAGCCAGGGAAAGAGCTCCACCCGCCAGCCTGCTGCTTCCTTAGTGGTGGGTGGCTGGCGGCCACTGACATAGATTTGGGACCCCCTCTCCTCATGAAAAGTGGCCTGAGTGGGTACACTGGCATCCCTGAAGAGGCTGGGGTAGCTAGCTGTCATCAGCCCGAGGGTCTCTGGCCCTTCCGTTGTTTGCTCCGTGGTAATCCCCTTGGTTTAAGAAAGAAAAGCAAACCAACGAGCGCCTCTCAGAGGAAAGGAAGGCCTCTCCTCTAAGCTCAGCACCCACATCGTCCAGCCTCTCCTGGGCCCTGTCTCCAGGCCTATGTTCCAGGACTCTCAGTCCCAGCCCAGGGTCCTGGATTCGGGCAAGGACCCCTGTGGGGAACACATGCCTGTTCCAGCCTCTGGCTGTCAGCCCTTCATGTGGTTCTGGATGGGGACGGGGGGCATGAGGAGGATGCCCCCTGGGTCAGCCACATGTCCCGTTGACCTGGTTCAATTCAGCGACCTGGGTCTATGCTGTTGAATGACCTCCAGTGCTGGTGAGGCAGGAAGGGTCCCAGATCTTGTATCAGTTCCAGGAGCAGCTCTCTGCTGTGCACAGCACCTCACAGGGCCTTGACAGCCCCAAGGCACATCCTCTCCCAATCCCTCATTCTTGGCTGCCATTGTTGGGCTCCAGAACCCAGGCCTTTTCCTCAGGGTGGCCTGTGCCTCCGTCACCCCCCAGGTTCATGGAATTTGAGGCCGAGGAGGAGATGCAGATTCAGAAGTGGCAGTGGATGCAGTGTGCGCAGGACCTGCCTCCTCCAGCCCCACCGAAGCTGGATCCTCGGGGGCCCCCAGCCCTGAAAGTGGGCCTTCAGCCAGGCACCCAGGTTCCCACTGGTGTTGAAGGCACAGGTAACAGGGGCCTAGGGTTGGCCACTGTCCCCACGTGGATCCTTTTCCTTCAAGACAGGGGCATTGGTCTTTCAACCAAAACAGCCACTGAGGCAGGGGGTGGGGGCGTGGGGTCTCAGCTGCCCTCTGTCACTGCTGGGTATTGACTTGGTCAGTTTTGTAACTCCTCTCACACCTCCCTGTCAAAGGACCCCACACAAGGTCTGCCTAGGAAGTGGGCTTGATGGCGAGACCCCTAGAAAATTGGAGGTTCCCCACTTCCTTACTTGTGACTCTCTTAGATGCCCCCCTTACCTCCCCTCTCCAACAGTGCATGAGGCTTCAGGTGGTCCTGATGTCCCCACACCCACATCAATGTCCCCCAAACAATGCCCTCACCAACGTGTGCTCAGTGGTCAGGAGGTGGACTGGGAGTCCCTCACCTTCCTTCCCTTCCTCCCGCTCTGCCTCAGCCTGTGCTCCCAGGATGTCCGGCCCCAGGGCCCAGCCCTCCCGCACAAAGCCACACAGGTCCCAGCAGCCCCCGGAGCCCAAGGCACCCAAGGAGATTCCCCCCGAGGCTGTGAGGGAGTATATGGACATCATGGATGCGCTGGTGGGGCCCGTCCACTCAGCCACAGGCGAGTCAGATGCAGAAGGTGGACAGGACGGAAATGAGCTGAAGCAGGAAGAGGACGGCATCTACTCGGACCTGGGCCTCTTGAGCTACATTGACAAGCTGTGTTCCCAGGAGGACTTTGTCACCAAGGTAGGCTAGGCCTGGAGCCTGGGGTCTACAAGATGCCAGGGCATGGAACACTCAGCACCCAAGATCTGGGTTCTGCTCAGGCCGCTGGGACTTAAGCTCTGCTCCTTGTTCCTGAGCCTGGTGTTAGGGGAGGTTTACGCAGATGTATGTGTGTACGTGTTTGTGTCTGTCAGTGTGTATGCCTTTGTGTGTCTGTGTATGTGCCTCTGTATATGTGCTCTTTTGTGTGTGACTGTGTATGTGCATGTTTGTGTGTGTATGTGCGTGTGTGTGTGTTTGTGTGTGTGCTGAGCATCCCCGCCTTGTGGAGGGCAGTGGGGTGGGTCTCTGCTTTTCACTTTCCCTCCGGGTCTTCTTGTCTCACAGGCCACTCCTGGCCAAGGATGCTCACAGCCTCTTCTTTCTGTCTGAGGTGGAGGCAGTCATTCACCCTCGATTCCTGGCAGAACTGCTTTCCCCAGATGCACAGCTGGATCTCTTGGCCCTAGCGGAGGAGCTGGAGCAGGAGGAAGGGCTCACGCCAGAAGAAGTGAGCCAGGGGAGGGAGAGGGACACTCAGGGAGCCAGGGGATCCCACGGGAGGGGGACCCCAGGTGATCCAGGGGACAGGGGAACCCAGATGACCCAGGGGAGCCAGAGGAGGGAGGGATCTCCCGTAGAACACGGGAGACAAGGGACACCCAGAAAGACCAGGGCACGGAGGGACCCCAGTGAACAGGGGAGAGGTAGGGCCCCAGAACTGGAGGGCCACCTGGCGCTGTCCATCCCTCCCCTGCCTGGGAGGCCTGGCATGGGGAAGGGCCCGTTCTGGGGTGGGTGCAGTGCAGGGTGAAAGGAAGGAGAGGATGGGGAGCCAGGAGGGGAGGGAAGGGCACAAAGCTGGGAATAAGGTGCAGGAGGATGGCAGGAATGCCACAGTGTCTGTATTTGGATTCGAGTCCTGGGGTCCCCCGTCTCCTCCTTCCCCCAAGGGCCATTGTCCCACTGCCCAGGGCTCCTCCTCTCACACGTGTGTGTGGAGCCAACACTGTCCTCCTCCCTCCTACCAGCTGGTGCAGAAACGACTCCTGGCCTTGAAAGAGGACGAGGGTGTGCGAGCAGCCCCGAGTCACGGTGCACCCGGAATGCGCTCAAGTCCTTCTGAGCCCGACGCCGGCCAAGGTGCCCAGAGGCACGACCAAGACCCCCATCCAGGGGTCAGTGATGAAGCCTGCCCACCAGAGATCGATTCTGAGGCTCCTCATAGGCTCATCCAAACAGACACTGGCCCGTGCAGGCCCAAAGGCTTTGTTCCCTCTCGAGGACGTCAGGAGGTCTCTTCATTCCGGGTCGGAGCGCCCTCCCCTCCCCAGGGTCAAAGGCGCGCTGGCCCTCTACGGGGACCCAGGGACGCGTCTGTTCTCAGAGAGGCCTCTCCTGTTCGGGAGGCCCGAGGGCCCAGGGACGGGTCCAGTGACGACGACGAGGAGCTCCCCAGCCTGGCCTTCCTGTTCGGCTCTCTGCAGAGCCTGCTGCCTGGCTGGGTGTCCCAGAGTCCTGCCCATGCCTCAGGCCTGGCCTCCCCTGGAGGTTGGGGGGCCCAGAGTGCTCCCCACGCCCCCTCCCGTCAGAGAAGAGGCCTCAGCCCAGCTCCACCAGCCGCTCCCAAGTCGAGGAGGCAGGCTCTGTGTGGACACCCAGCCAGTGCTGAGAAGCTGCCCATCCCTGGGGCTGGCCTCGGGGTGTCTGGGAGGCCAGGCTTGGCTCTGGGGCCGGCTCGCCCCTCACAGCCGAGAAAAAGAAAGTGTGACCCGTGTGTCACAGAGAAGAGTAGGAAGTGGAAGAAGCACTGCAGCCAGTAGGGAACAGCTGGGCCGGCCCTCCAGGGCGAGGCCCCAGGGCGGCCCCCAGGGGAGCCTAGGGGCTCCTCCTCATCCCAGTGCTGACCCTGGATGATGTGGGGGGAAGGGAGGGAGGGCAGGACCACCAGGCCGGGGAGGGGGTGCGGGATTGTGGGGGGTTAGGGAGGTGGGGGAGGTGGGTGTGGCCAGGTGTGTGTGTGAGCAGTACCTTTGGAGTGACGTATATCAATTGTGAATAAAGATCGTCTTGGTGGGAAATGCTCTCAGGCCACTGTCATCTTGTTCGTGTTGCGCTGCTCCACAGAGAGCGATCCAGAGAGGAAGGAAGGATGAGGGAGGTCACAGGAGCTCTGGATCTACAGGTGGCCAAACCTTTCCTCCACATAGACAAGGACTCCTCAGGCTGCCCCTGGGAACGCACAGCTCTCACTTTCCCCAGGGACCCCCTCATCATCCCCTTCTCTAAAGCCTGCTTGGCTAGGGGCCTTCTGGGGCCTCTGTACCATCTTCTGCATCCCTGAACCTTCTGGGGAGGCAGAGCTGCTTTTGTGCCTTTCAGCCCTCTGGACACTCACCAGTTTCTAGGATGGGGCCTGGAGACAGCCCTTGTCATTATGGAGCTTCTCTCTGCTTCCCTGAAGTGGCCAGGCGACGGCGCTGGGATGACCCTCCACTCATCCAGGGTTTCCTGTGTGGGTGGAGTGACCAGAGAGGAAAAGTCTTGGCTATGGGGACAGGACTGTCTGCCTCGTAGCGCGAGCATCCTCTAGTCCCACTGGGATTATTGCAATGTGGAGAGTGGTGGACACAGCTACCTCTTAATCCCAATGAGGATGCAACAAGGGGAATGGGTGCGGGGAAATTCATGGGGCACCCGTGAAAGGTGTGTATAAGGGTAATGACAGTTGGGCCCCTTTGTGGAACTTGTGGGATTTCTCTGCAGCAGCATCTCGTTCAACTGAAGGAGGAGGACCTATCTGGCTGTGGCTGTGGAGACTGGCCTCAGGGGCCTATGGGTGTGCAGAGACACCCCAGAACTACTGTCCCGTCCCTTTCCACCCATGGCTGGACATGTGTGTGTATTGGCATCAACACTGATTTGTATTCCCATATAAAACGGTTCCTCCTAACAAACTATGACCACGTTTCACAAGAACAGCTTGCTCACAGGAGCAGCAGGGGTTGGGGAGAGGTGTCTGTGGCCCCAGATCTGGGTGGGAGCTGGGATCCATGCAGAGGAGTGTGGAGACCTCAGTCACCGTCCTGTGGGTGCCGGCAGAGACTTCGAATCATCAGAGCAGGGGAAATGACCCGCTCTTAAGGGTGAGACGAGCAAACAATGAGGGGCAGGGCACCGACCCCTGCTGTCTCCCCGAACTGCCCCCCCTTGCAGCCTGCTTAGCCCCCATCATGGCCTGTGCTGGCCCACCTCTGAAGCCCCTTCCTCCTAACGCACTCAGATACTCTGATCCTTTGTGAACCCGCCCTGGGCCTCACCCCCCTTCCCTGCTGGCCAAAGCCTGTTTTCCTGCTTCTGTGTTCTGATTCGTTCCCCAGGACCCAGGCGGGGGTTGGGATAGCAGAGACTCCCTAATTCTCCCTCCTCCTCCCTGAGATCTTGACAATCACCTTTGTATGTTTCTGTGATTTTAACTACTGTAGATACTTCATGTGAGTGGCTGTGACATGTCCTTTTATGAGTGGATTAGTTCACTTAGCATAATGTCTTAGAGGTTTATCCATGTTGTAGCATGAGACATGGTTTCCTTTTATTTCAAAGAAGGAAATATTTCATTGTATTTATAGACCCCATTATCCATTCATCTGTTGATGGACATTTGGGTTTCTTCACATCTTGGGTATTTTGGAGAATGTTACGATGAATGTGGGTGTGCAAATATCTGTTTGAGATCCTGCTTTGAATTCTTTTGGATACAAACCCAGAAGTGGGACTGCTGGATCACATGGTAGTTATATTTTTAATTTTTTTTAAAATTTATTATTTATTTATTTTTGGCTGTGTTGGGTCTTCGTTTCTGTGTGAGGGCTTTCTCTAGTTGCGGTGAGTGGGGGCCACTCTCTTCATCGCGGTGCATGGGCCCTGTCACTGTCGCGGCCTCTCGTTGCTGAGCACAGGCTCCAGGCGCGCAGGCTCAGTAGTTGTGGCTCACGGGCCTAGTTGCTCCGCAGCACGTGGGATCTTCCCAGACCATGGCTCGAACCCGTGTCCCCTGCATTGGCAGGCAGATTCTCAACCACTGCACCACCAGGGAAGCCCCTATTTTTAATTTTTTGAGGAAACCTCATATTGTTTGCTGTAAGGGTTGTCCCATTTTATGCTCTCACCAACAATGAGAAAGATTGTCACCATCAAGAGCTTGGCAAATATCCATCTTATAAAAATGTTCATGCTTTTAGCACAGCTGTAGATAATCACAATTATGTATAATAATTATATTTTGGGTTATATATGGTGTCATGTAAATCATATTGCCTTTGGCTTCTTCTTTCAACATTCTTACTTTTAGAAAAATGGATATATTAGATGTTCTTTAATTTTTTAATTATTTATAAGTTTGCATTTATGCATACATTAAAAATAATTTATCAGTTCCCTTGTTGGTGAACTTTTATAAATTATAATGTGACAGGGTAATCAGTTCCAGAGGAAAAGTTTTTCCTTTCAGAACTTTGAATATTTATTCCATCGAATATGGCTTTTGTTACTGTTTTTGCAAATTATGCCATCAGTACACCCTTTCATGGTGGGTGATCAGTTTCCTTGCTAATTTCTTATTTTAAGATTGTCTTTTGTCTTTTGTGTTCTCCAGTTTCTTGACGTGTGATTAGTTTCAGGTTAAAAAAATTTATCCTCCATGTGATCTATTTTGCTTCATTAAGTGATATCACATTCTTCATCTCATCTAGAACATAATATTATCTTTTTCAAATGTTACTTCTACTCATTCTCTCCTGCCTCTACTTCTAGAACCCTGGATATATGTATATTAGACCATCTTATATATTCTCTATGTCTTCATCAGCTTGGACGGCTATAACAAAATGCCATAGACCTGGTGGCTTGAAAAACAGATGGTAATTTCTTAACAGTTCTGAAGGTTGAAAGGCCAAGATCAAGGTGCCATATTCAGCTCCTGGTGAGAGTTCTCTTCCTACTTTTCAGATGGTTGTCTTACTGTGTCCTCACGTGGCAGAGAGAAAGACGGATCTCTCTTGTGTCTTTTCTTCTAAGGGCATTAAACCCAGTATGAAAGCTCCATTCCCATGACCTAATTACCTCCCAAAGGCCCTATCCCCAAATACATTGAAGGTTAGGGCTTCAACATAAGAATAGGTGGTGGGGGGATACACGTGCATAGCATTCTGCCCCTGGTACCCAAAATTTGTGTGTTTATTGTATGCAAAATACATTCATTCTATCCCAACAGCCTCAAAAGCCTTAACTCATCCCAACATCAACTGTAAAATTTAAAGTCCAAAGTCTGATCTAAACACCATCTAAATCACATATGGGGGAGACTGGAGGTACTATTCATCCTGAGGCAAAATTTCTCTGTAGTTGTAAATCTGTGACCCAAACAAGTTAAGTGTTTCCAAATACGATGATGGGACTGGCATATAATAGACATCCCTACTCTGAAAGGAAGAAATAGGAAAGAGGGAAGTGATGACAGTTTCCAAGCAAGTCCAAAGCCTAGCAAGGCCAATCCCATTAGAGCTTAAGGTAGGAGAATAATCCTCTTCAGTTTGAGGCTTTGCCTTCCAGGCCCACTGGGGTGGCAACATCATCCCCACAGCTCGGTGGGGCAGCCCCACTCCTTCAGCTTGGTGGGGTGCCACCCACACTGCAGCTCTCTGTAGGGCCTCCACCTACACCATGATTCTCTGTGAGGGCGACAATCTCACACTTTGAAACAGAGGTCCCCCGGGCCTGTGGTGGGATTGACAGACACGATGACCTCGGAATCACCTTTGGGGTCCTTCTTCCCTTTTCTTCAAGAGGAGTACACAGGGCTTCCCTGGTGGCGCAGTGGTTGAGAGCCTGCCTGCCGATGCACGGGACACGGGTTCGTGCCCCGGTCCGGGAAGATCCCACATGCCGTGGAGCGGCTGGGCCCGTGAGCCATGGCCACTGCGCATGCGCGTCTGGAGCCTGTGCTCCGCAACGGGAGAGGCCACAACAGTGAGAGGCCCATGTACCGCCAAAAAAAAAAGAAATGAGGAGTACACATTCACAGCCGAATTGCTCTAGTCTCCCATTCTGTAGAATCCAAGAATTCTGACAGCCTTCCCTCATTCTGCCTGGCTGTCTCTGTCCCCTTTAGTTCAAACTGGCAGTGTCCCTGCTGGTTTAATCCTTCTCTATTCCTGGCCTCTGCTGAGAGGACAAATTAAATTAATAGCACACCTGCTACACCCTTCAAGTTTTCTTCAGAACAAGCTTTCTCACTTTCAAATATGGATAGGCTGAGAAGTTTCCAAATCTCTAAGTTCTGATTTCTTTTTTTTTTTGCGGTATGCGGGCCTCTCACTGTTGTGGCCTCTCCCGTTGTAGAGCACAGGCTCTGGACGCGCAGGCTCAGCGGCCGTGGCTCACGGGCCTAGCCACTCCGCGGCATGTGGGATCTTCCCAAACCGGGGCACGATCCTGTGTCCCCTGCATCGGCGGGCGGACTCTCAACCACTGCGCCACCAGGGAAGCCCTCTGATTTCTTTTTGCCTAACAGTTTGGTCTTCAATTTCTCTCTCTCCTGATGAGTTTTACTGTGAGCGGTGATGAGGAACCAAGCTACTTCTTCCAAACTTTGTTCAGAGATCTCCTCAGATGAATATTCAGTTTCATCACTCACAAGGTCTACCTTTCAAATAACACTAGAACACAGTTCAGTCGAGTTCTTTGCCACTTTATAGGAAGACTTACCTCTCCTCCAATTTCTAATAACACATTCCTCATTTCTGTTTGAGACCTCACCAGAATAGGCTTTAACGTCCATATTTCTATCTGTTCATGATTATTTCTGTATTCTCTACAAAGATGGAGATTTCCTCTCCAGTGTGCCTCTTTTCTTTCTGAGCCACCGCCAGAATCACTTTTCATAGGTAAGGGCTGAAAGGCCTTTATGGTGATCTCAGCTCTTTTTTAGCATGCACTTCAAATCTCTTTCAGCCTTTACCTACTATCCAATTCCAAGGCCACTTCCACATATTTAGGTATTTGCTACTTCTTGGTACCAAAATATGTCTTAGCTCAAGGGACTAGAACAAACTACCACAGACTGGGTGGCTTAAACAACAGATGTTTATTTCTCACACTTCTGGAGGCTGCAAAGTCCAAAATCAAGCCACCAGCAGACTCTAGGTCCATAAACTTCTCATTCATAATTTCTGACCATTTCGTTTCTGTGCTACATTTTAGCTAATTTTTCACATCTGTCATCCATGTCATTCACTTCCTCTTTATCAATATCTGATCTTTTTCCCATTCACTTTGATATACAGATGTGTGATGTTTGTATGTTGAATTTCATCATACACTATGAAATATTCAATTTCAATGGTCAAGATTTACTAACATAAATCATTTTTACCCAAAATGACAGGGCTACCAGGACTCTGCCTTCACTGGCTGCCCCTGAGAATTGGACAGAGCAAGCCCTGTGGGGATGAGGACCCAGAGGTCTGGTGGGATGGGGCAAGGGAGGACCAAAGGTAGCCACAGCAGCTCACAGCAGCATCTCCAGGAAGAAGAACATCCCCGAGTGAGGCTGCCAAGGGCTGGGCACGTCACAGACCTTATTTCCCTCAACTAGCACACCTCAGTGCCTACTCTTATAGATCAAAGAACTAAAGGTCTCAGAATTTGCCAACATCACTTGCTCAAAATCATGACTTCTAAGGGCCTGTGCCTCCTTCATGTCACCCCAGTGCCTTAGGGAGGGAGATTTGCAGGCAGTAGTCTGTGCTGCTCTGTGAGCTGGGGAAAGTCACTCCCCACCTCTGACTCAGGGTTCTACATTTCTAAAAGAAGAGGGAGTGGGCTAATGAAGACAGCCCTGGCTCTAGGACTCACACCTCGGAGGGCAGGGGCTGTGCCCAGGCCCCGTGAGAGCAGGTATCTTGGTCTAGGGCCTGTGCTCCTAGGGTCTCACAGAGGGGAATGAGACCTGCGGCCTTGGACTCAGGGCCACTCATTCATCAGTCCTGGTGCTTTCCTCCACCCAGCCACCCAGCCTCAGGATCAGACCCTGCTATGTCCCCACTTCCACAGTCCCACAGAAGTCCTGGGGCACTTCCCACCCAGAGGTTGCACAGTGGGGAGTCGGTGACCCACCTGTGTTGAGGGGGTCTCTGGGCTGCCTGGTTGTTGGCCAGGGCAGAGAAAAGATGAAAGTCAGTGACTCAGGGCACCCAGGTCCTGGTCATAGCCGGCCCCTCAGGCCCTGCAGTTTAGGCCGTCTCAGCCTTCAACAGAGGCCCCAACGCACCTGTGGCTCCCGGGGCCAACCGTTGCGCTTCTGGAGTCGGAGCGCTGCCCTCCAGCACACCCCCGCGCCTGGAGCCCAGCCGGGGTCGGCAGTGGCCGTGGCCGGGGATTCTCACAGCTCCAGGGTGGCCACGGGCAGCAGCAGCAGCCAAAGAAAGGCCACAGGCTGGCTTCGGCCTTGGGCGATCTACGCCTCTGCACCCATTGCCAGGGTTGCTGACTCCGGCCTGACCCTACCCTGGCCCTGCCTGACCTTGCCCTGACCCCGCCTCAGCCCAGCCCTGATCCCACCCTGACCTTCTTAATAACCTTTTAAACAACTCTACTAAGATATAATTTATATACCATGAAGTTCACTTATTATTATACAAGGGACAATTCAATGATTTTCTGTACATTATTAAAAATTTATTTACTTTTTTATATTTAAATAAACTTGTTTAGATTTATGAAAAAGTTGCAAAGACAGCACAGAGTCCCAATATCCCCTTCACCCGCTTTCCCCTAATGTTAGGATCTTACATTACTATGGCATATTTAGCACAACTAGTGAGCCAATATTGAGACATTAATGTTAAGTGAAGTCCATTCTTTCTTGTTTTAAATTTTTTTAAGCTTAAGGTGTAGAGCATAATGATTTGACTTCCATGCATCGTGAAAGGATCATCAGAATAAATTTAGTGAACATCCATCATCCCACATAGATACAAAATTAAAGAAATAGGAAAAAAATGTTTTCCTCTGAGGAGAACTCTTGGGCTTTACCCTATCGACTGTCATGTATAACATACAGCAGTGTTAATTATATTTATCATGTTGTCCATTACACCCGTAGTAACTATTTATGTTATAACTGGGAGTTTGCACCTTTGACTGCAGCTAACCAATTCCCCCTCCCCCAATCTCCCGCCTCTGGTAACCACAAATCTGATCTCTTTTCCCATGAATTTGTTTGTTTCTATTTGAAATATAATTGACCTACAATGCTATGTTAGTTGCTGTTACATAGCATGGTGATATGGTTATTTCTATACATTTCAAAACGATAAATAGAGTTATGATATGTCACCATACAAAGATATTACATAATTATTGACTATATTCTCCACACTGTACATTTCATACTCATTTATTTTGCAGCTGAAACTTTGTACCTCTTAATCTACCTCACCTATTGCTTTCTTCCCCCCAACACTCTCCCTTCTGGCAAGCACCTGTTTGTTCACTGTATCTATAACTCTGTCTCTGTTTTGTTATGTTTGTCCATTTGTTTTCTTTTTTAGATTGCACATACAAGTGTAATCATACAGTACTTGCCTTTGTCTGACTTACTTCACTTAACATAATAAATACCCTCTAGGTCCATCCATGTTGTCGCAAAGGGCAAGATTTCCTTCTTTATCAGATATGTGATTTGCAAGACTTTCTCCAAGTCTGTAGCTTCTTTCTGTTTTTATACATCCTTAATTTCTCTCAGCAATACTGTGCGGTTTTCAGTGGACAGATCTTGCACCACTTTATTAAATTTATTTCTAAGCATTTTATTCTTTTCCATGCTACTGTGAGTGAAATTTTGTTAATTTCCGTTTCATATTTTTATACCTAGAAATGCAATTTATTTATATAAGAAATGTTGCTTCCTACGACCTACCTAAACTTCTTTGTTCATTCTAGTCTGTCTTATTTTGTTTTGGTGGTTTCATTGGGGTTTTCCAACACATAGGGTCATGTCCTCTGCAATAAAAGTTCTAATTCTACCATTTAAAGTTGGATGCCTTTAATTTCTTCTCTCCTACCTTCTTTCTTTTTCCCTTCCTTCCTTTTCCTTCCTTCCTTCCTCCCTTCCTTTCTTCCTTCTTCCCTTCCTTCCTTGCTTCTTTCCTTTCTTTCCTCCACTTCTTAGAGACTACATTTATAAGGACCTTGCTTTTTAAATATGGTCTATCAATCTTTGTCTTTAACGTTGTTTCATCTATTCACATTTAATGTGATTATTGATATGGCTGGAACTACATTTTCCACTTTGCTATTTGTTTTCTATATGTCTCTTATCTTTCCCCACACTTTTGAGACAGGCTGGGACCTGGGACCCTTTGCTGCAGTGCTACAGCATATTTCTGTATACTGGTGTATGCATGGGCGACAGCCCCACCTGTGGGTTAGATTTCTACAGATGACATACAACTGTCTGGTTTGCAGGCTTGATCACCCCGGTGGGCAGTTTACAGGGTGCAACCTCCTTCAGAGGCCCTTTCTGAAAGCTTGCAGGTTGGTGCCTGAAGAGACAACTGCAGGGGGCAGGTTGAAAGAGCAATCTCTCTCTTTCTCTTTTTCAGTCTTTTCTGTCCCTCCTCCCTTTACCTCTCCCTTGATCCTTATACCTGCACTCCCATCCCCTTTATCCTGAAGACTTCTTGTTTGTGTCTAAGTTTTTGTCATTGGTATCTTGGTTTTATGAGTTTTGTCTGTCCAACCGCTCCTACAAGTCTCTGCCAACATTGTGGGCATGGCAGAGCACTTAAGCCTTGAAATACAAACGCATCCCACATTGTCTGAGACTCGACTCCAGCCTTGGGTTACTTAGTGGGATTTTAAAGAACAAAAAAAAGAAGAGAGGGGCTTGCACCTCTCTCCTCTGCCTTTGCAATGTAACTATTCTGCCTGGACTCTCAGGGACTCCCTGATCCATCTGTAGTCCCCCAGACTGAGGGAAAAAAAGAGGCCTTTTTAAATTCAAGCAGGAAAACTGAGATCTCTGATTTTGTAAAAATTAACGTGTCTGGCTTAAGCTTGTGGCTTTAATTAATACAGACCTCTGTGTATTATCAACATTAAGTATAATACTTCTATTGTACCTAGGCTTACTGGAAGTCAATAAGTGCATATTGTTTCTGTGATAAACTCTACTATCAAGGAAAATAACCTGATAGGATTAAACTTTTAAGTAAATATAACTGGATAAGAGCTTTCTAGTAAACTCTATGGGAATAATCGTGTTTTCAAAATGTCCATTTAGAATGGTCCCGCCAGATTTTGGTAACTTGAAACTAAATTAAGTTAAATGATAGGAATCCATCGAGTATCCAGGCCCTTTCAAAGAAGATGAAATATTGGAACCGTATTTGCTAAACAGGCCTAAATTTACCTACTCACAAGTTTCCTTGTGAGAGGGAAACTAAGGATGTTTGGATTTATTAGACACATATCTTGCATCACATTAAGGAAAGAAATTGTGCTTTGGGAAGATACATGGGATCTTCCCATGGGATCTTCCCAACAGGTTATGGGATATTCCAATTAGGGAATGCTAATGTAAAAGACAGTTCATGGTGGCTTAAGGAAAGTAGGATGTGTGCTTTCAGAAAAGAAGGTATGAGGAATGGAAATGTATTTTGTTAGAAGGAAAAATGTGATTTTGTCCTACAGCTGGTTATTTCTGAACGGAAAAAAGAAGGCATGAAATACGGCTACAGTAAGTTGCAGAAGATTTGTGAAAACGGAACGTTGAGAAAAGAATTTTGTATGTGGTCGGGATTTTCTAAGGTTGGATTAACTTTAATTAGGTAACTGGATCTTATCAAGAGTAGGCTGATATAAGACTGGATTTGGTTTCTTTCTCTCATAAGAAAACAACATTTTCTGGGAATGCTCCTTTTGCTAACAGATTGTGTGAGTTTCTGCGCCTTTAAGTGAGCTGTATTTACTTTTGAAATCTTTTTTTTTTCCACCTTTGCTCAAGGAATAATTGTATCACAGCAGCCTATGATTCTATTTGACTGGGTGTTTTAAAAGTTCTGGAAATGTTTGACAGATTTCCCAAATATCAAATTCTAATTGAAATTCTTTTGACTTCAGTTAATTTTGGGATGCTTCATGGGGCCCCTGGAGCCTCCAGAGATTCGAAACTAATTGTGTTCACTTGGTATGTTAAATTACATGGGAAACATTGTCCAAACTCACTGTTGCCTGTGTCAGATGGAATCATCAGGCTCTCCCCAGTTTTCTCATAGCTGCCAAACAGATAGGGGAAAAGGGTTTGGGGTTGTTCTGCTGTCTAGTCCCTCACCTTATTCTATGTCCAGAAAAAAAAAAATCCCCTGTGGGAATACTCCCCATGTAGGCCCATAGGTCCTGACCCCCGTGGCATTTCCCATTGCACCCAGCCCCAATTCCTCCAGGAGTTCCTTTTTTGCACCTCTAGGACCCCTTTCGCTCAAGGCCTTGGCAGCCCATACCGTTTGTTACAGACTACCTATTGGACAGCCACTTCCAAGCAGCCCACATCCTAGGCTTTAGAGATGCTCAGACTCGAGGAATACCCCCAGCATAGGAAAATATTATAGGACAAAAGCCTCCTGGTAGACGTCTCTGGGACACTGGACTTCATTTCTAGGAGCGCTTTTTCACGGTTTCATGTTATTCAACATGGGATGATCCTTGTCTAAGCCAGAAAAAACACCTCTGGAGCGTAACCTTAGAAATTGGAAATTTTCAAAACAGACGGCCTGAAAAGGGAAAAACTTAAACTCTATTGTAACATTGCCTGGCCATTGTATAAATTGGGGAATGGAGAAAAACGGCCTGAAAATGGGGCTCTGTAATATCGTCTTGCAATTGGATCTCTACTGTTGCACGACAGGGAAATGGACTGAAGTTCCCGATATTCAAGCCTTCATGGTCCTGGGAATTCCCTGGCGGTCCAGGGGTTAGGACTCTGAGCTGTCACTGCTGAGGGCCTGCGTTCGATCCCAGGTCAGGGAACTAAAATCCCACAAATCGCGTGGGGCTGCCCAGAAAAAAAAAAAAAAAAAACCTTTCACATGGCCAAAAAATACCATAAGTAACATCAAAAGACAAATGATTGGAAGAAAAGTATATCACCATATAAATCAATATCTTTCACAGTTGAAGGGATAATATCCCCACTTTATAAGAACTTTTAAAAATCAAGAAGAAAATACCACATGTCCTACAGAAAAATGGACACAAGACATGATCAGACAGTTTACCAAAAGAGGTATAAAGAAATGAAAAGATGTTCAACTTCACTCATGATAAGAGAAATGCAAATTATAACTACACTGAGATACCATTACTCACTCACTCATCAGCTTGACAAAAATTCAAAAGCTTGACAGTACTCTGTGTTAGTGACACTGTTAGGAAATAGACATTTTCATATATTGTTGGTGGGAATGCAGAATGGTAGAAGCCTTTTAGAGGGGAGCTGGCCAATATTTAAACTGTATATACATACCTACCTATTGACACAGCAAGCACACTTCTAAGCATCTAAAGAGTCACTTGCAATTTTATGAATATACACAGGCACACGGTTCTTTTTCACAGCATTATTTACAGTTGCAAAATATTGAAAATGGCTTGAATGTTTAAGTATAGGAGGCTCTATCAACTGCAGCATATACACAATGGAGTAAAACGCATGTGAGAAAAAGTCTGAGAAAGAAGATATTAATGAAATATTATGGAGGAAATGTTATTAAGTGAAAAGAGCAAAGGGAAAAAAGCATATATAGTTTGTTACCTCTTGTGTCAGAAAGAAGGAAAAATAATGAACATATTATTTGATTATATATCCTCAGTCTTGGGCAGTTTATCTTTATATGTGTGTTAGAATTACAAAGAAATCTTTAACTCTTTAGTAGGTTTGGTTCTTATAGCAGTATGGTGAAGCAGTTTTGAAACTGTTTTGGATGCATTATAGGATTCAGCAAATGAGTACATATGTCTATGTTGTTGGGAGCCTGGGTTCTCACTGTGGAAGAGAAGTCATACAAATATGGAATGGGACAAAGCAGGGAAGAATCCCATGAGGATGAGCGGGAATTGGAAGTACTGGTGTGAACTTAACATTTGGTAAGATCTGTATACGTGTGTCTGTACATGCTCATGTGCCCATGCATATTTGTATGCATATATATTTGTATATGTGTGTATACACCCATGTATTTTCTATGTCTGTCCACTGGAAAGTCCAAGAAGAATGCTCCAGTAGCAGTGAGCACATCTAGCACCCAGATCTTAGTCTCTAACACCATTTTCCATTAGTGGAAACCCTGGCTTCTTGGCTTACTGGCTGCTTCCAGGGTTAGGATAGGGTAAGTACAAGATGATTCTGGATCCAGAAAGTAAAAACATGCTAAAAAACATGTTGGAGGATGATACTAGGACCGGGGAGCCAGTTTGAAGGGATTCCCACCCACTGGCCAAATCTGGGATGATTTGAGCACCAAACTACTTGAGTACACTTATAAACCATTGGGAAGAAAAAGAGAAACTTACAAGTCTATAACAATAAATATATAAGTCAATGAAGTCTATTGCTTACAGTAGAATGTCAATGGCAACTGGTAACTTCACTTTTTCCTCCTCATATCAACAGCTTACACAATCATAGTACATTTATTAAAGCTAAGAAAGTAACCTTGGGACATCACTATTAGGAACTTCACACGGTATTCATATTTTCCACTATTGTCCTTTTTATGATCTAGGATCCAGTCTAGGATGTGACAATGCATTTAGTCATCATGTCTCTTCAGTGTCCTCAAATCTGTGACAGTTTCACTGTTTCCATCTTTCATGACCTTGATACTTGAAAAGAGCTAGTCAGCTATTGTATTGAATGCCCCTCAATTTGGGATTGTCTGAAGTTTTCTCATTAGACTTGCATCATGGACATTTGCAAGAATACCACAGAAACGAAGTGTACCATATCAAGGGGTACATGTGCCAACATGATTTATTCGTGGTGATGTTCACCTTGATCACTTGATAAAGGTAGCTTTGGACAGGTTTCTCCACTACAAAATCAACCATTTTTCTCTTTGCATACCCTGTTCGTTAATTAGTAAGTATAGCTCATACTCCTAGGGAGGGCAATTAAGCTCTACTTCCTGGAGAATGGACCTTGTGATTAGAATAACAACACAGTGACTGTGCTTCTTACACTCCCCCACCCTACAGAAGAGAGTGGCCCAGTAGTTCCTGGACCCCAAACTAGCAAAAGACAGCCCAAATAGGCTCATTCCTCCCTGGATGGAACGGAAGTCCTGCTGACAACACCAGGTGAGCCCAGCAGCACCAGCAGGTGGTATCAATTAGGACCCCTGATAACAGTAAGTGGTGAAGGGAAGCGCTCTCTTTTCTCACAGGACTGACACTCCCCTCCCCTCACCTAGAGACACTAGGTAGTTGGCTGGTAGCAGCCAGGGCAATTCTGCCAAAGAAATACATTCCCACAAAGTGTTCTTTATCCCCACATACCTGAGACTCCCCATCTACATGCAAGACACCTGGCAGCTAGGCAGCACCAGCAAGGACATGTCCCCTCTCCCCCACCTTAAATTGCCCAGCAGAGGAAGAGATTCCCCTCCCCTACTGAAAGATACCAGGTGGCCAGGAGACAGTGGGAAGGGGGACTCTGATACATCAGTGGCTCAGCCAGTGAAACTTTTCCTATTTGGGGCCACAGCATCCCCCACCTAGAGACACAAAGAAGCCTGTTTTGGGAAGCTCCATCCACACTCTCCAAAAACAACAGCAGGGAAAAGTGGGGGCCAAAGTGTTACCAAAGAAACTAAACAGATTCACAGTAAAACAAGAGTTTTGAAAACTGTCTTTGGAACAAACACAGCCCACAGCGCTAGGCCAGGATCTGGGGGCCAAACCTAAAGACAGAATGACTTCCTGCTAAAATGAAAGATTTAAACAAGATGCAGAGTCCCTTAACATCACAGCTAAATGTTCAGGATACAATAGAAAATTACCGATCATGCCAAGAACCAGGAATCACAAATTAGAAAAGATAATCACCTGACACCAATACTGAGAAGGGACAGTAAAGCAGCTATCATAAAAATGCTTCAAGCAATTGTAAGTTCTCTAGAAACAAAGGAAAAGGTACAAAATTTCAACCAAAAGAAGGTATACAAAAAGTACGGTGGAAATGAAACAACTAAAAATTAGAAAATTTAAAACTCATTGGAGTGGGTCAATGGTAGAATTTATATGACAGAAAATGGAATCAGAGAATTTGAGGACAGGTCAATATAACTTAACAAATCTAAACAACAGAGAGTAAATAGACTGGGATAAAAAAGGAATCTCTGGGACAAGAATAAAAAAGCTAACATTTATGTTATCAGAGTCCCAGAAAGAGAGAATGGGACTGATAAACTATTTAGATAAATAATGGCTGAAAACTTGCCCTATTTGGCAAAAGACTTAAGTGTGCAGATTCAAGAAACCAAGTGACTATTAAATAAGTCCTAATATATCCACACTAAGACATCATATTTAAAATTATGAAAACTAAAAACAAAAAAATATTGAAAGCATCCAGAAAGAAATGATTCATTACCCATAGGGGAGAGGGAACACACCAATTCAGATGACAGCACATACCATATGAAACGTTGGAGCTCACAAGGAGATGGCACAATCTTTTTCTTCAAGTGCTGAAAGAAAAGACTGTCAACTGATGAATGTGCATCTGGCAAGACTATTCTTTAGTAATGAAGTGCAATGAACATGTTTTTAGATGCAGGAAAACTGAAAGAATTTGTTGCTAGCAGACCTACCCTTAAACAATGTCTAAAGGAAGTTCTTCAAATGGAAGTATATGATAAAAGAAGAAATACTGGAGCATTAGGAAGGAAGAAAAAATGAAACGAACACAAATATGAGTACATACAATAGATTATTCTTCTACCCACAAGATCTTAGAATCACATGTGATAACTGAAGCAAAACTGATAATACTGATACTCTAGAAAATGATATTTTAAAATGGGAAAGATAAAGGGACCTAAATGAAAGTAATGTTTTCACACTTAACTACAAGTGGTAATATACCATGATAAGGCACATATGTATATTGTAATACTCAGAGCAACCACTAAGAAAACTACAATGAGATGCACTAAAAACATTAAGAATGAATCCAAATAGAATCTTAAATAATAAACCAATAACCCACAGCAAAACAAGAAAGAAGTAACAGAAAAATGAGAACCAGAGGAAACACATGTAAAATAAAGAATAAAATGGCTAACTTAAGCCCTCACATATCAGTAAGTAACAGTTCTAATTACACCCTTCAAAAGAGAGATTGTGAGGGTGGATTAAAAATCGTAAGTATATGCTGTTTATCAAAGTCAATGACATAGGAAGATTGAAAGCAAAAGGGTGGAAAAAGACATATCATGCAATCAATTTTAAAAATCAGGAGTATACTAAAGTAGATTTCAGGGCAAAGAAATTTATTATAGACAACAAGGGACATTACTTAATAATCATGAATCAATCCACCAGGAAGATGTAACATTCCTATATGTATATGAACCAGATGACAGAATGCATGAAGGAAAACCTGAGAGAGCAGATAGAGAAATTGAGAAAATTTATTACTATTGACAATTGTTGGTATTGTTCTATCAACTGACAGAACTACTGGAACAAAAATCATCAAGGATGTAGCAGTCCTGAACTCCATGATCAAATGCCAGGATCTAATTTATACACACACAAACACACACACACACACACACACACACATACGTATATCATTCCACCCAAGGACAGCAGAATATATGTTTCTTTTTCCAGCACCCATGAAACACTCACCAAGACAGTCCATATACTGGGCCATAAAACACACTTCACCAAATTTAAAAGAAAGGGTATATTCTTTAACCACAATGGAATCAAACTAGATATAAATAACAGACAACAGGAGAACCTCCAAAGACCTTGAAATTGAACAACACAGTAATAAACCATGGGTCAAACAGGAAGTCATTTCAAAGGAAATCATTTAAAAAGACATAGCACTGAATGAAAATACAACATATCAAACTTGTAGAATGCTGCTACAGCCAGGATGAGTGGGAAATATTTTACACTAAATGGCCATGTTATACATAAAGAAATGTTTCAAATCAGTAGTTAAATTCACACCTCAAGAAACTTGAAAAAGTGGAGCAAAATAAAGCTAAAGGAAGCAGATGGATGGAAATAATAGAGACAAAAACAGAAATCAATATCATTCATACAGAAAAACAAGAGGGAAGGAAACAAAAAGTTGGTTCTTCAAAGAGTAAAATAAAATTGATGAACCTCTTATAATTATGACAAAAATAAGAGAGAAGATACAAATCATCAGTATCAGGAATGAAATGGAATATCAACATAGACCCTGTAGCCATTAAAGGGTAATAAGGAATTACTATGAACAGTTTTACTACACTCACGAATTCTGTGTCTAGAGAAAATGCAACAATTCCTCAAAAACCACATTCCAAAACTCTAGATAAAATAGATGATCTGAATAGAGACATAACCAGTACAGAAACTGAATTTATTATTTAAAAATTCCTGAAAGAGAAATACCCAGGCCCAGATGATTTCATTGGAGTATTCTACCAAACATTTGAAGAAGGAATAATTTTATACAGTCTCTTCCAGAAAACAGAAGAGGGAACATTTCCTAATTTATCTTATGAGGCCATTGTAACTTGATGCCAAAAGCAGACAAAGTACAAAACTGTAAATGTACATACCAGTATCTCTCATGAAGATACGTACAAGAATTCTCGACAACATTAGCAAATTAAATCAAACCCTGTATAAATAGCATGATACCTTATGACCCAGTAGATTTAATTCCACATATGCAAGGCTGGTTCAATATTAGGAACTCAGCAATGAAAAAGAGCAAACTATTGATAAAAGCAAGAACCTGGACGAATTTCCAGAAAATTACGTTGAGTGAAAAAAGCCAATCCCAGTAGGTTACATACTATATGATTCCATTTCTATAATATTTCTTAAAGTGAGAAAACTATCAAGAAAATAGTAATGGTTAACATGGGTTAAAGGTGAGGTTAGGGGGACAAGAGAGAGGTGGGTGTGACTAAAAAGGCAACATGAGGGATCTTTGTGGTAATGAAACTCTCTTGTGTATTTAGTGCTGAATATATGGACATATGCATGTGGGAAAACTACATGAGGTAAATATACACATGCGCACATACAAATTCATATATGTGAAACATGGAAACCGGAATATGATTGGATTGTATCAACGTGAATATTTTTGTTAAATTTCCGTACTATAGTTTTGCAACATGTTGCCACTGGAGAAAATCAGGAAGGGTACACAGGATCTCTAGTTTATTTCTTTCAATTGTATGTGAATGTACAATTATCTCAAAATTAAAAGTTTATTTTTAAAAAAGAACCAAGGTAAATTTTAAGCCATAAAAACTCTGTAGAGACTCCTGCCATAATCTTGGAGGTACTCGATCCCATTTGGGTTAGAGAAAAAATTTTAGGACACATTTTAGGCCTTTTTCTTAAATGAATTTTACATTATTTGGGTTAGTTGGAATTCACGTATTCCCGCTACGTTTAAGAAATGCACGATGAGGTAGTCTCATCCAACAGAGGGAAGACAGCAGAAGCAAGAAGAACTACAATCCTGCAGCCTGTGGAACAAAAAACACATTCACAGAAGGACAGACAAGATGAAAGGGCACAGGGCTATGTACCAGATGAAGGAACAAGATAAAACTCCAGAAAAACAACTAAATGAAGTGGAGATAGGCAACCATCCAGAAAAAGAATTCAGAATAATGAGTGTGAAGATGAGTCAGGACCTCAGAAAAAGAATGGAGGCAAAGATCAAGAAGATGCAAGAAATATTTGACAAAAACCTAGAAGAATTAAAGAACAAACAAACAGAGATGAACAATACAATAACTGAAATGAAAAATACACTAGAAGGAATCAATTGCAGAATAACGGAGGCAGAAGAACGGAAAATGACATGGAAGACAGAATGGTGGAATTCACTGCTGCAGAACAGAATAAAGAAAGAGGAATGAGAAGAAATGAAGACAGCCTTAGAGACCTCTGGGACAACATTAAACGCAACAATATTTGCATTATAGGAGTGCCAGAAGGAGAAGAGCGAGAGAAAGGACCCGAGAAAATATCTGAAGAGACTATAGAAGAAAACTTCCCTAACTTGGGAAAGGAAAGAGCCACCCAAGTCCAGGAAGTGCAGAGTCCCATACAGGATAAACCCAAGGAGAAATAGGTCAAGACACATAGAAATCAAATTAACAAGAATTAAAGACAAAGAAAAAATTTTGAAAGCAGCAAGGGAAAAATGACAAATAACTTACAAGGGAACTCCCCTAAGGTTAACAGCTGATTTCTCAGCAGAAACTCTACAAGCCAGAAGACAGTGGCATGATATACTTAAAGTGATGAAAGGGAAGAACCTACAACCAAGACTACTCTACCCGGCAAGGATCTCATTCACGTTCGATGGAGAAATCAAAAGCTTTACAGACAAGCAAAAGCTAAGAGAATTCAGCACGAAAAAACCAGCTCTACAACAAATGCTAAAAGAACTTCGCTAAGTGGGAAACACAAGAGAAGAAAAGGACCTACAAAACAAACCCAAAACAATCAAGAAAATGGTAATAGGAACACACATATCGATAGTTACCTTAAACGTGAATGGATCAAATGCTCCAACAAGAAGACACAGGCTCGCTGAATGGATACAAAAACAAGACCCATGTATTTGCTGTCTATAAGAGACCCACTTTAGACTGAGGGACACATTCAGACTGAAAGTGAGGGGATGGATAAAGATATTCCATGCAAATGGAAATCAAAAGAAAGCTGGAGTAGCAATACCCATATCAGATAAAATAGACTTTAAAATAAAGAATGTTACAAGAGACAAGGAAGGACACTACGTAATGATCAAGGGATCAATCCAAGAAGGAGATATAAGACTTATAAATATATATGCACCCAACATAGGAACACCTCAATACATAAGGCAACTGCCAACAGCTCTAAAAGAGGAAATCAAGAGTAACACAGTAATAGTGGGGGACTTTATCACCTCACTTACATCAATGCCCAGATCATCCAAACAGAAAATTAATACGGTGACACAAGATTTAAAATGACACAATAGACCGGAGAGAGTTAATTGATATTTATATGACATTCCATCCAAAAACCACAGATTACACTTTCTCCTCAAGTACGCATGGAACATTCCCCAGGATAGACCACGTCTTGGATCTCAAATCAACCCTCAGTAAATTTAAGGAAACTGAAATCATATCAAGCATCTTTTCTGACCACAATGCTATAAGATTAGAAATCAAGTACAGGGAAAAAAACACCAATACATGGAGGCCAAACAATACATAACCAAATAACCAAGAGATCGCTGAAGAAATCAAAGAGGAAATAAAAATATACCTAGAGACAAATGACAATGAAAACACGATGATCCAGAACCTATGGGATGCAGCAAAGGCAGTTCTAAGAGGGAAGTTTATAGCTATACAAGCCTACCTCAAGAAACAAGAAAAATCTGAAATACACAATCCAATGTTACACCTAAAGGAACTAGAGAAAGAAGAACAAACACAACCCAAAGTTAGCAGGAGGAACGAAATCATAAAGAGCAGAGCAGAAATAAATGAAATAGAAACAAAGAAAACAGTAGCAAAGATCAATAAAACTAAAAGCAGTCTTTGAGAAGATAAGCAAAATTGATAAACCATTAGCCAGACTCATCACAAAAAAGAGGGAGAGGACTCAAATCAATAAAATTAGAAATGAAAAAGAGGAAATCACAACTGACATTGCAGTAATACAGAGGATCATAAGAGATTACCACAAACAACTATATGCCAATTAAATGAACAACCTGGAAGAAATGGACAAATTCTTAAAAAGGTATAACCTTCCAAGACTGAACCAGGAAGAAATAGAAAATATGAACAGATAAATCACAAGTAATGAAATTGAAACTGTGATTAAAAATCCTGCAACAAACAAAAGTCCAGGACCAGATGGCTTCACAGGTGAATTCTATCAAACATTTAGAGAAGAACTAACACCCATCCTTCTCAAACTCTTCCAAAAAATTGAAGAGGAAGGAAAACTCCCTCACTCATTTTATGAGGCCACCATAACCATGATACCAAAACCAGACAAAGATACTACAAAAAAAAATTATAGACCAATATCACTGATGAATATTGATGCAAAAATGCTCAACAGGACACCAGCAAACAGAATCCAACAATACGTTAAAAGGATCATACACCATGGTCAAGTGGGATTTATACCAGAAATGCAAGGATTCTTCAATATACCCAAATCAATGTGATACACCATATTAACAAATTGAAGAAGAAAAACCATATGATCATCTCAATAGATGCAGAAAACGATTTTGAACAAAAAATTCAACACCCATTTATGATAAAAAAACTCTTCAGAAAGTGGGCATAGAGGGAAACTACCTCAACATAATAAAGGCCATATATGACAAAACCACAGCAAACATCATTCTCAATGGTGAAAAACTGGAAGCATTTCCTCTAAGATCAGTAACAAGACAAGGATGTCCATTCTCAATGCTATTATTCAACATAGTTTTGGAAGTCCTAGCCACGGCAATCAGGGAACAGAAAGAAATAAAAGGAATACAAATTGTAAAAGAAGAAGTAAAACTGTCACTCTTTGCAGATGACATGATACTATACATAGAAAATCCTGAAGATGCCACGAGAAAACTATTAGAGCGAATCAATGAATTTGGTAAAGTGGCAGGATACAAAATTGATGCACAGAAACCTCTTGCATTCCTATACACTAATGATGAAAAATCTGAAAGAGAAATTAAGGAAACACTGCCATTTACCATTTCCACAAAAAGAATAAAATACCTAGGAATAAAGCTACCTGGGGAGACAAAAGGCCTGTATGCAGAAAACTATAAGACACTGATGAAAGAAATTAAAGACGATACCAACAGATGGAGAGATATTCCATGTTCTTGGATTGGAAGAAGCGATATTGTGAAAATGATTATATTACACAAATCAATCTACATATTCAATGCAATCCCTATCAAATTGCCAATGGCACTTTTTTACAGAACTAAAACAAAAAATCTTAAAATTTGTATGGAGACACAAAAGACCCCGAATAGGCAAAGTAGTCTTGAGGGAAAAAAACAGAGCTGGAGGAATCAGACTCCCTGATTTCACACTATACTACAAAGGTACAGAAATCAAGACAATATGGTACTGGCACAAAAACAGATATATAGATCAATACACCAGGATAGAAAGCCCAGAGATAAACCTACGCACCTGTGGTCAACTAATCTATGACAAAGGAGGCAAGGATATACAATGGAGAAAAGACAGCCTCTTCTGTAAGCGGTGCTGGGAAAACTGGACAGCTACATGTAAAAGAATCTAATTAGAATACTCCCTAACACCATACACAAAAACAAACTCAAAATGGATTGGAGACCTAAGCGTAAGATGGGACCCTATAAAACTCTTAGTGGAAAACATAGGAAAAACACTCTGACATAAATCACAGCAAGACCTTTTTTGACCCACCTCTTAGAGTAATGGAAATAAAAACAAAAATAAGCAAATGGGACCTAATGAAACTTAAAAGCTTTTGCAAAGCAAAGGAAACTACAAACAAGACGAAAAAACAGCCTTCAGAATGGGAAAAAATACTTGCAAACGAATCAACAGACAAAGGATTAATCTCCAACATATATAAACAGCTCATGCAGCTCAATATTAAAAAAATAAACAACCCAATCAAAAAATGGGCAGAAGACTTCAATAGACATTTCTCCAAAGAGGACATACAGATGGCCAAGAAGCACATGAAAAGCTGCTCAATCAACCTCACTAATTATTAGAGAAATGCAAATCAAAACTTCAGTGAGGTATCACCTTACACCAGTAAGAATGGGCATCATCAGAAAATCTACAAACAACAAATGCTGGAGACGCTGTGAACAAAAGGAAAAACTCTTGCACTGTTGGTGGGAATGTAAATTGATACAGCAACTATGGAGAACAGTATGGAGGTTCCTTACAAAACTAAAAATAGAATTACCATATGACCCAGCACTCCCACTACTGGGCATATACCCAAAGAAAACCATAATTCAAAAAGACACACGCACCCTAATGTTCATTGCTGCGCTATTTACAATAGACAGGTTATGGATGCAACCTAAATGCCCATCGACAGATGAATGGATAAACAAGATGTGGTACATATATGCAATGAAATATTACTCAGCCATAGAAAGGAATGAAATTGGGTCATTTGTAGAGACGTGTATGAATCTAGAGACTGTCATACAGAGTGAAGTAAGTCAGAAACAGAAAATGAAATATATATTAACGCCTATATGTGGAACCTAGAAAAACGGTACAGTTGAACCGGTTTGCAAGGCAAGAATAGAGACACAGATGTAGAGAACAAACGTGTGGAAACCAAGAGGGGAAAGCAGTGGCAGGGGGTGTGTGATGAATTGGGAGATTGGGATTGACATGTATACACTGATGTGTATAAAATGAATGACTAATAAGAACCTGCTGTATAAAAAAAACAAATTACAAGCGGGGTTTATTCCAGGAATGCAAGGATTCTTCAATATATGCAAATCTATCAATGTGATACACCATATTAACAAATTGAAGGAGAAAAACCATATGATCATCTAAACAGATGCAGAGAAAGCTTTTGACAAAATTCAACACCCATTTATGATAAGAACCCTGCAGAAAGTAGGCATAGAGGGAACTTTCCTCAACATAATAAAGGCCATATATGACAGGCCCACAGCTAACATCATCCTCAATGGCGAAAAACTGAAAGCATTTCCACTAAGATCAGGAACAAGACAAGGTTGCCCACTCTCACCACTCTTATTCAACATAGTTTTGGAAGTTTTACCCACAGCAATCAGAGAAGAAAAGGAAATAAAAGGAATCCAAATCGGAAAAGAAGAAGTAAAGCTCTCACTGTTTGCAGATGACATGATACTATACATAGAGAATCCTAAAGATGCTACCAGAAAACTACTAGAGCTAACCAATGAATTTGGTAAAGTAGCAGGATACAAAATTAATGCACAGAAATCTCTTGCATTCCTATATACTAATGATGAAAAATGTGAAAGTGAAATCAAGAAAACACTCCCATTTACCACTGCAACCAAAAGAATAAAATATTTAGGAATAAACCTAACTAAGGAGACAAAAGACATGTATGAAGAAAATTATAAGACACTGATGAAAGAAATTAAAGATGATACAAATAGATGGAGAGATATACCATGTTCTTGGGTTGGAAGAATCAACATTGTGAAAATGACTCTACTACCCAAAGCAATCTATACATTCAATGCAATCCCTATCAAACTAACACTGGCATTTTTCACAGAACTAGAACAAAAAATTTTGCAATTTGTATGGAAACACAAAAGACCCCGAATAGCCAAAGCAATCTTGAGAACGAAAAACGGAGCTGGAGGAATCAGGCTCCCTGACTTCAGACTATACTACAAAGCTACAGCAATCAAGACAGCATGGTACTGACACAAAAACAGAAAAATAGATCAATGGAACAGGATACAAAGCCCAGAGATAAACCCACGCACATATGGACACCTTATCTTTGATAAAGGTGGCAGGAATGTACAGTGGAGAAAGGACAGCCTCTTCAATAAGTGGTGCTGGGAAAACTGGACAGATACATGTAAAAGTATGAGATTAGATCACTCCCTAACACCATACACAAAAATAAGCTCAAAATGGATTAAAGACGTAAACGTAAGGCCAGAAACTATCAAACTCCTAGAGGAAAACATAGGCAGAACACTCTATGACATAAATCACAGCAAGATCCTTTTTGACCCACCTGCTAGAGAAATGGAAATAAAAACAAAAATAAACAAATGGGACCTAATGAAACTTCAAAGCTTTTGCACAGCAAAGGAAACCATAAACAAGACCAAAAGACAACCCTCAGAATGGGAAAAAATATTTGCAAATGAAGCAACTGACAAAGGATCAATCTCCCAAATTTACAAGAAGCTCACGCAGCTCAATAACAAAAAAATAAACAACCCAATCCAAAACTGGGCAGAAGACCTAAATAGACATTTCTCCAAAGAAGATATACAGACTGCCAACAAACATGTGAAAGAATGCTCAACATCATTAATCATTAGAGAAATGCAAATCAAAACTACAATGAGATATCATCTCACACCAGTCAGAATGGCCATCATCAAAAAATCTAGAAACAATAAATGCTGGAGAGGGTGTGGAGAAAAGGGAACACTCTTGCACTGCTGGTGGGAATGTGAATTGGTTCAGCCACTATGGAGAACAGTATGGAGGTTCCTCAAAAAACTACAAATAGAACTACCATATGACCCAGCAATCCCACTACTGGGCATATACCCTGAGAAAACCAAAATTCAAAAAGAGTCATGTACCAAAATGTTCATTGCAGGTCTATTTACAATAGCCCGGAGATGGAAACAACCTAAGTGCCCATCATCGGATGAATGGATAAAGAAGATGTGGCGCATATATACAATGGAATATTACTCAGCCATAAAAAGAAACGAAATTGAGCTATTTGTAATGAGGTGGATAGACCCAGAGTCTGTCATACAGAGTGAAGTAAGTCAGAAATAAAAAGACAAATACCGTATGCTAACACATATATATGGAATTCAAGACAAAAAAAAAATGTCATAAAGAACCTAGGGGTAAGACAGGAATAAAGATGCAGACCTACTGGAGAACGGACTTGAGGATATGGGGAGGGGGAAGGGTGAGCTATGACAGGGCGAGAGAGAGACATGGACATATACACACTAACAAGCGTAAGGTAGATAGTTAGTGGGAAGCAGCCGCATGGCACAGGGATATTGGCTCGGTGCTTTGTGACAGCCTGGAGGGGTGGGATAGGGAGGGTGGGAGGGAGGGAGATGCAAGAGGGAAGACATATGGGAACATATGTATATGTATAACTGATTCACTTTGTTATAAAGCAGAAACTAACACACCATTGTAAAGCAATTATACACCAATAAAGGTGTTAAAAAATTACAAAAGAAAACAAAATAGAAAATCAAAATAATTAAGAAAATGGTAACAGGAACAGACATATCAATAATTATCTGAAGAAAAAAAAAGAAAAAATGCACGATGGAATACAGTAATCAGAAAAAAAGAAAAGATTCTTCCTATCTCCCGATGCACAGGTCTTTCTCCTCACCGTTAATGGTAAATTTTATGTGTCACCTTTGCTGGGGCACAGTGCCCACATATGTGATTAAACATTTTGCATGTTTCTGTGAAGGTATGTTTTGTAGGAGATTAACATTTACATTGTTGGACTTTGAGTAAAGCAGATTATCCTCTAGGATATGGGTGGGCTTCATCAAGTCAGTTGAAGGCATAATAGAACAAAGACTGATCTTCCCCCAAGCAACAAGGAATTTTGCCAGCAGACTGCCTTTGGACTCAAACCACAACTCTTTCCTGAGCTTCCAGTCTTGCTTGCCTCTCCTGTCAGATTTTGAATTCACCGTGCCTCCAAAATTGAGTGAAGTTCCTTAAAATGAATCAATGCTTCTCCATATACACATCCTGTTGTTACATTTCTCTGGAGAACACTGACCACTACACCTTATATTTCTACCCTGTCCCTCTTTTTCCCCTCCTTTCTCTTCTGGAAGCCCTCATTACTTTATGTCCCTCTGCATATGGATGCACTATGGCTGGCTTTGGCTTCAAGGTAATATTCTAACGCCTTGAGTTTGCTGCCTCTCTCTCTCTCTGTCTCTTTGTCTCTCCCTCCCTCCCTCTCTCTCTCTCTCTCTGTCTCTCTCTCTCTCTCTCCCCTCTTCCCTTACCTTCTTCAGTTCCATGTTCTTTTATTTGTGGGAAAGAGCAGGAACAGAAATCGGTGGTGGTGGTGAGATTTTTTTACGTTTTTGAATTATCCTTAAGGGAAATTTCAAGGATGTAGATAGAAGATAGCAAATGAAATTCTCTCTCCACGAGTGAGCTGTCTCCACCACGCATGGGCTACAGATTGTAATCTTATAGCTGTTATGCTTGTGCAAATCTAAGGAGGGTTTGAAGCTAGGATAGGAGCATATAGACTTCAGCTAGCAAGAAGCAGAGGTCATCACCCTGAGAGGTTGTGAAGACACACGGAGACCCTTTGTAACGAAACAGTGGCGTGCCAGAATGTTCTGACCATTGCCCCCTGCCCCAACAGGTGGTGGCTTACTTATCATTACACGACAACATACATCAGTTGCCTTTCTTGAACATGGATATGATGAGAGGACCCTCCAATAAACTTCAGTTAATTTGATGTTTTCCATCATTTCGACATTATGTCTCCTGTTCTTCAACCTGCAAAACTAAGCCGGTAGCAGTATATCGCTGCAATTGTACTTCATAGTTTGGGAACACAGCCATTACAAAGTAGAATATAATAAAACCTTAAAAAAAAAAGCCTGAGGAGTATGGTTATAGGAAGAATCAAAGCACAAAAGGACTCTTGGAAGTTGAAAGTATTCTTGTAAGTGAGGCAAAATTAAGCTTGTTTTTCCTGAGTATACAAAAGCCAACAGTATTCATTTATTTCTTCATAGGATGAACAGCTAGTGTACATAAAGTCATAGTTTTCATGTCCTCCCTTTTTCTATATTTAACCCTTTTTTCTTCTTAGCATCATCATTCCAGTGTATATAGACATTCTATAATCATGCATATAAAATGTAAGATAGTTCAAGCTTTAACTTTCAATCATGAATAAAATTACACTTATATTAAGATAATGTAAATTCTACCTTGATACTGTAAATTTTAGAATTTAAGGATTTATATATCAAAGACTATGCATATAGGAGTTGGCATGTGCCTGCCTGTGGGTCCAGTGTGGCCCACTACGTGTTTTTGTAAATACAATTTTGTTTTTACAAGGTCTCACCTGTTTGTTTGTTTGTTGTCTATGGCTGTTTTCATACTACAACACTAGAGTTGATTATTTGCAGCAGAAATGGTAGTCTTTAAAGGCTAAAATATTTACTGTGTGGTCTTCTGCAGAACAAGTTTGCTGACCCCTGATATTTGTAGGAAAGAATAGAAGTAAAATTATTGCATGGCAAAGAAGTATGTTTGTTTACTCAATGTTAAAATTCTGATTTCCATAGGAAACTTTAGCCAAAACATATTCATTAGTGATTTTCAAGGTTTCAGTCAAAGATCTTGGATGTTAAATTCAAAAAAATTTTAAAGACCAATGTGTCAATCTTGAGGTTAAAATCTTCAAGGAACACATTTTTAAAATTTACATAGACATTTTGCAAAGTAGCTCTATAACTTCAGATGATTTGTTACACTGTGTACAAATCACTAAATCACTGGTTTTCTGACTAGTTTGAATGCATGTTTATATTTTTATCTTAAACTTGTTTTTTCGTTTTACTTGACCAAAACAACATACAAAGGAAATTGAAGATATTTCGATTAATTAGGCTTTTTGTGAGACACTACGCCAGATTGAATATAAAGTATATTATGCTAACATTACTTGTATATTGTGATGAAATCATGGAGACAATATACATGAAAGTTGTCTAATATTAAAGATGTCTTCCCTTTTACATTTATGGACCAAGTCTTCAAATTCTTTAAATTGCTTTAATGCAGTGAATGCATAGCATTCTTTCTTCTGTTGTAATCCAGTGTCTATGGTCATATTCATTTAACTCACTGCTATACATTTTATTCCTCACAACTGCAGATGCAGAAGGAAAAATTTTTTAAGGAGCCATTAGACATGGATTTTTTTCTTTTTCCTTTGGAATATTTGAGGTCATGTACAATTATTGAAGTACTTATTGGTCTGAAAAATCAATTGGCACTAGAGCAGCTGTAGATTATAAAAGAATTTATAAACTGATTAATTCTTCTCTATGTCCTGAAAATTTTTATGATTAACTGAAAAGCATTAACGTGGTAACATGTTATTTTTTATTTTTCCTATTATTGAGGAATTCTGGATGTTTAAAACTTGTTAAGGTTTAGGGTTTCCCAAAGTGGACTTTGTAATTCTTAATCACTTTTAGTTATTTATTTATTTTTTTATTTTATAGCAACAGCATAGTTTATTTTATTTATTTATTTATTTATTTTTGGCTGTGTTGGGTCTTTCTTGCTGTGCACGGGATTTCTCTGCTTGCGGTGAGCAGGGGCTACACTTCGTTGTGGTGCACGGGCGTCTCATCGCAGTGGCTTCTCTTGCTGAGGAGCATGGGCTCTAGGAGTGCAGGCTTCAGCAGTTGTAGCACACGGGCTCAGTAGTTGTGGCACATGGTCTTAGTTGCTCCTCAGCATGTGGGATCTTCCTGGACCACGAATTGAACCCGTGTCCCCTGCATTGGCAGGTGATTCTCAACCACCGCGTCACCAGGGAAGTGACCTTAATCATTTTCAGTTAAAATTTGCCACATTACTGGATAGCCACAAAAATGATGAAGAGTGAACAGTCTTATTAGAGGCTATGGTTCCCATAAGGGCAGCATTACCTGTATTTAAATCAGTCACCATATTTTATACAGCAGACACTGAACGGCACACGTGTAATGAAGTGCCGTTTACCAGTGGCCTTAGAATTTATGGCTAGGTGGGAGTATAAACAGTCCAAGGAGAAGGAAGGGGCTGCTTTTCTCTTCCCATCACAGACGAATAACAGACAAGTAGACAGTAGTGCAATACTGAAAGCTCAGCTGTCAGAACTTTAGAATTACAACAAAATATTTCTTGGAAACTGCAGGCCAGAAATGTACATACCTGCCCCAAGTTTTGAAAATGTGGACAGCCTAGCTTAACAAAATAAACTGACTGATAGTTCAATGAGCTGAACTAGAGACCAACCATGGTTGGACCTCTGAGGGCCTGTGGGACCTCTGACTGAAAGGATGTTCACTTTCACAGTGAAAGTCCAGCAGGGTCAGCACTTGTGATTATCAAGGCCATTTCACAGGAGCCTCTAGGTCTAGTGCACACACACACAGACACACACACACTCACAGAACAAACCAAATTTACTGAATAGTTAGTGGAGGGGCTTTTAAGTGTTAGGAAGGGGTTTCATGGTACCTCTTCTCGTTAGTATTGAAAGCTAGCCTCTTAGACCAGATGGAATGAGTAATTTTCTGTAAACGGGTCACGTAGTAAATATTTCAGTCTTTGTAGCCTTTATGTTCTTTGTTGCAATGGCTCGCTTTTGTTGTTGTATGTGAAAGATGCCATAGACACAACATGAAGTTGGAGTGTGGCTGTGGTCCAATAGACCTTTATTTACAAAACACCTGGTTGGTTGTAGTTTGCTGCCCAGTGTTATAGACGGTTCATAAAATACATCTCACTTTTGATTGATGAAGAAAGAGTCAGGCAGGTCTGCAAAGGCCTGGTATACTGAGTTTATTTAAGGTTCATGGTATTTTTCATCAGCTTCAGGTGGACAGAAGGAAATGGAATAAGGCATACAAATTTGACGTCTGCTAGAGCTATTTTAGGTGGAAATATTTCCATTTATAACAGTTAAAAAAAAAAACACCGTGAAAAGCAGGTCTTGGATGGATTGGGGTCACCGGGTGCCAAAATCCTTTAAGGGGTTGCAGGCCTAGACTATGTCTTTGTGTTTTACTGCCAAGTCCACACATCGTGATAGAGAACCCAGTGCATAATTCTCTAGGAAATACTTGTCTAGGATGGGGGAAACACCTTCCAGTTCATTTCCCACATGGATCTCTCTCCACTTCTTTCGACAGCTATACCTCATTCACTCAAATGTTGAGAACCCCATGGTATTCAGCCTCTTGGGAGACATGGGAGGAGTCAGTGTGTGTTTGTTCTGGACTCTGGTTCTGTGGGAAGGGAGAGCAATATTATAATGGCCCTCATTCTCAAGCCTTCCTAAGTCCTCCAACAGCTGAATGAGAGCCCCGAGCCACACACTCAGCTTCCCACAATGCCAGTGAAGGGTATCCACCCACACCCCCAAGCCCTGCAACCCTTGGCCCCATCCTGTTCGCTAGGCTTATGTGCCAGTGATCCAGCCCCAGGATTCAGGGCCTTCAGCCACACCCTCCCCAGTCCTCTAGTCATGGACTGAAGATCTGGAGTACCCAGATTTATATCCATCCAGGGCACTGTCTCTTTAGCCCTGCTCCCTCACTCTAATCCCCAGTGCCCCAATGTCCCAAATCTTGACAATGCTCTGCCCAGGACTGGCCATATCCCTTTGCCTCAGGCACTGAGTGATCATGCAGGGTCAATCTCCCTAGGCCTGAGGGCTTTGTTGGCTCAGGGGGATTTCCATGGAAAAAACAAAAGAGTTTTCAGTTTTACGAAATTAGAAAATCTTGACTGGATAGATGGAAGAAGAATAGTCAGGTCACTGGCTCCAACAACTCGACTGGCAGTGTCTAGACCTTGAGATGACCCTGGGTCAGCTTTGGTGGGGATAGCTTGGGACTACCTGGAGATGGGGACCAGGGCCTTATAAGCACCATGTTTCCAATAAAGCGTCTTGGCCTTAGCTGCATCTCCCAGAGCCAGAGCAAAAGCCACAGGGATGTTGTGTATGTGCACACGTGCATGTGTGTACTAGTGTGTGGGGAGTGTGCTGTGTTCTGGGGTCCAAACAGAGAAAATGGCACCTCCTTATTCTAAGTAACGATGGTGCTGATTCTCTTCTGTGTGGAAACAAACGAACAAAAACCCAGCCAACTACTTTTTTCAAATGGTAGAAAGAAAGGAAAAAATTGTTTTCTACTAATTCCGCACAATCTCTCAGAGGCACTCTAAGGCCTGGCCTATGGTTGGGCCCAGCCAAGCATAGGATAAAGGGTCTGTCTTTTCAGCCTACTTAGGAAGCTTCTGGGTTTCCTCACCAAGTCACTGTTTATTCCTCCCTGGGTCTCCCAGGAGGGTGGGGGTTTGGAATCAGCACTCACCCTTCCCTGTATCCCTGTTCCTCCCAGAAGGAACCAGACTGAAGTGTGCAAAGGCCTCTCAGAAGAAATGGTCCAGGAGGAGAAGAAGGGGCACAAAGGGACATGTGGCTCCAGGATATAGGGTTTCCCACATAGGGTGTTATATGAGTCTTTGCAAAAAGAATTGGGTACTCATTTATGCTTTAAGACCATAAATCTCTTACTCCAATAGCTGCAGGGCCTGGACCTTCCCTGCTCATGAGAGGTCCAGGTCCACAGAGGGGAATGAGAACGGGGAGCTTAGGCTAACTTTGAGATAGTGCTTGCCCCTTGGCCCTACGCCTGAAGTTCTTTGAGCTCCACTGGGTGTTGTCCTTCCTTTTAAATCTCTGTAGTGGAGGATCTTGGAGGCCCGTAGGTGCCTTCACTGGGGTGGGGCACCTCTTCCCTGGTGGCTGTGAGTGTTGGTACTAATGGTTCACAGCTGCCACCTTCTCAGGGAATTGCCCCTAACTAGGCACATACTGCCTCACTCAGTAACTCACACATCTGTGGTATCAGCCAGAAACTAGTGACTGGTGGTGCGGGTGGGGGTGTCAAATACAGCCCTCTTGTCTCCAGGGGGAACAACTCTGTTTCCCATTCATGTTCCAAAGGTCCCTTGGGGACCAAGCTGATGTTACTTTCCAGATCACATCTTTGCTTTGCTTTTCCCCCCTGCCCTATCCTGTCTTCCCCACTACCCTGTTGATGAGAGCATTCTGTCAATCATTGTCCCATGTGTCCCCATTGAAGTTTTGCTTCTGGTGAGCCTGACCTAATGCAGTTGGTACTGGCAGTAGTCCTAAGAAGCAGATGAGACTGTAGAGATGAATCATCACCTTTTAGCTAGAGGCAAGGATGACCCCACGTGTAGTGTTAGATGGAGTATTCCTAATCCCTGGTATGCTTCAACAGTGACTGCTGATGAGGAAGTGGAGGCACTGGACAGTGCAACCTCTAGCATTGCACAAGTCCTGAAAAAACAGTAACCAAGAACTATGGCATTAGGCAGCTGTAGCTTAGCGCCACTGCTGCTGTAGAGGAGATGATGAACCCCAATCTCCCTTACAGGAGAATTCAGAGTGTGTGGTCTCTGTAGGGGCATGGGGTAAACTTTTCTCCCTCACAAGGCTCTCAGCATCCTCACGTCAAGCCAGATGTGACCTGAGTTAAACTCATGTTGCAGATCCCAGTTGTATTTCTGGTGCATCCCACATGGAACAGTCATCAACTGTTTTTTTCGTAACATTTTTAAGCCTGTTAAGATTTTGCATTTATCAGCTGGCCTCTATGATTTATCCCCTCTTCCCTTAACTGAATTGCCTTGAGGTAATTATGAACAGTCCCAGGTGTTCGCTTAAGAATGGCTGGGCATTCTCTTCTTATACCCTGTAAATACGGGTAGTAGCCACTCTGTTATATTTTCAGTTTGCGGAAGAGAAGTGCTATAGGGTAGGTTTGGAGATCATGGAATTTGCAGCAAAATAACCAGAGTTCAAGTCATAGTTTATATGTGTGACCTTAGGGGCAAGGTAGTTAACCTCTCTGGGCCTCCATTTAGAAATCTGTCAATACGGGAAGGATGTTGCAGATAATGGCACCCATCACAGGGCTGTTGTGAGGATTAAATATGTTAATAAATGTAAAGTGCTTACAACAGTGTTTAGCATGTAGGCAGTATCATATAAATGTTAGCTGTTATTATTTCAACTCACAGAAATCCAAATCATGACTCTTTGACTCAATATACATTACAGCCTGCAGTTAGAGAATGTTCCCTTAGCAAAGCTATATTTCATTCTTCCATGTTTTGAGCAGAATGGTTGTCTGAAGTCTGAAATCATCTCTGCCTTTGAGGACTGCATAGAAAGTAGCAAAATATAACACACCCAAGTTAAAATTCTCGATTTTTTTTCTTTCATCAATTCTCCTTACCCTATATTTTGTGTCCCAGGATAAATACGTACCTGTTCGATCACACATTTTCATCACCATGTAATAAAGATGTCTAATTTTCTTGCCTGGAATAACTGAATATTCTCTTCTACCCCCATTCAGCCAACTTTAAATATTGAGGTCTGCACCTCGAAATGCCATTTCCAGGTGGGTCATTCTTTACCAAGAATACAGGAAATTATATGGCAGTGGCTTAAATATATTGCAGTTTATCCTTCTCACCTAATAAGAAATCCAGGGCTGGAGAGATAGCTCAATGATGTGATGAAGGACCCAGGTAAGTTTTATCACCCTGCCGCATCATCTTTGGAAAGTGTTCTTTTGCTTTCAAGTGTGCATGATTGACCTATAAAGGACAACAGAGGTTGGAAGGAGCCATGCTGGATCAGGAAAACAAGTAAGTTCTCAGAATCTCTCAGGTGGTATTTCATTGGCAAGTATTGTGTCAAACTGCAAGTATTTTGTGGCCAGTGTTCAGAACAGAAACAAAGGGGGGGGGCGGTGTCACACTCTAAGTAATTAAAGGGAAACACCTGTTCTTCTGTTTCTTTGCATTGTAGCTTAAAGAGAAAGAAGAGACAAGTGCACCCCAACGTTCAGAGCAGCCCTATTCACAATAGCCAGGATATAGAAACAACCTAAAAGTCCATCAGCAGAGGAATGGATAAAGAAGATATGGTGCATATATACAGTGGAGTATTACCCATAAAAAGCAACAAAATTGGGTCATTTGTAGAGATGTGGATGGACCTAGAGACTGTCACACATAGTGAAGTAAGTCAGAAAGAGAAAAACAAATATTGTATATTAACGCATATATTTGGAATCTGAAAAAATTGGTATAGACGATCTTATTTACAAAGCAGACATAGAGGCACAGATGTAGAGAAAAAACGCATGGACACCAAAGGGGAAAGGGGGTGTGGGATGAATTGGGAGACTGGGATTGACATATATACACTCTTGATACTATATATAAAATAGATAACTAATGAGATCCAACTGTATAGCACAGGGAACTCTACTCAGGGCTCTGTGGTGACCTAAATGGGAAGGAAACCCAATAAAGGGGGGATATATGTATATGTATAGCTGATTCACTTTGCTGTACAACAGAAACTAACACAACACTGTAAAGCAAATATACTCCGATTAAAAAAAAAAAAGACTCCACATTCCCAATGCAGGGGGACTGGGTTTGAACCCTGATCAGGGAACTAGATCCCACATGCGGCAACGAAGATCCCGCATGCCACAACTGAGACCTGGAGCAGCCAAATAAATAAATATAAAAAAAAATAGAACAGAAACAAAAGGGGGGACTGTCATTCTGTCTCTTTGCATTGTAGCTTAAAGAAAAAGAATGCCTGCAGGAAATACTATTTTTAGCTTTACTGTGGGCCAGCATGGAGTCAATGAGAAATCCCTGATACAAATTTTTGAAGTGTCACAGAACATTTCCAATAATGGATAGAACACACAGACCTAAAATCAATAAAGGAAAAGCTAACTTTCAACAACATTATAAACCAAATGGACCTAAGAGCCATATAGAGAAAATTCCACCCAACAGTTAGATATTATTCTCAACTCTAAATGGAACTTTCTCCTGGATCACATATTAGGTCACAAAACAAGTCTTAATAAAATTAGCAAGACTGAATTACACTAAGTATTTTTTCTGTCCACCATGGAATGTAAATAAAAAGCAACATAAAAAAAGCTGGAAAATTCACAATGTGTGGAAATTAAATAATATAATCTTGAGAAAGATTATTTTGTTTTCAAAAATGAAAACAAAAGAGAAATTAGGAAATATCTTGAAAAAATTTAAAATGAAAACAGTATACCGAAACATACGGGATACATCAAAAGCAGTTCTACAAGGGAAGTTTATAGTCATAAACCCCTAGATTAAGATAAAAGAAAAATCTCAAAAAAACAACTTAACATCATACCTCAAGAAATTAGAAAAAAGAAGAACAAAGTAAGCCCAAATTGAGCAGAGGGAAGGAAATAAAGAGCAGAGCAGAAATAAATGAAATACAGACTAGAGAAACAATAGAAAAGATTAATGAAACTAAGAGCCAAGTTTTTTAAAAAGAAAAACAAAAATTGACAAATCCTTAGCTAGTCTAACAAAGAGAGACAGAGAGAGAGAGGATCCCAATAAAATCAAACAGGTATGAAAGGAAACATAAAATGGATTTCACAGAGATAGAAAGGATTATAAGGGACTGTTATGATTAATTGTATGCCATGTAATTGGATAACCTAGAAGAAATGGATAATTCCTAGAAACACACAACCTGACAAGATTAAGTACAAAAGAAATAGAAAACCTAAAGAGAGCTAAAACTAGTAAGGAGATTGAATCAGTAATCAAAAATATCTCAGCAGAGAAAAGCCCAAGATCAGATGTCTTCACAGATGAATTCTGTCACCATTTGAAGATTAATGCCAATCTTTCTGAAACTCTTGCTTACTCCATTTGGGATACTCTAACAAAATACCACTGACTGAGTAGCTTATAAATAATAGCTCACCATTCTGGAGGCCGGAAGTCTGACATTATGGCATCATCACACTTGGATGAGACTATTCTTTCTGACTCATAGTTGGTACCTTCTCTCTGTGTTCTCACATCATGGAAGGAGCTAGAGGTATCTTTGGAGCCTTTTATTAAAAAAAAAAATAAGGGCACTAATCCCATTTATGAGTGCTCTGCCCTCATGACCTAAGCAACTCCCAAAGGCCCCACCTACTCTTACTATCACATCAGGCATTAGGTTTGTAACATATGAAATTTGGAAGGACATATTCAAACCATAGCAAACTCTTGCTAAATACTGAAAAACTGTGACCTCTTCCAAACTAATTTTAAAAGGTCAGCATTACCCTGATATCAAAACCAGACAAAGACACTACAAGAAAAGATAAAATGTCCCTGATGCACACAGATGTTAAAAACCTCATCAAAACACTAACAAACCAAATTAAACAGCACATTAAATGGATTATACATATGACCAAGTGGATTATATATATGACGCTGGGATTCAAGGTTGGTTCAACATTCATAAATCAATCAATGTCATGATACATGACATTACCAGAATGAAAAAAACAAAAAACAACCCCCACCATGATCATCTCAACAGATGCAGAAAAAGGATTTGGAAAAATCTCAACATTCTTTCAGATAAAAATCCTCCATAAACTGGGAATAGAAGGAAATGAACATAAAGAAGGCCAAATATGAAAAGGACACAGCTAATATCAAACTCAATAGTGAAAAAGTGACAGCTTTTCCTTTATGAACATGAAGGCAAGGATGTCCAATCTTGCCACTTTTATTCAGCATAGTTCTGGAAATCCTAGACAGATAAATTAAGTAAGGAGAAGAAATAAAAGACATTCATATCAGAAAGGAAGAAGTAAAATTATCTTTGTAGATGACACAATTTTTTTGGTAGCAAGTCTTACCAACTCCACAGAAAATGAATTCACTACAGTGGAAATACATAAAAATCAACATACAGAAGTCAATTACATTTCCACTCACTAACAATGAAAAATCTGAAAAGTAAATTAAGAAAACAATACCCTTATCAACTTCAATGCAAATAATAAAATACTTAGAAATAAACATAACCAGAGGTGAAACACCTGTACACTCAAAAGTATAAAAAAATGATGAGGAAAATTAAAGAAGACACTGATAATATAGAAAGACATCTCATGTTCGTGATTACTATTTTCAGAATGTACATACTACCATAGTGGTCCACAGATACAATGACATCCCTATTAAAATCCCAATGGTGTTCAATACAGAAATAGAGAAAGCAATCCAAAAATTCATAGGGCACCACAAAAGACCCCAAATAGCCAAAACAATCTTTTGAAGAATAAATCTCAAGGGATCACACTTCCTGCTTTCAAAACATATTACTGGGCTTCCCTGGTGGCACAGTGGTTGAGAGTCCGCCTGCCAATGCAGGGGACACGGTTTCATGCCCCGGTCCGGGACGATCCCACATGCTGCGGAGCGGCTGGGCCCGTGAGCCATGGCTGCTGAGCCTGTGTGTCTGGAGCCTGTGCTCTGCAACGGGAGAGGCCACAACAGTGAGAGGCCCGCGTACAGCAAAAAAAAATAAACAGAAAAACATATTACCAAGCTACAGTAATTAAAACAGAATAGTACTGGGTTAAATACAAACATATCGACCAATGGAACAAACTAGAGAGCCCAGAAAGAGACCCATGTATATACAATAAACAAAATATCACCACTGAATACTCTCAATCAAATACGTATGAAAAGTCCTAAATAAACTTTTGTCAAATGTTTGAATCTTAAACGTTAGTAGCATGGAACATAAAATTATATCCAATAAACCAACACCATTTTATATTAATTTAAAATAAAGTCAAAAAAATAATGGTATTGGCTTCTCATATCACAAAGCTTCCTTCCAACCTGTAACAACCATTGCATCTTCCCAAATGCAAGCTAGATTTCAACAAACATGAGCAATACCGCCACCACCAACAACAACACTAACAAACAGCTGTAACAGAAAATCCTGATGGGAAGGGAGTATCTGATTTCCAGAATTTCTACTTTATATTATTTAACATACAAATTTTCAACAAAGAGTTATGAGGTATGAAAACAAACAACAAAGTAAGACCCATGAATGAGGAAAAAAATGTGTGTATATATATATATATATATATATGTATATATATATATATATGCACTTGTGTGTGTGTGTATATATATATATGTACATTGTCCAAACAATGTGGACATACACATATACACATTGTCCAGGCATTAAAAAGACTTTAAATCACTCTCTTAAATATTCCCATAGAACTAAATGAAATTTTGGACAAAGAACTAAAGGAAATCACGAAAATGGTGTCTCACCAAGTGACGAATACTAACAAAGAGAAAGAAATTACAAAAAGGAATCAAATATATATTCTAGAGTTGAAAAGTGCCACAACTGAAATAAGAAAGTCATTAGGGGGATTCATTAGCAGATTTAAGCAGGCAGAATAAAGAATTGGCACATTTGAAGAACTGATTGAGACTATCCACTCTGAGGGGTGGAAAGAGGAAAGAGTGAAGAATAATGAGCAGAACGTAAAAGATCTACAAGACATCATCAAGTATGACAACATATCCATAATAGGAATCCTGCATGGAGAGAAAGGGATAGAAAGTCAGGGAAAATATTTGAAGAGATAATTGTTCCAAACTCCTCAAATATGATAAAATACATGAAAGTACATATCCAAGAAACTCAGTGAACTCCAACAGGAGATCTACACAAAAACACTATTTTAAAATTGCAAAAACTAACCTCAAAGAGAATTTTGAAAGCGTCAAGGGAGAAGGCTGGTGGATTTCATATTCACGTGTTGAAAGAAAAACACTGTTACCAAGAATTCTATATCTGGTAAAACCATCTTCCAAAAATGAAGGACAGCAGTGATATAGGTAAGATGGCAGAATAGGAAACTCCAGGTCTGTAACCCCATGAAAACACTGAACTAAACAATAGAATACAAATAGATTTGTGGGAGCTCTAGAAACCAGTCAGTAATCTGAAGCAACAAAGTGAATACCCAGTCAAGAAAGAGTCACTCTCAAAATGATAGCAAATTTCGTAACATTTTTGCTCACTCTTATCCTAACCCATTCCTGACTCAATATGGTGCAGTAGAGCGAAAGCTGCCCAATTACTGGTCCTCCATTGGGAGAAAAGTAAAAGAGTGCAACTTGATTGCAATGTGTGGCATGCCAGGCAATGTCTGAGAGTCTGATTTCTGTCTCTCATGACTCACAGCTGAGATAGGAATAGTGGAATATTTTGTATATCAGATTGGTGGCTGTGAAAGCAATGATGGATTCAATGGCCCATGAAAACTTCATGGCAACTGTAGACCTGCACACACTTGGAGGACAGAGATTACTGACAGAGGAATACAACAGAACATTTAAGGGCCAAGAAGACAGGGGTGCGGCTCTTGGGGAAATGAAACATCTGTGTGTGGCAGAATTAGGGGGCTGTGGCTGGGCTGCAGACACAGGTCCAGGGAAGGCACATCCTCAGAAAAGATCTGAGAAGACCTTAAGTCATTACACCAGGCTGATTAGTGAAGGCCTTCCTCTGCAAGTATCCAGTCTACAAGGCTGGGAGAGGTGGCTGTTTTTTTCAATATGCGATTTTTGACAAAAGCTCACAAAACACAGAAAAAAACAGGGAAATGTGGCCCATTTACAAGAACATAATAAATCTCTAGAAAGTGACACTAAAGAAACACAGGCTTCAGAGTTGCTAGATGAACTCTTAAAAGCAACTGCCTAGGAAATCAGGAAGATGACATATCAACAAAGTGAGAATATCAACAAAGAGACAGAATTTATTTTAAAAAAGCAAATGTGGAGTTAAAAGTGTAACTAAATTGAAAATTTCACAAGAGGGGTTCAAGAGCAGACTGAAACAGGCAGAGGAAGGCATCAGAAAACTTGAAGACAAATCATTTGAAATTATTAGCTCTCAGAGCCAAAGGAAAATCAATGAAGAAATGTGAACCGACCCTAATGGAATTATGGGAATCCAAAAAAGAAGACATTATGGGAATCCAGGAAGAAAAATGAGTGCGAAAACAGCAGAAACCTTGTCTGAAGGAATAATGGACAAAAACTTCCCAAACTGTGAAATACTTGGATAGAAAAATACAAGTTAAACGAACTGTAGGGTAAAATCAAATAGACCCACACTGAAACACATTATAATCAACCTGACAAAAGTAAAAAACAAAGAATCTTGAAAGAATCAATAGACACTGAATCATCATGAATTAATGATGCCAAATAAAACTTTTAGCACATTTTTCAGCAGAAACCTTGCAGTCCAGAAGGCACTGGGGTGATGCATTCTAAGTACTGAAGGGAAAAAAAAAGCCTTATAAACTGAAAATCCTATATCGGTAAAACTGTACTTCAAAATAACGAGAAATTAAGGCATTCCAAGATAAACAAAACTTGGAGGGAATTACTATCATTAGACCTTCCCTACCAGAAATACTAATCCTTCAAGTTGAAATGATAAAATCCTAGACAAGTAGCTCAAAGCTAGAAGAAAATATATAGCTCTCTGGTTAAGGTAAATAAGTGGGGGAATATAAAAAACATGAGTATTGCAACGTGGGTTGGTAATCACACTTTTTATCTATTATAGGATTAAAAGTAAAAAAAATAAAAATTAACATAATTTCTGTGTTAATGGATACACAATATATAAGGATGTATTTTTTAACATCAATAACAGACTGGAGGAGTGGTGCTGTGAAGAGGTAGAATTTTTGTATGTTATTGAAGTTAAGCTGTTGACAGTTTAAAACAGATTGTTATGACTTTAGGATACTGTATGTAATCCCTGTGATAACCAAAAAGAAAATATTTACAAAGTATACAGAAAAGGAAGTGAGAAGGGAATCAAAATGTGTCACTCCAAAACAATAAACACAAAAGAAGGCAATAAGGAAGGGACAAAAATTTAATGAAGCATACAGAAAACAAATGGCAAAAAAAAGTCCTTCTCTATCAGTAATTACTTTAAGTATAATGGATTAAACTCACCAATTAAGATGCATAAGCTGGCAGAATGGATAAAAAACAGAATCCAACTATAAGCTGTCTATGCTGTCTACAAGGGATTCAGTTTAAATTTATGGACATACACAGGTTGAAAGTGAAGAATGGAAAATTATCCCATGCAAATAGTGAGCAAAAGGGAACAAGGTGCCTATACTAATATCAGGCAAACTAGACTTTAAGTCAAACCTTTTACAAGGAACAAAGAAGGAATTTATATAATGAGAAAAGGATCAATTCTCTAAGAAAAAATAAAAATTATAAACATTTGTACCAGAGCTTCTTAACAGATGAAGCAAACCTTGGCGGAAGGGAGAAACAGTAAGAGTTGGAAACTTTGATAGCCTTCATTCAGAAATGGGAGAGAACAACCACACAGAAGATCAGTAAGGAAACAGAAGACTTAAACAACAGTATAAACCAATGGACCCAACAGACACATATATACACAGATCTCTACCCAAAGATAGTAAATTACAGATTTTTCTCAAGTGTACGTGAAACTTCCTGAATAGGCCATATGTGAGGCCACAAAACAATTCTTAATAAAAATTAAAACTACTGAAATCATACAATGAATCTTTTTCCATCACAATGGGATAAAAGTGGAAATCAGTAACAGAAGGGAAACGAAAATTCACAAATATGTGGAAATTAAACAGCACGCTAAACAACCGATGGGTCAAGGAAGAAATTACAAGAGAAACTACAAAATACCTTGAGACCAAAGAAAAATATACATAATAGCAAACCTTACGGGATGGAGCACAAGCAGTGATGAGAGGGAAATTTATAGCTGTAAAGGCTTACATTAAAACAGAATAAAGATCTCATATCCACAATCTAACATTTTCCTTAAAGAAGTAGAGAAAGCTTAACACAAGGCCTGCAGATGGGAAAAATAATAAATATTACACCATACATAAACAAAACAGAAATACAATATAGAAAGTCAATGAAACCAGGAGTCGGTTATTAGAAAAGATCAACACATATCTCAAGATGGACACAGAAGAAACTCCTGAATTTCCCTCCTTCCATGGATGCACTGAATATACAGCTACACACAGATCAATTCCCTCTGAAAGATATCAAGAAACTAACTTTAGTGACTCCTACACATTGGGAAACTGAGAAAATACCCACTCAGAAATGTATAGGAAAGGATGAGACATACTCTTACTATAAACCCCACCCAAGAACAGCGCCTTATAATCTTTCTGAAACCAACAACTCCCAGCCTCTTCCCAATTAGCGCGGTGTTTGCACCACATTTCTAATGCCCCAGATTTTAAGGCTGCCGCCTGAGGGATGGACCCCCAAATCATCTAGCTCTGAGAGCCAAAAGGGCTTCCCTTCACAAGTCCCATAGTATTATAGCAAAAAAATAAGCAGTTTTTACAAGGTGCTTGAGCACTCCCTCTGGCTATCTCCCAAGCTCAGAGCAGAGGGAACACACACAAACGCTTATCTCCCAATTTCTTCCTGGAGGGTGTTGGACTACATACTTTCCCAGCTACTGTCTGAGGGTCCAGCTTCTAATCAGCATTTCAGCTGACTGGAATACTGCGCAGAGCCCAAAAGAGCCAGTGGGTACTTACTCTGCCCTCTCCCCCAGCTTCCTTCAACAATAAAGCCAAATCTCCTGCATGAACCTGGAGGGAGCTTGTCTACACATTTAGAACCCTGACTTTTAAAACTGCCACCTGAGGGATGGACCCCAAAATAACCTACCTCTGAAAGTCAATTGGGCTTGCATTCCTGAGCACCACAGTACTATAGCAAACAAAGAAGCAAATTTTAAATGGATGCATAAGGATTCCCCGTAGCTATACACCCAGACCCAGCATGGAGGGAGATGACAAAAACATGCCCATCTCCCAGCAACAATGTTTCTCCCTGGAAGGAAGTTGTATATTTTCCTAGCTGCTGCCTGTGGTTCTGGCTTCCAGTTAGTCTGCATGTGGAAGCTCACGGGGATCCGTCTGGGAGCCTGGTAAAGCTGGTGAGCATGTCCCCTGCTACCTCCCCCAGCTCCAAGTAAGACCAAATTTTTATCTTCTCTCCTGGAAGGAGCTTGTCCACACATCTAGCACACCAGTTTTCAACTGCCACCTAAGGGACTAGCCCCCAATTCACCTAGCTCTGGGAGCTGAAAGGGCTCAGCCTTCATGAGTGCCTGGGACCACTAAAAACAAAGGCTGTTTTACTCGGACACAGAAGCATTCAGAGCAATTATTTCCCTTGGCTCAGAGCAGAGTGAGGAAGAAGAAACTCTTCCAGCTCTGGATTCTTCTTCATAGGGGCTAGACTACATATGTCATATTCTGACTTTTCCAGCTCCTGCCTGATAATTGGGCTTCCAATTAACCTGCATCAGGGAGTTAAAGCGGCAGGCAATTGGCAGTTGTCCAGAAGCCTAAACAGGCATATGAGCATTAACCACATGGTTGAGGACGCTGATGGGTCTTGGAACACCCTCAACTGCTACAAGTCACTAAGAACAAAGACAATGATTTCAACAACCAGGCCAGGCTGATTAAGGCCAATCTGTCAAAACTGGGAAAAGGGGCTGTTTTATACAGAAACCAACACAGAGAGTCAAGGAAAGTAAAGAAACGGGGATGTTTCAAACAAACAGATCTCTAGGAGCTGACCTTAATGAAGTGGATATAAGCAATTACCCAACAGAGTTCAAAATAATGGTAATAAACATGCTTACTGACCTCAGGAGAATAAAGCATGAGCAAAGTGTGAGTTTCAACAAAGAGATGGAAAATATTAAGAAGTACCAAACAGAAATCATAGATTTCAAGAATAAATGAACTGAAAAATTCAATACAGGGCTTCACAAGCAGACTCGACCAAATGGAAGAAAGAATCAGACAAGGCAGTGGAAGTCATCTAATCAAAAGAGCAAAAAGAAAGAAGAATAGAAAAAAGTGAAGATCACATAAGGGACACCAGTAAGTGGATCAATATATGTGTTACAGGTCTTCAAGAAAGAGAAGGAAAGAAAGGGCAGAGAGCATATTCAAAGAAATAATGCCTAAACACTTCCCTAACATGGGGAAAGAAAGAGATATCCAGATCAAGGAAGCCCAAAACTTTCCACAGAAGATTAATCCAAAGAGATCTACAAATAGACACACTGTAATGAAATTATCAGAAATTAAAGACAGAATCGTAAAAGCAAAAATAGCCACTTGTTTATACATGGGAATCCCCATAAGATTAACAGATATTTCAGCAAAACTATTGCAGCCCATAAAGGATAGCAATGATATATTCAAAGTGTGCAAAGAAAAAAAAATGCCAAGAATGCTCTATCCAGCAAACTTGTCCTTTAGAATTGGAGAGACAGAGTTTTCATAAACAAAGAAAAGCTGAAGGAGTTTATACAAAAGTTGTTCAAAGGAGTTGTTCAATCTGAAATGAAAGCATGTTAATTAATTAGGAACATGAAATCACATGAAAGTATAAAACTCATAGGCCAAAAGATAGTTCAGAATACTCTAATATTGTGAAGGTGATGGGTAAATCTCTTATAACTTTAGTATAAAAGTAAAAGACAAGAACAACTGTAACTGCAGTAATTTTTTAATTGATTCACAATATAAAATGATGTGAATTGTGACATCAAAGCATAAAATAAGGAGAGTGTAAAATTGTAGGGCTTTTGTATGTATTCAGAATTAAGTTGTTATCACCTTAAAATAGTCTGTCATAACTCTAAGAGGTTGGATGAAAGGCTCACGATAACAAAGAATCAAAACCTTTAGTAGATACCCAATAAACAGAGACAAGGATCAAAGCATACCACAACAAAATTATCAATTCACAAAGAAAGACAGCAAGAAAAGAAGAAAGGAGTAAAAGAATGACAAAAATCCAGGAAACAATTAATATGATGGAATTAGTAAGTCCTTCCCTGTCAATGATTCCTCTATATGCAAATGAATTAAATTCTCCCATTAAAAGACACAGAGTGGTTTTATGAATTTAAAAAGAAGACACAACTGTCTGCTGATAACAAGAGTCTCATTTCAGCTTTAATGACACACTTACACTGAAAGTAAAGGGATGGAAAAAGATATTCTATTCAAATGGAAACCAAAAGAGAGCAGTGGTAGCTATACTTACATGAACTTGAAGTCAAATACTGTAACAAGAGAAAAAGAAGGTCATTATATAAAGAGAAGGAGTAAATTTACTTATAAGAGGACATACAATTACACATTTTTATCCCTGCACTATCAGAGCACCCTAAATATATAAAGCAAATAGTAACTAACCTGAAGGAGGAAATAGGCAGCAAATCAGTATTTTGGGACTTCAATACCCCATTTTCATCAATGGATAGGTCATCATCCAAAAAGAAAATCAATAAGGAGACATTGGACTTAAACTACACATAATATCAGATGGACCTAACAGACATATGCAGAACAGAAGAATACACATTCTTCCCAAGCATACATGGAATACTCTCCATGACAGATCATCTGTTAGGTCATAATATAACTGAAATCACTGTATCGTTTCTGACTACAATGGTATGACACTAAAATACATTATAGGAGAAAAACCAGAAATATCACAAATATCTGGAGGTTAAACAACAGGCTCCTGAACGAAAGGGTTGAAGAAGAAATCAAAGGGCAATTGACAAGATATTCTGAGACAAATGAAAATGAAACACAATGTACTAAAACTTATGAGCTGCAGCAAAAACAGTTCTAAGAGGGAAGTATATAATGATAAAAGTCTACATTAAGAAAAAAGAAAGGTCTAAAATAAACAACTAAAAAAACTCAAGGACTAAACAACATACTAAGCCTAATGTTATCAGAAGTAAATAAAAATTAGGGCAGATATAAATGAAACAGGGACTAGAAATACAAGAGACGACCACTGAAACTAAGAGCTGGTTTTTTAAAGGTTAGAAAAAAAAAGATGTGCAAGCCTTTAGCTAGACTAACTAGGCAAAAAAGAAAAGACTCCATCAATATTGTCAGAAGTGAAAGGGGGTATATTACCACACGTAACAACAAAGGTAAAGGATCAGAAGAAATTACTATGAGCAATTTTATGCCAACAAATTAGATAACCTAGAAGAAATGGGTAAATTCCTAGAAACGTACAACCTACCAAGAATGAATCATAAGGAAATAGAAAATATGAACAAATTACAAGTAAGGAGATTGAATCAGTAAATAATAAACCTCTCAGCCAAAAATAGTTCCAAGACCAGGTGGCTTCACTGGTAAATTCTACCAACACTTTAAAGAAATTAACCATTCTATCTCAAACTCTTCCAAAGAACTGAAGAGGAGGGAAAACTTCCAAACTCATTTTACAAGGCCAATATTACCCTGTTACCAAAGCCAGGCAAGCAAACTACAAGAAAATAAAATTAATGCTCAACATGATTGATGAGCACGGATGCCAAAATCCTCAACAAAATATTACCAAACAAACTTCAACAGCACATTACAAGAATCATACACCATGACCAAGCAGGTTTATTCCTGGGATGCAAAGATGGTTCATCACATGTAAATCAATAAATGTGATATAGCACATTAGTAAAATGAAGGATAAAATCATATGGTCATCTCAATGGATGCAGCAAAAGCTTTTGACAAAAGTGAACATTATTTCATGATAAAAACTCAGCAAACTGAATGGGTACAAAATCAAGACCCATATATATGCTGTCTACAAGAGACCCACTTCAGACCTAGGGACACATACAGACTGAAAGTGAGGGGATGGAAAAAGATATTCTATGCAAATGGAAATCAAAACAAAGCTGGAGTAGCTATACTCATATCAGATAAAATAGACTTTAAAATACAGAACGTTACAAGGAAAAGGAAGGACACTACATAATGATCAAGGGATCAATCCAAGAAGAAAATATAACAATTGTAATATATATGCACTCAACATAGGAGCACCTCAATACATAAGGCAGCTGCTAACAGCTCTAAAAGAGGAAATCGACCGTAACACAATAATAGTGGGGGACTTTAACACCTCACTTACACCGATGGACAGATAACCCAAACAGAAATTTAGGGAAACACAAGCTTTAAATGACACTATAGACCAGATGGACTTAATTGATATTTATATGGCCTGCCATCAAAAACCGCAGATTCAACTTTCTTTTCAAGCATGCATGGAACATTCCCCAGGATAGATCACATCTTGGGTCTCAAATCAAGCCTCAGTAAATTCAAGAAAATTGAAATCATATCAAGCATCTTTCCTGAACACAACGCTACAAGACAGGGAAAAAACCGTAAAAAGCACAAACACATGGAGGCTAAACAATACGTTACCAAATAACCAAGAGATAACTGAAGAAATCAAAGAGGAAATCAAAAAATACTTAGAGACAAATGACAATGAAAACACGACAATCCAAAACCTATGGGATGCAGCAAAAGCAGTTCTAAGAGGGAAGTTTATAGCTATACAAGCCTACCTCAAGAGAAAGAAAAATCTGAAATAAAGAATCCAACGTTAAACCTAAAGAAACTAGAGAAAGAAGAGAAAACAAAACCCAAAGTTAGCAGGAGGAAAGAAATCATAAAGACCAGAGCAGAAATAAATGAAATAGAAACAAAGAAAACAATAACAAAGATCAATAAAACTGAAAGCAGGCTCTTTATGAAGATAAACAAAATTAATGAACCATCAGCCAGACTCATCAAGAAAAAGAGGGAGAGGACTCAAATCAATATAATTAGAAATGAAAAGAGAAGTTACAACAGATACCGCAGAAATACAGAGGATTATAAGAGACTACTATAAACAACTATATGCCAATAAAATAGACAACCTGGATGAAATGGACAAATTGTTAGAAAGGTATAACCTTCCAAGAGTGAACCAGGAAGAAATAGAAAATATGAAGAGACCAATCACAAGTAATGAAATAGAAAGAGTGATTAAAAATTTTGCAACAAACAAAAGTCCAGGACCAGATGGCTTCACAGGTGAATTCTATGAAACATTTAGACAAGAGCTAACAGTCATCCTTCGCAAATTCTTCCAATAAACTGCAGAGGAAGGAAAACTCCCAAACTCATTCTATGAGGCCACCATCACCCTGATACGAAAACCAGACAAATATACCAGAAAAAAAGAAAATTACAGACCAATATCACTGATGAATATAGATGCAAAAATCCTCAACAAAATACTAGCAAAGAGAATCGAACAATATACTAAAGGATCATACATCATGATCAAGTGGGATTTATCCCAGGGATGCAAGAATTCTTCAATATATGCAAATCAATCAATGTGATACACCATATTAACAAACTGAAGAGTAAATCCATATGATCATCTCAATAGATGCAGAAAAAGCTTTTGACAAAATTCAATACCCATTTATGATAAAAACTCTCCAGAAAGTGGGTATAGAAGGAACCTACCTCAACATAATAAAGGCCATATAAGACAAACCCACAGCAAACATCCTTCTCAAACGTGAAACACTGAAAGCATTTCTCTAAGATCAGGAATGAGACAAGGATGTCCATGCTCACCACTATTATTCAACATAGTTCTGGAAGACCTAACCACAGCAATCAGAGAAGAAAAGAAATAAAAGGAATACAAATTGGAAAAGAAGAAGTAAAACTGTCACTGTTTGCAGATCTCTATACATAGAGAATCCTAAAAATGCCACCAGAAAACTACTAGATCTAATCAATGAATTTGGTAAAGTTGCATGATACAAAATTAATGCACAGAAATCTCTTTCATTCCCATACACTAATGATGAAATATCTAAAACAGAAATTATGGAAACACTCCCATGTACCATTGCAAGAAAAAGAATAAAATACCTAGGAATAAACCTACCTATGGAAACAAAAGACCTGTATGCAGAAAACTATTAGACACTGAAGAAAGAAATTAAAGATGATACCAAAAGATGGAGAGATATACCATGTTCTTGGATTGGAAGAATCAATATTGTGAAAATGATTATGCTACCCAAAGCAATCTACAGATTCAATGCAATCCCTATTAAATTACCAATGGCATTTTTTATGGAACTAAAACAAATCATCTTAAAATTTGTATGGAGTCACAAAAAACCCCAAATAGCCAAAGCACTCTTGAGGGAAAAAAAAGAAACTGGAGGAATGAGACTCCCTGACTTCAGACTATACTACAAAGCTACAGTAATCAAGACAATATGGTACTGGCACAAAAAGAGAAACACAGATCAATGGAACAAGATAGAAAGCCAATAGATAAACCCACGCACCTATGGTCAAGTAATGTATGACAAAGGAGGCAAAGATATACAATGGAGAAAACACAGTCTCTTCAATAAGTTGTGCTGGGAACACTGGAGAGCTACATGTAAAAGAATGAAATTAGAACACTCCCTAACACCATACACAAAAAAAACCTCAAAATGGTTTCGAGACTTAAAGGTAAGACCAGACACTATAAAACTGTTAGAAGAAAAGACAGGAAGAACACTCTTTGACATAAATCACAGCAAGATCTTTTTTGATCCACCTCCTAGAGTAATGGAAATAAAAACAAAAATAAACAAATGGGACCTAATGAAACTTCAAAGCTTTTGCACAGCAAAGGAAACCATAAACAAGACAAAAAGACAACCCTCAGAATGGGAGAAAATATTTGCAAACGAATCAATGGACAAAGAATTAATCTCCAAAATATATAAACAGCTCATGCAGCCCAATATTAAAAAAACAAACAACCCAATCCAAAAATGGGCAGATGACCTAAATAGACATTTCTCCAAACAAGACATACAGATGGGCAAGAAGCACATGAAAAGCTGCACAACCTCACTAATTATTAGAGAAATACAAATCAAAACTACAATGAGGTATCACCTCACACCAGTTAGAATGGGCATCATAAGCAAATCTACAAACAACAAATACTGGAGAGGGTGTGGAGAAAAGGGAACCCTCTTGCACAGTTGGTGGGAATGTAAATGGATACAGCCACTATGGAGAACAGTACTGAGGTTCCTTAAAAAACTAAAAATAGAATTACCATATGACCCAGCAATCCCACTACTGGGCATATACCCAGAGAAAACCGTAAGACAAAAAGACACATGCAGCCCAATGTTCATTGCAGCACTGTTTACATTAGACAGGTCATGGAAACAACCTAAATACCCATCTACAGATGAATGGATAAAGAACATGTGGTACATATATACAATGGAATAGTACTCAGCCATAAAGAGGAACGATATTGGGTCATTTGTTGAGACATGGATGGATCTAGAGACTGTCATACAGGGTAAGTAAGTCAAAAAGAGAAAAATATCATATACTAACGCATATATGTGGAACCTAGACAAATGGTACAGATGAACCAGTTTGCAGGGCAGAAATAGAGACACAGATGTAGAGAAGAAACGTATGGACACCAAGGGGGGAATACCGCAGTGGGCTGGCGATGGTAGGGTGATGCATTGGGCGATTGGGATTGACATGTATACACTGATGTGTATAAAATTGATGACTAATAAGAACTTGCAGTATAAACAAACAAAAAAAAAACAACTAATACTAAACTTTCTTTGGGTTATTTGTATGGAAATATGTTAATATAAATGTTTCAGACATTACATGAAATTTCTAAAAAATCTTATATGTTCTGGTATAATGTTACAAGTCATAATTCTAGTTATTACTTTAAAATGTATATCTCAGCAATAACTAAATTTCCTTGTCAATTGCATTATTATGAACTTTCATCAAATCTTTAAACCGTGGTCATTTTTAAGTCTTTTGTCATTTACAGAGAGTTCTGGGTGTACTCTGATGCTTTCGCAAAAATGTTCCTATAAATGGGTTTCATATTCAAGCATTCCTGGAAATGACTCTGACAAGTACAGGTTTCTGGTAACTGACTATACTGCTGAACTGAATGAATAAGCATTTTCAGAACTCTAATGTAAATCTCATGAATTCATAAAAGATGAAAAAAATTAATTACATGGGACTGAGTGAACTGATGAGGATGATTATAATTTTTGTGACTTTCTGTTTGAATAAAAAAAAATCCCACAAGGACTCAGAGGCAAGAAATATACAATTCAATTTTCACTGCAAAGTAAAGGACCTGCTACAGTGGAGGTTTACTGGACTGAATGTCAATATTATGACATAGTATCAGTGTGTTTCATGTTTGGTAATTGCAATCATTGTTTATTTTGTTGTGGTCATACATTTACAATGCTCGGTGTCAGTTTATCTCTTGTAAAAATAAAATACAGTGTGTGTGTGTGTGTGTGTGTGTGTGTGTAAAAACAACTCAGTAAACTATGTATACATCTAATGTATGTTATCATAATAACGGCCATATATGATAAGACTACAGCTAACATTACACACAATAGTGAGAAGCTGAAACAAGGAACAGCATCCTCTAAGATCAGGAACAAGACAAGGATGCAACTCTCAGCACCCTCATTCACCGTATGACCGTAAGTCCTAGCCAGAGCCATTAAGCAAGAAACGAATAAAAGACATCCAAATTGTAAAGTTATAAGTAAAATAAGTCTGTTTGCAGATGTCATGATATATGTGGAAAACCCTAAACACACTGCAAAAAAAATAAAAACCTGTTAGAATAACTGAATTCTGTAAAGTTTCAGGATCAATATACAAAACTCAGCTGCATTTGTATATCAACGAATGTCAACTAACAATGAATTATCAGAAGAAAAATTAAGAAAATAATCTCATTTACAATAGTATGAAAAAAGTTAAATACTTAGAAACAATTTATCTAACGGGGTGAAAGATCTACACACTAAAAACCATAAAACACTGATGTAAGAAATTGAAGAAGACACAAACAAATGGATAGATATTCTGTATTCATGGATTGGAAGGGTTAATATTGTGACAATGCCCATACCATCCAAAGTGACCTACAAATTCAATGCAATCTCTATCAAAATTCCAAAGCATTTTTTAAAGAAATAGAAAAAGAAATCCTAAAACTCATATGAAACCACAAAAGACTCCAAAGAGCCAAAGCAATCTTGAGAAAGACGAACAAAACTAGAGACATCACACTTTCTGATTTCAAACTACAATACAAAGCTATAGTAATCAAATAAGTACTATATTGGCATAAAACAGAAACACAGATCAACAAAAATGAATCGACAGCTCAAAAATAAACCCATGCATATACAGTCAATTAGTTTTCAGCAAGGAAGTCAAGAATAAACAATGGGAAAAGGAGAGTCTCTCCACTAAACGGTTTTTGGGGAAACTGCATCGCCACATGGAAAAGTTACATTACATCCGATATAAAAATAAACTCAAAATTAATTAAAGACATGAACATAGGACCTGATCCTTAAAATTCTTAGTAGAAAATATAAGGGGTAAGCTCCTTGCCACTAATCTCATCAATGTCCTTTTGGATTTGACACCAAAAGCAAAGGCAACAAAAGCAAAAATGTACAAGTGGGACTACATCAAACGAAAAAGGTTCTGAACAGCAAAGGTAACCATGAACAAAATGAAAAAGCAACATATGGAGTGTGAGAAAATATCTGCAAATCACTTATCTAAAAAGAAGTTAATATCCAAAGTATACAAGGAGCTCATACAACTCAGTAGCAAAAACACCATATAACACAATTTAAAAATTGGCAAAGGACCTAAAAAGACATGTTCCCAAAGATGACAAACATTTGGGGAACAGGTATATGAAAAGGTGATTCACATCACCAATCATCAGGGAAATGCAAATCAAAACCACAATGAGATATCACCTCACACCTGTTAGTATGTATATTATGAAAAAGATAAATGTCGGTGAGGATGTGGAGAAAAGGGAATCAGTGTGCACTGTTGCTGGCAATGTAAACTGGTTCAACCAGTATTGAAAACACAATGGAGATTCCTCAAGAAAATAAAATTAGAATACCATGTGATCCAGCAATTTCACTTCTGGTCATATAGCAAGAGAAACAATATTTTTTAGGAATTCCCTGGCTGTCCAGTGGTTAGGACTTCGTGCTCTCACTGATGAGGGGAGGGCCCGGGTTCAACCCATGGTTGGGGAACTAAGATCCCACAAGCCACGTGGTATGGGAAAAAAACAAAAACAAAAAAAGCTTTGAAATATTATTCACAGTAATTGTATGGAAAGAACCTGCCTGTCTCTCATAGATGAATGGATAAACAAATTCTGATACACACACACACAAATATGCATACATAACATACACAATGGGATATTATTCAACCTTAAAGTAAATCCTGACACTTGCAAAAACATGAATGAGACTGGAAAACATTATGCTAAATGAAATAAGCCTGATGGAGAAAAGACAAATGCCGCATGGTATCACTTATGTGTGGAATCTAAAAAAAAAGTTGGAATCATAGAAACACAGAGCAGAAATTGTTGCCTGCAGTTGGGCATGGGGGGAAATGGGAACACGCTGGTAAATGGATACAAATTTTCAATTATAACATGAGGGATAAAATGAAGGAATAAGGTCTGAGGAGCTAATGTATAACGTGGTGAGTAACTGATGATGCTGTATTCCGTAACTGAAAATTTCTGAGCGAGTAGAATTTGCGTTCTCACACACAAAAAGTAAATATATGACAGGTGATGGGTATGTTAATTAACTTGATTGTGAGAATCCTTTTACAATATATACGTATATCAAATAATCATGTTACACGTTTTAGATATATTACAGTTTTGTCAGTTATGCCTCAAAATAGCTGTAAAAAGAGGAAAACGATCAACAAAATTGACAAAACTAGTTAGACTGACTTAAAAAAAGTGATAAGAACAAAATATGTAAAATCAGAAATGAAGAAAGGGACATTACTACCAATTTTGTAGAGACAAAAAGGCTTACAATAGAGTACTATTAACAGTTGTATACCAACTAATTTGATAACTTAGATGAAATGAACACATTCCTAGAAACACACATCCTACCAAGAAATACAAAATCTGAACAGATCTACAAGTTAAGATATGGAATCACTTATCAAACATCTTCCAACAACTGAACGCCCAGCACCAGGTATCTTCATGGTGAATTCTACCAACTATTTAAAGCAGAATTAACACCAATCCTTCTCGAGCTCTTCCAAACAATTTAAGAGGAGAGAATGTATTTGCACTCATTCTATGAGGTTAACATTATAGCAATTACAAACCTAAAGACACTACAAGAAAAGTACACTACAGACCAATATCCCTTATGAATACTGATGCAAAAATCCTTTAAAAAATAATAAGAGACAGAACAGCCTATTATAAGGATTATACATCATGACCAAATGGGATTTATTCTTGCAAGGCAAGGTTGGTTCAACATATGAAAATCAGTCAATGTAGTATAGCACATAAAGCGATTGAAGGGACTAAACTCCACGTGATCATCTTCATTGATGCAGAAAAAACATTTGACAAAATTCAATGCCATTTTATGATTAAAAAACTCAACAAACCAGAAATACAAGTGATGACTTCAACATAATAAAGGTCACAGATAGAAAAACAACAGCTATTATCTTCAGTGGTGAAATCTTCCTCTCTAAGATCATGAACAAAGGAAGGATGCCTGTTGTCACCACTTCTATTCAGCAAAGTACTGGAATTCCTAGCCAAATAAATAAGGCAAGATAAAAAATAAAAGGCATCTGAATCAGAAAGGAAGAAATAAAATTATATTTGTTCAGAGACAACACACATGCACCAAAAAAACCTGTTAGAATTAATAAATGAATTCAGAAAAGTTGCCAGATACAAAATCAATACTCAAAATTCAGTTGTGTCTCTATACACTAACAATGAAAAGTGGAAAAAGGAAAGCAGAAACAAAATAGCATTTAAAATATCATGAAATACAGTAAAACACAAGGAATAACTTAACCAGGGGGACAAAAGACAGGTACATTGAGAACTAGAAAACGCTGCTGAAGGAAATTAATGAAGACACCAATAAATGTAAAGGCATCTTGTGTTCACAGATTGGAAGACTTAATGTTGTTAATATGTCAACATGACTTAAAGGGATGTACAGATTAAATGCAATCTCTTTAAACATCACAGTGAGGATTTTTCAGAAGTAGAAAAATTCATCCTGAAGTTCACACGGAATTTAAAGGGTCTGAATAGTTAAAATAATGTGTAAAAGGAACAAAATTTGAAGTTTCAAATTTCTTGATTTCAAAACCTACTACAAAACCACAGTAATCAAAATAGTACCAGCATAAACACACATATAGGAAGGAGAATAGGCCAGTGGAATAAAAGAGAAACCCAGAAGTTAACCTGTATATACATCACCAAATGATTTTCAACAGGAGTGCCAAGACCACCCAATGGGGAAACGATAGCGATGTCAACAAATGGTACTGGCAAAAAAATATCCATATTCAAAAGAATGACGGTAGATCCTTAACTTACACCACATACAGAAATTAACTCAGTGAATCAAAGACCTAAATGTGAGACCTCAAACTATCAAACTCTTAGAAGAAAGTGTTGGGAAGAAAACCATGACATGAAATTTGGCAAAGATTTCTTGAATATGACACCAAAAGTGGAGGTACTAAAATAAATAGATAAACTAGGTATTCAAAATTTAAAACTACTTCTTTCATCAAACAATGAAACGAACCTGCTGAATGGGAGAAAATATTTGCAAATCCTATAGCTGATAAGGTTAATATCCAGTATGTATACACTTGTACACTGTTGGTGGGTATGTAAAATGGTGCACACAGAAAGGAAAACAGTATGGTGGTTCCTCAAAACATTAAAAATAGAATTACCATATGATCCCATAATTCAAGTTCCTATTAAATACTCTAAAAGAATTGAAATTATGAACTCGAAGAGTTATGTGTTCACCCATGTTCATAGCAGAATTATTCACTACAGGCAAAGGCTGAAAAAACTCAAGGGTCCATTGAGGGATGAAGGGATATACAAAATGTGGTCTATACAAACAATAAATCAATGTTCAGTCTTAAAAAGGAAGGGAATTCTGACACATGCTACAACATGGATCAACCTTCAGGCATTACGCTAAGTAAAATAAGCCAGTCACAAGAGGACAAATACTGTATGATCACACTTATATGAAGTACATAGAGTACATCAAATTCACAGAGACAGAAAGTACAATGGTGGTTTCCGGGGGTGAGGGGGCAAGGGAAACGGAGAGTTGTTTCATGAGTACAGACTATTATCATTTTGCAACATGAAAAGCTCTGTGGATGGATGATGGTAATGATAGCACAGCAGTGTAAATATATTTCATGCCTCTGGCCTGCACTCTTAAATTGTTAAGATGATAAATTTTGTGTTATGTATATTTTACGAGAATTTTTTTAAATAAAGGAAAATTAAGACATTCATATAAAGAAACACTGAAGAAGTTCATTACTAGTAGGTCTGCTCAATAAGAACTGTTAAAGGAATCCTTCAGGCTGAAATGAAACGTAACTTGAAACCATATGAAGCATTAAAGAACAATGGTAAAGGTAACCACACTAAGTTTAAAAGGCCAACACATTTGCATTTAGGGTTTGTAACGCCTCTTTTCAAAATGTGATTTAAAAGACAAATATATAAAATAGTTATTATAAGGCTATTAAAGGGCACACAATACATAAAGATGTAATTTGTGACAAGTGCAGTGTAAACGAGGATGCCCCATGTAAATAAGCAGAATTTTTGTTATTATTAAATGAAAAGGTTATTAATTTAAATTTGTTTTTTCAAAAATTTAAGATGCTTCCTTTAACGCCTAGTATAAGCACTAAGAAAAATACCTCAAAAATATACAGAAAAGAAATAAGAAGAGAATCAAAATGGTAAACCAGGAAAAACATCAATCACAAAAGAATGTAAGAATGAAGAAAGTGAAGAACGAAAAGGATATAAGATATCTAGAAAATAAATAGAGTAGAAGTAAGTTCAAAGGGCTCAATATAGGATCAATACAAAGAAGACTACACCCAATCACGTTATAATCAACTTCTTAAATGTGAAGTACAAGGAGAGAATATTGAAAGGAACAAGAGAAAAGTGACTTGGCACCTATGAGGGAACTCCCAGAAAACAATTTGTGAATATCTCAGCAGAAACCTTACAGGCCAGGAGAGAGTTGGATGATATACTCAAAGTACTGAAAAAAAAAACAACCTGTGAGCAAAAATGACCATACCTACAAAATTATGCTTTAAACATAAAGGAGAGATAAAGTCAACAAAATCTAAGTGAGTTCATCACTGCTAGACCTGCCTTAAAAGAAACGCTTAAGGGAGAGCACTTTGAAATGAAAACATGTTAACAGAAATGCAAAAGCAAACAGAAGCATAAATTTCAATGTTAAACTCATACACACACACACACACAAATATAGCATAATAACACTGTAATGGTGCCGTATAAAGTACTTTAACCCTGATATAAAAGTTAAAATTTGTTAACAATAGAAAAAGAAGGAAACTGAGTATAAGGACACAAAGTTTGGGTGGGAGTAAAAGAACAGATGTTTAGAACTACAAGATTTCTATGTAGCCTTCAGCTAACCTCAAAGAAAAGGCCTAGTATAAACAAACAAAAGACAAAGAGAAAAGGATCAAAGTAAATCACTACAAAAAAAATAATCAAACAACAATGAAATAAAGCTACAGAGAAAGAGGACAAACAGCTGCAAAACAGACATAAGACAATTAACGAAATAGCAATAGTAAGTCCTTACTGATCGATAATTAGTTTAATATAAATGGATTAATCTTCCCAATCAAAAGGTATAGAGTGGCTGAATGCATAAAAAAACAATATCCAACCCTATGCTGTCTATAAGAGACTAATTTTAGATGAAAAGACACATATAGGCTCAAAGTGAAGGGATGGAAAAAGACACTCCATGCAAATGGCAACCAAAACAAAGTGAGAGTTCTTATATGCATGACAGACAAAATAGACATTAAGTCAAAAATTGTCTGTATAGACAAAGAAGGTTTCTATATGATAATAAGAGTGAACTCAACAGGAGGATATAACAATTTATATATGCATCCAGAATCAGAGCACATAAAACTCTAAAGGAAATATTGAAATTAAATGGAGAAATTGATTGCAGGACACAAATAGTAAGGGACTTCAATAACCCAGTTACAATAACACCCAGACAGAAAATGAATCAACAAACATGACTTGAACAACACTATGGACCATATGGTCCTTACAGATATATACAAAACAGTTCATCCAACAGCAGCACATACACGTTCATTTCAAGAACACATACAACATTCTCCAGAATAGATAATATGTCAGGCCACAATCAAGTCTTAACAAATTTAAAAAGTCTGAAATAATTTCAAGTATCTTATCTGATCACAATGGTATGGAATTAGAAATCCCATAATAGTAACAAAACAGGAATATTAGGATATCCCTGGTGGCACAGTGCTTAAGAATCCACCTGCCAATGCAGGGGAAATGGGTTCAATCCCTGGTAAGCAAAGATCTAACATGATGCAGAGCAACTAAGCCCGTGCACCACAACTACTGAGCCTGCGCTCTAGGGCCCACGTGCTGCAACTACTGAACCCGAGTGCTGCAACTAATGAAGCCTGCACACCTAAAGCCTGTGCTCTGCAACAAGAAAAGCCACTGCAATCAGAAGCCTGTGCACCACAACAAAGAGTAGACCCCGCTCACTGCAACTAGAGAAAGCCCACATGCAGCAACGAAGACCCAACGCAGCAAAAAAATTAAATAAAAAAATATTTTTAATAAAGAAAAGAAAACAAGAAAATCTACCAATATGTGGAAAGTAAACAATATACTCTTTTCCCCCATTCCACTTTTATTGAGATATAACTGCCACAGAGCCCTGCATAAGTTTTAGGTGTACAGCATGAAGATTTGACTTATGTACATCAAGAAATGATTACCACAGTAAGTTTAGTGAACATCAACTCATATGGCCACAAAATAAAAGCAAAAGAAAAAAATGTTTTCCTTGTGATGAGAACTCTTAGGATTTACTCTCTTAACCTTCATATATAACACACACCAATGTTAATTATATTTATCATGTTGAATAATACAGTCTTGAGCAACCATTGGGTCAAAGAGAAAATCAAAGGGGAATTTAAAAAGAATCTTGACACAAACTAAAATGAAAGACAACACACCAAGATTTATGGGATGCAGCAAAAGCAGTACTACAGGAGAAGTTTAGAGTGATAAATGCATACATTAAAGGAGAAGTAAAACCACAAGTAAACAATCTCACTTTATGCCTCAAGGAACTAGAAAAAGAAGAAAAAAGTAATCTCAAATTTAGCAGAAGGAAAGAAATAGTAAAGATTAGAGCAGAAATAAATCAAATAGAGAATAGAAAAACAATAGAAAATAGAAACAAAACTAAGTGGTGTTTTTTGAAAAGATATATTTGAAAGACTCCTGGCTACACGAATTAAGAAAAAAATACAAAAGACAACTCAATAAAATCAGAAATGAAAGAGGAGACAATACAAGTGATGCCTCAGAAATAAAGGAATCATAAGGGTCCATTATCAATTATGCCAACAAATGGGATAATCTAGAAGAAATGGATAAATTCCTGCAAACATACAACCTACCAACACTGAATCAAGATGACATAGAAAGTCTGAACAGTCCAATAACAAATAAGGAGATTGAATCAATAATTTTTAAAAAAATAGAAAATCCAGGACCAGATGGCTTCTCTGGTGAATTTCAGCAAATATTTGAAGAGGAATTAGTACCAATCCTCTTCAAACTCATCCAAAAAATTGGATAGGAGGGAACACTTCCAAACTAATTTTACAAGGCTAGCATTACCCTGATACCAAACCCAGACATGGAAACTACAAGAAAAGAAAATTACAGCCAATATCTTTGATAGACCTAGATGCAAAAGTCCTCGACAAAATATTAGCAAACCAATTTCAACAATAAATTAAAATTATCATACCCCGTGCTCAAGTCAGATTTATTCCTGGGATGCAAGGATGGTTCAACATACACAAATCAACCAGTGTGATACACCACATTAACAAAATGAAGGAAAAATCATATGATCATCTCAATAGAGGCAGAAAAGGATTTGACAAAATTCAGCATCCTTTCATGATAAAAACTCTAAACAAATTAGGTGTAAAAGGAATGTACCTCAACACAATAAAGGCATATGAAAAAGAAAAGACCACAGCAAACATCTTACTTAACAGGGAAAAACTAAAAGCTGTCCCTCGAATATCAGGAAGAATGCAAGAATGTCCACACTTACCACTTCTATTCAACACAGCACTGGAAGATGGAGGAATTAGGCACGAAAAAGAAATACAATGCATCCAAACCAGAAAGGAAGAAGTAAAATTACGTCTGTTTGCAGATGACATGATCATACATGTAGAAAATCCTAAAGATTCGACAAGAACAGCAGTAAAAACTGTTAGAACTCATAAATGAGTTTAGTAAAGTTGCAGGATGTAAAATCAGCATATAGAAGTCATTATACAAGAGGAATGACCTACCCAAAAAAGGAAATTAAGAAAACAACCCCATTCTGAATTTCATGACAAAGAACAAAATACTTAGGAATAAATTTAGCCAAAGAGGTGAAAGATCTATACATTGAAAAGTATAAAAAATTGATGAGGATAATTAAAGATGACACTGATAATATGGAAAGACATCCCATGTTCATGAACTGGAGGATTTACTATCATTAAAATATCCATACTACCCAAAGTGATCCAAAGATTCAATGCAATCCCTATTAAAATCCCAGGGGGGACTTCCCTGGTGGTGCAGTGGTTAAGAATCCACCTGCCAATGCAGGGGACACGGGTTTGAGCCCTGGTCCGGGAATATCCCACATGCCATGAAGCAACTAAGCCCACATGTCACAACTACTGAGCCTGCACTGTAGAGCCTTCGAGCTACAACTCCTGAATCCCACGCACCTAGACACTGTGCCCTGCAATGATCAAGCCACTGCAATGAGAAGCCCGTGCACCACAACAGAGTAGCCCCCACTCACCTCAACTAGAGAAAGCCCACGCTCAGCAACAAAGACCCAATGCAGCCAAAAATAAATAAATAAATAAACAAAATAAATTTATTTTTAAAAATGGGCAAAGGACTTCAATAGACATTTCTACAAAGGAGGCATATAAATGCCCAACAGATGGATGAAAAGGTGCTCAACATCACTAACTGTCAGAGAAATGCAAGTCAAACCACAATGAGAAATCACCTCACACCTGTTACAATGGTGATTATCAAAAAGACAAAAGATAACAAGTGTTGATGAGGATGTGGAGAAAAGGGAACCCTCGTGCATTTTTGTTGGGTATGTAACTTGATACAGCCACTAAGGAAAACAGTATTGAAGTTCCTCAAAAAATTAAAACTACAACTATCTTATGACTCAGCAATCCCACTTCTGGGTATGCAGCAAAAGGAAATGAAGTCGGTATCATGAAGAGACATATGCACTTCCATGTTTACTTTTCACAGTAACCAAGATATTGGATCAACCTAAGTGTCTGTAGATTCATGAATGGATAAATAGAGTGTGGTATATAAACAGGCATATCTCGTTTTATTGTGCTTTGCAGATACTACGTTGTCTACAGATTGAAGGTTTGTGGCAATCCTGCATTGAGTAAGTCTATCGGTGCCATTTTCCCAAGTAGCATTACTTTAAAATTAAGGTCGGTACATGGGTACTTTAGACATAATGCTATCGCACATTAACACACTATAATATAGTATACACATAACTTTTATATGCACTGGTAAACCAAAAATTTCATGTGGCTTGTTTTGTTGCAATATTTGCTTTATTTTGGTGGTCTGGAACCAAACCTGCAATATCTCCAAGGCATGCCTGTATACAATGGAATATTATTCAGCCTTTAAAATGAAGGAAATGCTGCTATTTGTGACAACATGGATGAACCTGAAAGAGATTATGCTAAGTGAAATAAGCCAGATACAGAAAGACAGCTACAAACACTTCATGATACTACTTTTATGTGGAATCCAAAACAGTCATAGATGTGGGGTGCAGTCAGTGGTTGACAGGAGATGAGGGGATGGGAAAATTGGCAGGTATTGATCACGAGGTACAAAGTTTCAGTTATGCAACGTGAATAATTTTTGGAAATCTAGTGTACAACAATGTGCATATAGTTAACAATGCTGTATTGTGTACTTGTAATTTGCTAAGAGGGTAGATCTGAAGTGCTCTCACCATAAAGAAAGAAAAAAGAAAATGGTAATTATATGAGGTGATGGATATGTTAATTGGCTTGATTGTGGCAATTATTTCAAAAATATATATGTACATCAAAACATCAAGTTGTATATTCTAAATATATATATATATATATATATTTTTTTTTTTTTTTTTTTTTTTTTTGCAGTACATAGGCCTCTCACTGTTGTGGCCCCTCCCGTTTCGGAGCACAGGCTCCGGAAGCGCAGGCTCAGCGGCCATAGCTCACGGGCCCAGCTGCTCCGTGGCATGTGGGATCTTCCCGGACCGGGACACGAACCCGTGTCCCCTGCATCGGCAGGCAGACTCTCAACCACTGCGCCACCAGGGAAGACCTAAATATACATTTTTATTTCTCTATTATACCTCATTAAAGATGGGAAGAAGAAAGAAATGAGGTAATGATACATACTACAATATGGGTGAACCTTGAAAATTATGCTATGTGAAAGAAGCCAGACATGAATGGTCATATATTGTATAATTTACACTTATATGAAATACCAAAATAGATATATCTATAGAGACAGAAAGCACATTGGTGATTGCCCAGGGGTTCGGTGGAAGAAAGCATGGGTAGGGCTTCCCTTTAAAGCGATAAAACTATTTTTGAACCACATAGAAGTAAGGGTTGCACAACATTGTGAATGTACTAAATGCCATTGAATTGTGCAAGTTAAAACGGTTAATTTTATCTCAGTAAAAAATAAAACTTCTATGTATAATTGATTCACTTTGTTATAAAGCAGAAACTAACACACCATTGTAAAGCAATTATACTCCAATAAAGATGTAAATAAAATAAAATAATAAAACTTCTCCCCCAGTTACTTTTAGTTAATTTACTGTGTCCTGACAAGTTTTAATGTGAATCATATTGTTAAGAAAAAACAGCCTCAATTCACACCAAATAAACATTCAGGTTAGCAAGGTATCTGTTTTCTAATGGTTTTTCTAACGTCCTAACTTTAGCATACCACCCCATCCTATTGTTGTGGTACAGCAAATGGCATGAACCAGAGGTGGAAACCCAAATCAGACCTTAGAACTCTAACTGAATTTTTGAGACAATGCAACTGGGGGGTTTATCTGTGTTTGCTTCAACATGTTTGTACCTACAATTTCTTATCTTGTTCTACCTGACTTTTTAAAATCTTTAATTCATTTATCTTAAAATATGCAAATGGTTTAAAAAAGCAAGTAAATATCTATGTATTGCTAGAAAAGAGATAATTTAATGATGAGCTTTCTTTATTAGTCATATTTTATACTGTTAGAAGAATGAGGCCATCAACTGAATTCTGTCCCCCCAAAATTCATATATTCAAGCTCTAACAAAGTGATGGTATTTGGAGATGGGGCCTTTCGCAGGTAATTAGATTAAATGATGTCATGAGGATTAGGCTCTATTAGTGCCCCTATAAGAAGAAACCAGAGAAGTTTTTCTGTCTCTCTCCACCATGTGAGAACACAGTGAAAAGACAGTTGTCTGCAAGCCAGGAAGAGAGCCCTCACCAGGCACTGAATTGGCCAGCACCGTGATCTTAGACTTCCAAGCCTCTAGAACTGTGACTTGTTAAAGTCTCCAAGCCTATAGTATTATGTTATGGCAGCTTGAGCTATAAGAGGACTAAATGGAAGAGACATGGAGGAACCCTAAACACATACTGCTAAATGAAAGATGCCAAACTGAAATGGATACATACTGTATGATTTCAGCTATATGACATCCTGGAAAAGGTAGGGCACTTAAACTATTCTGTATGATACTGTAATGGTAAATGCTTGTCATACATTCCTCAAAACCCATAGGATATAAAACAGAGTAAACTGTAATGTAAACTATGGATATTAGTTAACAATAATGTATGAACATTGGCTCATCAATTGTACAAAATGCCCCACACTAATGCAAGACGTTAATAATAGGGGAAACTTTGGTTTGGGGAATAGATGTGAGGGGGTGTATGGGAACTCTATACTCTGCTCAAATTCTCTTTAAACTTAAAACTACTCTAAATATAGTCTACCAATTTATTTAAACAAAATACATCTATGTTGCCTCATCATATTGTGAGGTTATTACCATCTTACGCCTTTTCTATTTGACCTACTTCTTTAATGTTCATTTCTATCTTCTTTTATCCTTGTAAAAAATATATCAAATGTTTTGTATTATTTCACCTCCCAGCCTACTATCTTTTTAGCTATATGTCTTTCACAAACCTTCATTGGAAACTACATTAGATATCCTTGACTTATGACACTCTATGCCCATTAGTATTTTCACCACCTCCCTCGTAATGCTTGAACCTTGGCTATGACCCATTGTCACCTCTGGACAAATAGTTTCTGCTCTATTTTCTGTCTTCTGTCCTTCTGGGCCACTTCTATCTACCATCATTACCCAAAGAACTGACTTTACAGATTCTATATGCCAGTGTGTAAGACTTGCAGTGTTTTAGGAAGTATCCCAACTTAATGATGATGATTTGGGGTCATTACTAAAGCACTTGGGATCATACATATTATTTTAAGGTAGTTTTACAGGACAATGCACATTGGTATTTTTCTCCTATTGACAGAGTAGGAAATTGTGGGTTGATGTGCAGTTATTTCGATTAAGAAAGCAGGATATGAACACCGCTTCCTTACTGGGGTATTTGGCACTGCTCCTTCTTGTGCTGGGACGTGTTTTGCGCCTTTACAGCCTGGCATCTAGGTGTACTGATAGACTAATGTTTGGCTTTATTGGATACGTTGACCAGTCTGATTGATATTCTGGTACATACAGGGTGCTTGGTCATGGTTGCTCACCTCTGAACCTCAGCTTCATCACCTGCAAAGTGCAACTAGCAGCATATGCGCTTTGCGGGGTTCTTATGGATTTGGCAAGCGTCATAGTGCCTGGCACGTGCTAGAGACTCAGGTGATGCAGTAATTACTCAAATTTGCATTTTCAGTGGATCCTTCCCACCTGGACAGGGTGACTCACAGCCTTCGGGGAGGAAGAGCAGGACAAACAGCAAGGGCAGCATGGGCCAAGGGAAGGTGAGAACTGACATGCAGTGGTCCTCGTGCTGGTATCACCAGAGGGCCCATAGTGAGCCAGGATGTGGGGAGAGACCGGCCGCTCAGTAAGAGCAGGCCAAGAAAGGCCATGTGAGGGGGCTTAGCTTTTACCTTGTGGTAGAGGCCATCCAAAGGAGAAAGTGGAAGATGGGTAGGTATACACTTCTCCCTTAGGAATTGTCCTCGGGGTCTGTTTATCTCCTGGCATGGTCCGTTCAATGAGTTGGCCCCTCCAGCACGTTCTAGAGACGACTGGCCATGTCTGACCTTCTGGAGATACAGTCCTGACCTCCGGGCCACCTCACTGAGGAGAGGGCTCATAGGGGAATCAGCCTCACTCTGCATCTATCCACCAGTCCTGCACCCTGGACCCAGGACCACTCACTTGCAAGAGGCACATCCAGCTGCCAGAGAAAGTGACATTTCCTGACTCATCTGGCTAAGAAAGAGCAGAGTATCGCTGACCATTCCAGGGGAGTAGCTGCCACAGAAGATCAGGATGCGTACGAGCCATAGAAGATCAGAAGGAACAAAGGTCAGTCCACGTGGGAGTTCACATGGGCGCCTCACAGTCCCCAACATGCCCTCGAGTTTCCCTTCCAGCCCAACACACATTCCACCTGCCCACAGTCACCTGTGCCACCATCACACAGCCCCACAGAGCTCCAAACATCCTCAAACACACAAACTCCCTGCCTATAAGCAGATGCCTGACTGTGTGCCCAGAACCCTCCTGCTCCAATATACATGCACTACAAACCCCAATAAAATCACAGCCACAGTCTTGAATACAAAAACACACCCCCAACGGCCCCTGATAATCAAACACCTAAATCCTCATATCCCACAAAAATCCACCCAACCCCATATAAACCCTCAATGCAAACACGCAAACCCTTCAACAATAGCCAAATACATTCAAACCAACCTCACATACTTCTTCATATAAGACACAACCCCCAAATCCAAATATAACACATAAAGTCCCCCCACAGCTGTCAACATCCATGTATGTGCAATGCCTCAGAAGCTCAGACAAACACAAAATACCATCAGAGAGACACAATGTTTCCAACCTTTTCCTAAATACTCCCCGTAGAACACATGATGACCTCACACCCCCAATACAAACATACACCCATCTCCCTCTTGAGATACTATAAACAGCCTCTGTCACATCCCCTGATTATACACACACAGCTAGCAACCCCACTTTACACTGACAACTCCAATCTCTGCAAATTCCTCCACACCAAAAATACACTCCCTGAACTCTTACCCTACAGGATGAGCATGTGTATAACCCCTGCACTCTGAATACACACAGATCCAACACACCAAGCATTAAAATGCATACCCCTACCTCTTCTCAAACGCCTGCACACATAGCCTCAAAACACCCAGAAGCAGCCCACCACCCAGCCACACCATGCTACACCAACCGTACACCCACAAAGGCACTCATGCCCCTCGTCTCTCCCCAGATCACACATACACAGTCTCTACACAGCTTTATTATTACCCCAAACCATCCTATACCCTAAACATACATCCAAGAGTTCCCCACACAGCCCTAACCCATGATAGAGGCAGCTCTACCAGGGGCATCATGGCACCCCGAACGGGCAAATGCCGCTGAGGTAAGTGCCTCCTGAGTTGCTGCATTTCTTGCTGCTGTTGCAAATCATCCCTTGACCCCACCGAGGCTGACTGGGACACCCTAAACAGGAAGCATATGAGTCAGGGAAGAGGAAAACTCCATTCCAGGTGTTCCCTGTCACCATCCATTGCACCAAAACATCGGATGACCAGCATGAACAAGAAACAGAGACATGTAACTATACCATGATCGAAATGCAAATTTTGCTAGAAAAAATTTGTCCAAGGGAATGGGGAGAAGGGTGTTCCCCCTAATTATAAAGCCATGCTGTTACAGTTCAAAGAAACATCAGATACAGTACAATAGGCATGGGACTGCATCCATGTTGTAGCTAGATATGAAAAAGATAATTTTTCTGAAGCTCCAAATCTCGCTTGTCAGTAAAGGCACATGGGCCCCGCTGCCCCATTGGCCAGAAACCCAAGAGAGGACTCTTAAGGGGTATAGGGACTTCTGGGACCCTTACTGGTCTCCACCAAGGGGTGGTGCCTTCACACAGCTCCATCCTTCATGAGATGACTAACAGACCTCCCTGTATTGGCAGCTCTGGAGATCGGGGGTCCCTGATGACGTAACCTTGGGAAAGCCCAAGCTCAAGTTAGAAATTTTTGCTCAGGCGCTACAGACTCTTCAGGAGACTGGAGTGATGGGTAGCTGTCACCTCTCCGAATCCTGTACCCTGACCTCTGCCAAGGCCTCTGCCTTAGGGACCTGGCAGATCCCTGGAGCGTGGCTCTCCTCTGGGACAATTGCCCATATACTTCTCTAATTATCCTTGGGACACACATAAACAACTTTTCTTATGGCTCCCATTGACAACTGGAGCTCAAATTACAGTGCTTCCTGGGAACCCCTCCAATTATAAGCAAGGGCCACACTTTAGATTACAAGGCATAGTAGTCAGGGGAGTAGAAAGCATTCAACTTCCACTGAATGTCACTATTGAAACAATCTTTATTAAAAACCTTTTAGTGGTGGGAACCCCTTTGGCCCTACCCTTTCCCGTTACAGCTGTGGATGCCTTGATGTACTGCAACGCCATTTGGAACAAACCCAAATTCCTGGCCTTCCTGGTGGAAGCTGAATATTGGGAGCCCATAAGCCTGCCACCTAAGACAGTAAATATCCCCCACTAACATGTATGACAGGGGGCTGTGGGATTGCAGCCCATAATTCAGAATTTATGAAAAGAAGAAGTCATTAAACACACCATTTCTCCTTTTCAATTTCCCCATTTGGCTGCTATTAAAGCCTGCTAGTAATGAGTGGCCCCTTATAATCAACTACTGAAATATAAATGCTGATCCCCACTATTAAGGCTCCCATTTCCAACACTGTCCAGTTCATTAAGGATATCCAAAGGGCTCCACGGAATTACTTTGCTGTGACAATCTAGCTATGACGTTCTATTCAGTACCAGTTATTAAGGAGTCCCAGCTGCAGTCTACTTTTACTTCAGAAGGCACCCAGTATGTTTTAACCTGTCTGCCTACTGGCTATCTTAACAGCCCAGCTATTGCCCACAGTCTTTGCTGGCAAGCCCTGGTGTCCCCTTGCACTGTCTGGCACTATACTGATGTTCTAATCCAGAGCCCCTCAGGAGATTGGTGCACGAGGCCCTAACATGGTTGGTGACCCACCTATAACATACAGGTGGGCTACTTATTGCCCCACATAAAATTGAAGGGCTGTCCACAACTATTAAATTTCTGGGCATTAACTGATCCTCTAAAAGCCAGGAAATTCCTCTTGCAGCTAAACCTCAGCCGTTAACTATTCAGCCTCCAACACACTGTAGCAAGCCCAACACGTCTTACTTAGGTCTCTTCACACTTTGGAGGCAACAGATACCACGCTTGTCCATCATTCTTAGACCCATTTATGCAGCCACGTACAAACCCTCCATAGTTTACTGGCGAAGAGCTAAACAATAAGCTTTATAGCAGGCACAAAGGTCAATTAGCCAAGCCCTCCCACTGGTTCCCCCTGGCTGCTCCTTCTGGGCTGAGAATGGACTATGTGTCCAGGAGCCTTTGGACGAACACAGCTCCTCCTAGCTGCCCGTGGGCTTCTGCACCAGACGGCTGCTCTCTACACCACTACACACCCTCAGAACCGATTTGGGAACTGGTTCGTTGGTTTTGGTCTTGCTTTTGTGTACACTGATGCCAGAATTTGTTTGCGACTTTTGCGTTTTGGTGTACAAAATGGGAAATACTCCATCTACCCTGAAGGAGAGCCCTTTGGGGGCTATATTAGATAAATGGGTGTAACATAGCCCTGAGCCTATGACTAAGAAAGACATGGTATACTATTGTAATAGGGTGTGGACCCAAAATATAGGATCAGAAGGGCGGTAGCCCCTGAATGGCTCACTCAGTTTTTACAGGATCTTGCAGTTAGAAGTATTTTGCAAAACAGCAAGCTGCACTGGCAGTTGTTCCAACTGCCCACCCTCCCCCCATGCCGCCATCATATTCACCACCTCCTGTTTCCCCTACCCATGGGGGTCAAATAGAAGTTTCTGTGTTAACCCCCAGAGCACAGGAGCCCGATTTAGTATCACCATCTAAGACTCCACAGGCCACCCAATTTGGACCGGGAGCCACTTCCGCAGCAGGGCAATTTCCCTTGTGCTGACATCCTATAAGAGGCCAGGGGACTCCCTTGACTTGAGGCGTCCGAATCTCATCTCCCCACAGGAGCCCCAGGGAACTCTGACAGTGGGGAACAAGTTGACTGACTCTCCAATAGATACCACTCCCCAAACCCTCCCTGTTTATCTCAAGAGGCTTGTAAATATTAAACAAAGGGGAAACAAAGTCATCCTAGGAAAAACTTGCCTGTATCTTTGAGATGCAAATGTCCTTTCTGGTCTTCTCAGGAACCCTCATCTCTGCCATCTTTTTAAAATGCATCTTTTTGAAAGAGGGTAAAGTAATTCAGAAATTGACTTATCAAGGATAAATAAAAAACCTAAGTGTCTTTTCTGTAAAAATTCAGCCATCTAGACAAGTGAGTTTGATTTGTTCCATCTGCCAGAAACCTAATTTGAATCCAACCTCTTTTTATAAACTGATGGGCTTCACATGGCTGTACCTGACTCAGTGCTGAAATTCTGAAATGACAACCATGACGTCTCTGTATGTTTGTGTCCTTGTATGTGTCTTTGTCTTTGGATAACATTGCTGAGGTCTATTTAATTGGCTTAAAGAAAAGTAAGCACTTACAAACCAAACTATTCTAAATACAAGAGAAACTGAGCTAAATGAGCTTCAGGTTCATGTGAACTGGGAAATATTCAGTATTAATTGAGACCTGGTATTAACGTTCGCTTGTTGATCTAATTAATATAGACATGCTGTTAGAGTCATCAACATTAAGTGTAATACTTTTATTGTGCCTAGGTTTAATATAACCTAAATAAAATCTTGTTATATGTGTTGCAAATTTCTCAGCAAGAAAATAACTTGATGTGAAGAAACTTTTTTTTTTTGCAGTACGCGGGCCTCTCACTGTTGTGGCCTCTCCCGTTGCGAAGCACAGGCTCTGGACGCGCAGGCTCAGCGGCCATGGCTCACGGGCCCAGCTGCTCCGCGGCATGTGGGATCTTCCCGGACCGGGGCACGAACCCGTGTCCCCTGCATCGGCAGGGGGACTCTCAACCACTGCGTCACCAAGGAAGCCCGTGAAGAAACTTTTAAGGAAAGAAAATGCAAATGAGATAAGAGCTTTAGGTAAACTTTTTAAAATACTTATCTTTTAGGAAGGTCTATCTAAAATTAATCTCTCCAGATATCTGACTACTTGAAAGTCAGAATTGTGCTAAAAGAAGTGACAGAAGGTTTATAGAAAGTGGACCCTGAAAAAAGGAGCTCTGTACGTGGTCAGGACTAAGTTTAAAATAAGTTTAATTGAGTAAATAAATTTTAAAAGTAAGCTGGTGCACAACTTGAATTTCGCTTTTCTCTCTGTTAAGAAGACAAGGTTTCTTAAGATTTTGGACTGCCTTCGATACCAGATTTTAAGTTTTTCTACCTTTTAAGAGATCTGTTCTGTACTTGCCTTTGAAATCTTTTATTGTTACTTTGGTTAAGTGAATAACTATTGTTTCACAGGGACATGTGATCCTATCTGTTTTAAACCCTTTTCTTACTTTTTTGACAAAACTTCCCAAATCAAATTATAATGAAGTTCCTTTGACCTCTAGCTAACTTTGGGGTGCTTCAAAGGGCCCCTGAAACACCCCAAAGAGAGATATTAACTAATTAGGTTGACTTGGTATGTTGAATTACACGGGAAGTGTTGTCAAATAAGCAATAAATCTTCTTAGGTTATATTGTATGCCAAATGATACAGGTATTCTACAGATTAGATGGAGTTCCTAAAATTTGGTATGGCCTGGTAAAATGTTACCAGTCAGAATTCTCTTTATTATCTGAAAGTGTCGCATGTCACCGCAGTAACCACGTTACTTTGTCAATTGCACTGTAATCAAATTTAAACGTGCCTTCTTAAGTCTTTCGCCATTGTACACAGTTATGGTTTCACTCTGATGCCTTTGCAAAAATGCTTCCTCTTCAAGAAGATTTATACAAGGGACCTTTGCATAAATACAAGTTTCTGGTTTTCAAACCATAAAGGTGAACTGGGTAAGAACTTGAAGAATTCTAATGGGAAACCTGATGGCTTCATAAAGCTGTTAACAAAAACAATTAGTTGCACATGACTGGGTAAACTGGTGACTATGGTTATAATTTTTATGGTTTCTATCTGAAAAATGACTGTTTTAAATCTGTGTTTTCCAGGTGTAAGCAAAACCCTCCCCTTAAACTAATTATGACTTACAGTAATTTCTTAAATTATACCCTTGTAAGCAGAATTGAAACATTTATCTTTTTCTCTCTACCTGGTTGATCCTGCCAGTAGCATATGATTGTCTCAAAGATTAAGCCCTGCATGTCTAAGTACGCACTGCTGGTACACTGAAACAGCAGATGGCTCACTAAATCAGTTATGGTACCTCTGGTCACTTGCTATTGCAATTGGATTACAAGTAGTTATACTGATCATTGTTCTTTGTTTCCAGATTGTTTGCTCTTTGTCTCCCCCTGCTGCACTGTGTCTTTGTTACCGTTACTAGCTGCATTACTTATATCCTGTCTATTTTATAAGATTGGTGTCTCTTACAGTACCCAGTATGTAACCAGGCCTCCAACAGTACTTCTATGGCTAAACATCTTGAGGAAATAGACCACATTTATAACATGAAGTAACTGTAATAGTGTGATTCTAGGTATGGGAGGAAGCAACAACGGAAAATGTCTCCTGGATCATAATTAGATAGAGGATCCAGAGGCTCTTTAATTGTCAATAGGGCCTAATCCAAAAACTAGCACCTGGAGTGGCATATCAAGAATTCTCCCCTGACCTGGGATGAGCCTCCCAGCGCTGTGGGACAAAATTTGATCCTGAAATGTCTCCCAAATATTGGTCAAAATCCTGACCAAGAGGAGAGGATCTGAGAAATAGAATATTTCCTGACACATCAGTCATTAGCGACTGCAGCCCTCCAACGTGAGCCGGTGAGCCCTGACGAAACTCAGGATATGAGAATATAGGATACAGGCCCCGGATAGCTGAGGTACATATCAAATGAATGATTTCACTGAGCCCAGACTCTTGCATCTTCCCATACATAGAAAAGTGCTAAATTCCTTAACTTGAGATGCTGCCTCCCAGGCTTGAAGTGCTCAAAATTCCCATCAAATAGGTAATAACTCTCAACTTTTAGGCTGAGAATATTTTTTTAAGGCTACAGGTGTAAAGGAGACACTTTCCAGAGAGGAAGAAAAAAAGAAAAAAAAAAAACAACGTTTGGAAAACTGGCACCCATGGTGGACACTTCCGGAAAGATCCATCTGACGAAGCAATTAGAAGGGCCGTCACCCCTTTTTCCACAAGACTGTGGAATGGACATTGACAGTAGGGAATTGTAACAGGGAAGAGCCAAATCTGACTACACGTTGGATCTGTTTCTTTTACTTTAACCTTTGCCTTCAGCTGCTTTTGTTCACTAAAAGGATACTGTCTGTACATAATGGCCTGCCTCGGAGAACCCTGTCCCTCTGTCTGAATGTTAAACCAAAGTGCCTTTGTTCAGGGAAACATATGGACTCTGTCCACCTGTGGACGGCTGCAAAAAGGAAGAAATTAACACATGTCCTCCCCGAGGCGGCCATTCCAGAGGCTATTCCCAAAACTTATGGCCTTCTTATTTTACCTCCTCATCTCCTCCCCATCTCTGTGCTATAAGAGAAACTGGCATCCAAGCCCCAATAAGATGGTTATTTTGAGATTTTACTCTACCATCTTCTCGGTCTGCTGGCTTTCCGAATAAAGTCATATTCCTTGTCTCAACACCTCATCTCCGATTTACGGCCTATCGTGCGGCAAGCCGAGCAAGCTTGGACTTGGGAACATCTTTACTCAGGACACGGTGTCACAAAATGGGACATTGTTTTCTGTTTGTTTTGCGCCGCGCCATGTGGCTTGTGGGATCTTAGTTCCTCGACCAGAGATCGAACCCGCGCTCCCTGCAGTGGAAGCTCGGAGTCCTAACCAATGTACTACCAGGGAATTCCCATGGGACACTGTTACCTTGCAGCCATGGCCCTCACCTTTGTGAGACACAGGTAGTAGTGTAGCAGGATTGAGTACGTTGTAAAGTTTAAGATAAAGATTAGGTGGTGAAAGCAGGATTTCACAGGAAGTTAATCTAGTGATACTTGCAGTGAAATGTTGTCAATTCAGCCTTAAGAAGACTGTGGACAATGTGTGGAGTTTGCAAATAAACTTCATTTTCTAGAGTCAAATCTGCCAAGGCTTCCACTAAATTTGCAGTTGTGGCTATAACCTGAAGACAACTGAGATAGGCAAAAGCAACTGAATCAAGTTGCATGCTATAACAGGCAACAGGCCTATGTTTATTACCATGCTCACACAGTTCTGCGCGGCCTGATTATGCCTTTCATGCACAGATAAAGTAAAAGGTTTTGAATAACCTAAAGTTAATCTATTAAGTAGAGATCTCTTTTCTAATTTAAAAGGGCTAATATATTTTGCCTCCAGTGGAGAGCTCACCTTAAAGTTTCCGGATCAACCTGAACCTGATCATTTGGGCAACCCTAAGGCAGGCAGCTCTTGCAGTGCTTGTTTTAGCCTTATAAAAGCCTGCTTCTGATTATCTTCCAAAACAAAGGATTCAGGAACTACATCTTTAATAAGTTCATAGAGTGGAAGAGGTAACAGAAAAATTTGGAACCCAGAGCTTGCAATAACCAGCTAAACCTAGAAATCCACAATGCTAGCACTTAGTTGTGAGTCTAGGAAGTTCCTGTATCAGCCTAATTCTCTCTGGACATAGCTGAATTCCTTCAGTGCTTAGATTACGTCCTAGGTAATGAACAGCGTCTAGAGATAATTGTAATTTTTCCTTTGTGTTCGTTCTCAGCTAACTGTTGCAGCAAATAAATGGAATATTTTATGAATGCCTTATGGAATCTTTACAGTAGCTGAGTACAGCAGGAGGTTATCTCCATATGGTAAAATGGTTGATTTCTCAGGGAACTAGAGGGTACTTAAATCTTGGTGAAGTACTTGGGAGAAAAAAGAAGGGGTCCCAGTGAACCCTTGAGGTATAAAAGTGCAGGTATATTGTTGACTGTTCCAAGTAAAGTCATATAGATATTGGCTGTTGAGTCTCCGGGATGCTGAAGAAAGGTGAACAAAGGTCTCCAACACTAAACCATTTCAAGTCAGTTGAAGCTTGTGACAGAAGGGTAGCTAGGTTTGGAACAACTGAAAACAGGGAAAAACTATTTTGATTAACAGCTCCCAAGCCCTGGACAAATCGCCATCCTGCCAGGTTTCCAACCAGGCAAGATTGGCATGCTGCAGGGACGAGTACAGGAATGATTACCTCCCGGGCAATTAAGTCTTCTACAATAGGTATGAGACCTTGTATGACCGCAGCCTTTAATAGTTGCTGAGGTAACCTAGGGAGAGGTTTAGCTACATCTATCTGAATCTTTATAGGTTTGCATTTTTTTATTCTTCTGATGTTAACACTGTCAGAAGTAGCCCCCAAATTTGCAGGCATCTCCATCCAATTAGGGAACTTTTGTTGAACTTCCTCTTCTATATCCAGGACCGATTTTAAGGAACATAAATGATCAGGTTCAGGTTGATCAGGAAATTTTAAGGTGAGATCTCCACTGGAGGCAAAATGTACTGGCCCTTTTAAGTTAGAAAAGAGATCTCTACCGAATAGATTAACTGGGGCTATATTGCATAGCAAAAAGGAATCTTGGTGGAGATAAAAATTCTCTCTGAACTGTATTAGGTACTCCCACTATGGAAACATCCTCTTTACTCAGAGGGACCTGTTGTTCTTTGAGGGTGGGATTTAGAGTAGAAAGCACAGCTCTGGTTAGGGCTAGGGGTAGGGTGTTACAGGGTTAGGTAATTCTGTTTACAGTTAGGGTTAGGGTTTAACGTAGATTTCAAAGTGAAGTATGAGAGTGGGGTTTAAAGTAGAAAGCATAGCTCCAGTATCAACTAAAATTTGGCAGTTTTTCATTATATTTTCCTCTGGGCTGTTTAAGCTAATTGCTGGTAATAGTTTACCAGAGAACCTCTGGAGTTCTGCCAACTATGGGAGAGGGTCATGGGGGGCCCTCCCTTTGAGACAGATATGAGACCATTTGTGAAGAGTTTGCATAGGACCTTTGAGGACAGCTTTTCTTCCAGTGTCCTCACTGATTACAAATGAAACATCAACTTTGGGTCATCGAATTGATCACGGACCCCTAGGAGGTTGTAATGGGGGAGGCCCAGGTGTTATTTTGTGTCTCTTGCCTTAGAGCTGTTGTAACTGTAAGGCTATGAGCTTGGTGGATTCTGTTTCTGATCTGGCTCCAGGGTCCTTTCAAAATGCTCAGCTATAGTCATGAGTTCAGTCAGGCCTACACCCTCCCACCCTCTTTTCTGCCCTTTTATCAATCCACTAATCTCAGAAGATAATCCATTTACAAAAAGGGCAGTTAAAGCAGGCTGAGTGGCCTTTTTGTTCCTTGGAACACCAACTGCTCTAAAAAGAGAGCTTCCAAACTGGCTCTAAAGTCTTCCACAGATTCACCCCTCTTTTGTTTGTATGAGTGAATAATACACCAATCATTATTAGGCCAATTAATAATAGACCAAGTGTGAGCAGGGAAGATTTTAGGAATAGCTTATAAAAGGTCAGTTGTTATTCTGCAAGCCTTTTCAGGTTGAGGATCTTGAAGATCATCCTAGGGATTATGTCATTTTGCTTCCCGCATCCATTCTGGGGCTTCCCCCAGTCCTACCAACACGGGTACAAGCGGATAAAGATCTAGCAGTTTGGGGACATACACCCTGACAGTCACTCTAAATTCTTCAATAACTGTTGGGGGGTCCTCCCTAGGTTTAGAGAATTCTTTGACTATAGCTCTCAGCTCAGTCTTTGACCAAGGGGTAAAAGACACCTGAGGGGGCTCACCTGCAACCTCAGGTAGTTTTACTTTAAATGGCAATTGTTCGATATTCTCTTTGGAATAGAAAAGTATTGCAGACAGAAAATGAGTAAAACAAGAGTATTCAGGTGAAAAAGGAAGGGGGACAGTAGGAGTTAAATCTGCAGTCACATCTGTCCTATGGTCTTCTGTTTCAGGTACCTTTTGTCTCTTTAATTTTTCATTAGCTTTTTGTTCTAAGTCTCTAAACGAAGCTATTTTGGAATCTTGAAACCTTCTGTAAACTTTTACATACCAGTTAAAGCAGACATCTCATTCTCCCTGTCCAATTTGTGAACCCTTGCTCTCTAGTGTTTTCCTTAAATGAACAATCCTGTCTAACTGGAACATGCCCGACAATGACCACTGTAATTCTAGATCAATATTAGTATAATTTTGCCATCTTTCTAAATATCTACAACCTCCAGGACCATAGTTCTTAAATATAAAATAAGCAGGTGTGCCAGAAGCTGGCATTCTCAACTCTTTGGTGATAAAGTATATCATTTCCTTAGCTAGCATTTGTCAACCCAAAAGAACACACAAAAAGGGGCCGGAGGGGAAGATGGTGGAATAGTAAGACGGGGAGATCACCTTCCTCCGCACAGATACACCAGAAATACATCTACACGTGCAACAACTCCTACAGAACACCTACTGAATGCTGGCAGAAGACCTCAGACCTCCCAAAAGACAAGAAACTCCCCACGTACCTGGGTAGGGCAAAAGAAAAAACAGAGACAAAAGAATAAGAACGGGACCTGCACCAGTGGGAGGGAGCTGTGAAGGAGGAAAGGTTTCCACACACTAGGAAGCCCCGTCGCGGGCGGAGACTGCGGGGGGCGGAGGGGGGAGCTTCGGAGCCACGGAGGAGAGCACAGCAACAGGGGTGCGGAGGGCAAGGTGGCGAGATTCCCGCACAGAGGATCGGTGCTGACCGGCACTCACCAGCCCGAGAGGCTTGTCTACTCACCCGCCGGGGCGGGTGGGGCTGCGAGCTGAGGCTAGGGCTTTGGTCAGAGCGCAGGTTGGCTGCGTGCACACAGCCTGAAGGGGTTAGTTCACCACGGCTAGCCAGGAGGGACTCCGGGAAAAGGTCTGGAGCTGCCGAAGAGGCAAGAGACTTTTTCTTCCCTCTTTGTTTCCTGGTGCATGAGGAGAGGGGATTAAGAGCGCTGCTTAAAAGAACTCCAGAGACGGGCGCGAGCCGTGGCTAAAAGCGTGGACCCCAGAGACGGGCGGGAGACTCTAAGGCTGCTGTTGCCGCCACCAAGGGGCCTGTGTGCGAGCACAGGTCACTATCCACACCCCTATTCCGGGGAGCCTGTGCAGCCCGCCACTGCCAGGTTCCCGGGATCCAGGGACAACTTCCCCAGGAGAACGCACGGCGGGCTTCAGGCTGGTGCAACGTCATGCCGGCCTCTGCCCCCGCAGGCTCGCCCCGCACTCCGCGCCCCTCCCTCCCCCCGACCTGAGTGAGCCAGATCCCCCGAATCAGCGGCTCCTTTAACCCCGCCCTGTCTGAGCAAAAAACAGACGCCCTCCGGTGACCTACACGCAGAGGCGGGGCCCAATCCAAAGCAGAACCCCTGGGAGCTGTGAGAACAAAGAAGAGAAAGGGAAATTTCTCCCAGCAGCCTCAGAAGCAGCGGATTAAAGCTCCACAATCAACTTGATGTACCCTGCATCTGTGGAATGCATGAATAGACAACGAATCATCCCAAATTGAGGAGGTGGACTTTGAGAGCAAGATTTATGATTTTTTCCCCTTTTCCTCTTTTTGTGAGTGTGTATGTGTATGCTTCTGTGTGAGATTTTGTCTGTATAGCTTTGCTTCCACCATTTGTCCTAGGATTCTATCTGTCCGTTTTTTTGGTGTGTCTTTTTGTTTTTGTTGTATTTTTAAGTTTTTTTCTTAATAATTAATTTCAATAACTTTATTTTATTTTACTTTATCTTCTTTCTTTCCTTCTTTCTTTCTTTCTTTCTTTCTTTCCTTCCTTCCTTCCTTCCTTCCCTCCTTTAGACAACGAATCATCCCAAAATTCAGGAGGTGGACTTTGACAGCAAGATTTATGATATTTTCCCCTTTTCCTCTTTTTGTGAATGTGTATGTGTATGCTTCTGTGTGAGATTTTGTCTATATAGCTTTGCTTCCACCATTTGTCCTAAGGTTCTATCCATCCATTTTTTTTAAAATTGTTTTTCTTAATAATTATTTTTTAATTTAATAACTTTATTATATTTTACTTTATCTTATTTTACTTTATCTTCTTTCTTTCTTTTTTCCTTCCTTCCCTCCTTCCTTCCTTCCTTCCTCGCACCTTCCCTCCCTCCCTCCTTTCTTTCTTTCCTTCTTTCCTTCTTTTCTTCTTTCTTTCTTCCTTCCTTCCTTCATTCTTCCTTCCCTCCTTCCTTCCTTCCTCGCACCATCCCTCCCTCCCTCCCTCCTTTCTTTCTTTCCTTCTTTTCTTCTTCCTTTCTTCCTTCCTTTCTTTCTTTCTTTCTACTTCTACAAAATCTTTCTCTCTACTTTTTCTCCTTTTTATTCTGAGCCGTATGGATGAAAGGCTCTTGGTGCTGCAGCCAGGAGTCAGTGCTGTGCCTCTGAGGTGGGAGAGCCAACTTCAGGACACTGGTCAACAAGAGACCTCCCAGCTCCACATAATATCAAATGGCAAAAATCTCCCAAAGATCTCCATCTCAACACCAGCACCCAGCTTCACTCAACAACCAGCAAGCTACAGTGCTGGACACCCTATGCCAAACAACTAGCAAAACAGGAACACAACCCCACCCATTAGCAGAGAGGCTGCCTAAAATCATAATAAGTCCACAGACACCCCAAAACACACCACCAGATGCGGACTTGCCCACCAGAAAGACAAGATCCAGCCTCATCCACCAGAACACAGGCACTAGTCCCCTCCCCCAGGAAGCCTACACAACCCACTGAACCAACCTTAGCCACTGGGAACAGACATCAAAAACAACGGGAACTATGAACCTGCAGCCTGCACAAAGGAGACCCCAAACACAGTAAGATAAGCAAATGAGAAGACAGAAAAACACACAGCAGATGAAGGAGCAAGATAAAAACGCACTAGACCTAAAAAATGAAGAGGAAATAGGCAGTCTACCTGAAAAAGAATTCAGAATAATGATAGTAAACATGATCCAAAATCTTGGAAATACAATAGACAAAATGCAAGAAACATTTGACAAGGACCTAGAAGAACTAAAGATGAAACAAACAATGATGAACAACACAATAAATGAAATGAAAAATACTCTAGATGGGATCAATAGCAGAATAACTGAGGCAGAAGAACGGATAAGTGACCTGGAAGATAAAACAGTAGAAATAACTACTGCAGAGCCGAATAAAGAAAAAAGAATGAAAAGAACTGAGGACAGTCTCAGAGACCTCTGGGACAACATTAAACGCACCAACATTCGAATTATAGGGGTTCCAGAAGAAGGAGAGAAAAAGAAAGGGACTGAGAAAATATTTGAAGAGATTATAGTTGAAAACGTCCCTAATATGGGAAAGAAAATAGTTAATTAAGTGCAGGAAGCACAGAGAGTCCCATACAGGATAAATCCAAGGAGAAATACACCAAGACACATATTAATCAAACTGTCAAAAATTAAAAACAAAGAAAACAGATTAAAAGCAGCAAGGGAAAAACAACAAATAACACACAAGGGAATCCCCATAAAGTTAACAGCTGATCTTTCAGCAGAAACTCTGCAAGCCAGAAGAGACTGGCAGGACATACTGAAAGCGATGAAGGAGAAAAATCTGAAACCAAGATTACTCTACCCAGCAAGGATCTCATTCAGATTTGATGGAGAAATTAAAACCTTTACAGACAAGCAAAAGCTGAGAGAGTTCAGCACCACAAAACCAGCTTTACAACAAATGCTAAAGGAACTTCTCTAGGCAAGAAACACAAGAGAAGGAAAAGACCTACAATAATGAACGCAAAACAATTTAGAAAATGGGAATAGGAACATACATATCAATAATTACCTTAAATGTAAATGGACTAAATGCTCCCACCAAAAGTCACAGACTGGAAGAATGGATACAAAAACAAGACCCATATATATGCTGTCTACAGGAGACCCACTTCAGACCTAGAGACACATACAGACTGAAAGTAAAGGGATGGAAAAAGATATTCCATGCAAATGGAAACCAAAAGAAAGCTGGAGTAGCAATTCTCATAGCACACAAAATAGACTTTAAAATAAAAACTATTAGAAGAGACAAAGGAGGACACTACATAATGAACAAGGGATCGATCCAAGAAGAAGATATAACAATTGTAAATATTTATGCACCCAACATAGGAGCACCTCAATACATAAGGCAAATACTAACAGCCATAAAAGGGGAAATCGACAGTAACACATTCATAGTAGTGGACTTTAACACCCCACTTTCACCAATGGACAGATCATCCAAAATGAAAATAAATAAGGAAACACAAGCTTTAAATGACACATTAAACAAGATGGACTTAATTGGTATTTATAGGACACTCAATCCGAAAACAACAGAATATACATTTTTCTCAAGGGCTCAAGGAACATTCTCCAGGATAGATCATATTTTGGGTCACAAATCAAGCCTTGGTAAATTTAAGAAAATTAAAATTGTATCAAGTATCTTCTCCGACCAAACGCCATGAGACTAGATATCAATTACAGGAAAAGATCTGTAAAAAATACAAACAAATGGAGGCTAAACAATACACTACTTAATAACAAAGTGATCACTGAAGAAATCAAAGAGGAAATAAAAAAATACCTAGAAACAAATGACAGTGGGGACACGATGACCCAAAACCTGTGGGTTGCAGCTAAAGCAGTTCTAAGAGGGAAGTTTATAGCAATACAAGCCCACCTTAAGAAACAGGAAACATCTCAAATAAACAACCTAACCTTGCACCTCAAGCAATTAAAGAAAGAAGAACAAAAAAACCCCAGTGTTAGCAGAAGGAAAGGTATCATAAAAATCAGATCAGAAATAAATGGGAAAAAAATGAAGGAAAGGATAGCAAAGATCAATAAAACTAAAAGCTGGTTCTTTGAGAAGATAAACAAAATAGATAAACCATTAGCCAGACTCGTCAAGAAAAAAAGGGAGAAGAATCAAATCAACAGAATTAGAAATGAAAAAGGAGAAGTAACAACTGACACTGCAGAAATACAAAAGATCATGAGAGATTACTACAAGCAACTCTATGCCAATAAAATGGACAACCTGGAAGAAATGGACAAATTCTTAGAAATGCACAACCTGCCAAGACTGAATCAGGAAGAAATAGAAAATATGAACAGACCAATCACAAGCACTGAAATTGAAACTGTGATTAAAAATCTTCCAAAAAACAAAAGCCCAGGACCAGATGGCTTCACAGGCGAATTCTATCAAACATTTAGAGAAGAGCTAACACCTATCTTTCTCAAACTCTTCCAAAATATAGCAGAGGGAGGAACACTCCCAAATTCATTCTACGAGGCCACCATCACCTTGATACCAAAACCAGACAAGGATGTCACAAAGAAAGAAAAGTACAGGCGAATATCACTGATGAACATAGATGCAAAAATCCTCAACAAAATATTAGAAACAGAAGCCAACAGCACATTAAAAGGATCATACACCATGATCAAGTGGGGTTTATTCCAGGAATGCAAGGATTCTTCAATATACACAAATCAATCAATGTGATACACCATATTAACAAATTGAAGGAGAAAAACCATATGATCATCTAAACAGATGCAGAGAAAGCTTTTGACAAAATTCAACACCCATTTAGGATAAAAACCCTGCAGAAAGTAGGCATAGAGGGAACTTTCCTCAACATAATAAAGGTCATATATGAGAAACCCACAGCCAACATCATCCTCAATGGTGAAAAACTGAAAGCATTTCCACTAAGATCAGGAACAAGACAAGGTTGCCCACTCTCACCACTCTTATTCAACATAGTTTTGGAAGTTTTACCCACAGCAATCAGAGAAGAAAAGGAAATAAAAGGAATCCAAATCGGAAAAGAAGAAGTAAAGTTCTCACTGTTTGCAGATGACATGATACTATACATAGAGAATCCTAAAGATGCTACCAGAAAACTACTAGAGCTAATCAATGAATTTGGTAAAGCTGCAGGATACAAAATTAATGCACAGAAATCTCTGGCATTCCTATACACTAATGATGAAAAATCTGAAAGTGAAATCAAGAAAACACTCCCATTTACCACTGCAACCAAAAGAATAAAATATTTAGGAATAAACCTACCTAAGGAGACAAAAGACATGTATGAAGAAAATTAGAAGACACTGATGAAAGAAATTAAAGATGATACAAATAGATAGAGAGATATACCATGTTCTTTGACTGGAAGAATCAACATTGTGAAAGTGACTCTACTACCCAAAGCAATCTACAGATTCAATGCAATCCCTATCAAACTACCACTGGCATTTTTCACAGAACTAGAACAAAAAACCTCACAATTTGTATGGAAACACAAAAGACCCTGAATAGCCAAAGCAGTTTTGAGAACGAAAAACAGAGCTGAAGGAATCAGGCTCCCTGACTTCAGACTATACTACAAAGCTACAGTAATCAAGACACTATGGTACTGGCACAAAAACAGAAAGATAGATCAATGGAACAGGATACAAAGCCCAGAGATAAACCCACGCACATATGGTCACCTTATCTTTGATAAAGGTGGCAGGAATGTACAGTGGAGAAAGGACAGCCTCTTCAGTAAGTGGTGCTGGGAGAACTGGACAGGTACATGTAAAAGTATGAGATTAGATCACTCCCTAACACCATACCAAAAAATAAACTCAAAATGGATTAAAGACGTAAACGTAAGACCAGAAACTATCAAACTCTTAGAGGAAATCATAGGCAGAACACTCTATGACATAAATCACAGCAAGATCCTTTTTGACCCACCTCCTAGAGAAATGGAAATGAATACAAAAATAAACAAATGGGACTTCATGAAACTTCAAAGCTTTTGCACAGCAAAGGAAACCATAAACAAGACCAAAAGACAACCCTCAGAATGGGAAAAAATATTTGCAAATGAAGCAACTGACAAAGGATTAATTTCCAAAATTGACAAGCAGCTCATACAGCTCAATAACAATAAAACAAACAACCCAATCCAAAACTGGGCAGAAGACCTAAATAGACATTTCTCCAAAGAAGATATACAGACGGCCAACAAACATGTGAAAGAATGCTCAACATCATTAATCATTAGAGAAATGCAAATCAAAACTACAATGAGATATCATCTCACACCAGTCAGAATGGCCATCATCAAAAGATCTAGAAACAATAAATGCTGGAGAGACTGTGGAGAAAAGGGAACACTCTTGCACTGCTGGTGGGAATGGGAATTGGTTCAGTCACTATGGAGAACAGTATGGAGGTTCCTTAAAATACTACAACTAGAACTACCATATGACCCAGCAATCCCACTACTGGGCATATACCCTGAGAAAACCATAATTCAAAAAGAGTCATGTACCAAAATGTTCATTGCAGCTCTATTTACAATAGCCCAGAGATGGAAACAACCTACGTGCCCATCATCGGATGAATGGATAAAGAAGATGTGGCATATATATACAATGGAATATTACTCAGCCATAAAAAGAAACGAAATTGAGCTATTTGTAATGAGGTGGATAGACCTAGAGTGTGTCATACAGAGTGAAGTAAGTCAGAAAGAGAAAGACAAATACCGTATGCTAACACATATATATGGAATTTAAGGGGAAAAAATGTCATGAAGAACCTAGGGGTAAGACAGGAATAAAGACACAGACCTACTGGAGAACAGACTTGAGGATATGGGGAGGGGGAAGGGTGAGCTGTGACAAAGGGAGAGAGAGGCATGGACATATATACACTACCAAACGTAAGGTAGATAGCTAGTGGGAAGCAGCCCCATAGCACAGGGATATCAGGTCAGTGCTTTGTGACCACCTGGAGGGGTGGGATAGGGAGGGTGGAAGGGAGGGAGACGCAAGAGGGAAGAAATATGGGAACATATGTATATGTATAACTGATTCACTTTGTTATAAAGCAGAAACTAACACACCATTGTAAAGCAATTATACCCCAATAAAGATGTTGAAAGAAAAAAGAACACAAAAAAACTGCACCTTAATATATCAGCAGTAACAAAGAGATGTTACTATGTCCTGGACAAAAGAAGGTCTGGTATGCACCACCACCAATTACCAGGGATCCTTGGACTGAGGAAAAAGATCCAACCAGCAAATCCCAAGGAATGGGGACTGCAAACTGATTCCAAACAAATTGGAGAACTATAGCCGCCACGAACAGTTCCAAGCATGGAAACTGGGGGCTGATTCCAAACAGATGGGCAAGTGCAGACTACACTGTCAGCAGTGCCCAATGTGGAATCCAAGGAACAAAATTAGGGGCTAGGGTTTACCGCTCAAAAATATACTGGCAATAACCAAGAGATGTTACTGTGTCCTGGGAATATCCATATGAAAGGCTCGGGCTTTGGTCTCAGGGAGAATCCTCTACCAGCCCAAACTGCCCTGCCCTGTAAAGGAAAGCCAATTAGATTGGGAGCACAAAGGCAAAGAGAATGGAGCTCAAACCAAGAGGAGCTTACCAACAACCTTCAGCAATGGCAAGAAAGACAGGGAACTCAAAGGACTTGTGGGCACCACACCTGTTCCTCCTTGTCCCAAATGTTATCAGAAATTTGCTTCAGATCCCATCACTGCCACCAATATATTTACCTTTTTCTTTTTAAAAAGATAAGCATTTAATCATAAAATCATCCTGTTAGCAGTAGCAATCATAAGACTGGATTTTAGAAAAGTGCACATACATATTTTTATACAGAACATTTCTGGAGGGATACATATTAAACTGTTAGTGGCCACCTCTGCATGCCACCAATGTATTAAAAGACAAAATTTAACTGAGTAAATTTGAAGATTTACTTTGAATTTTGAATAAATTGGCTTTATTAAACAATTCATGAATCAGGCAGCATCTCATCTGATAGAAAGGGAGATACTCCAACGGGTTACACAACACGGAAGGCTTTTTTTTTTTTGGCCATGCCACATGGCATGTGGAAATCTTAGTTCCCCGACCAGGGATCGAACCCATGCCCCGTGCATTGGAAGCGCAGAGTCTTAGCTGCTGGACCACCAGGGAAGTCCCAGAAGGCTTTTATAGTAAGGAGGGTGGGACAAGGAAAGAAAGTCATCATCAAGGGAAAAAATGAAAGTTCACTGGAGGAAAGGAAAACTTCAGGTGACAATGGCGTCTCATTGGCTAAACTGCGGAATTTTCTATTAGCTATTTGTATTTTCTATTTCTTGTTGCTGGCCAGGAAGGAAGTCTTTCCTCCTCCAGCTCGGGTAGTAAGGCGGTTGCACTTCCTCTTTGGGGTCAGTAAATGACCTCTTCCTGTTGGGGTAATTGATGATGAGTTACAAGGCATGAGAGCTCCCTCTACGGGGGGGGGGCTTCCAGACTCCAATTCTAGTTGAGGTTTCCTTTTGTTAACATTCACAGCATGTTTTATTGGCAGGAGGATTCACAATGAGGGAGAAAAGGCCACAAGACTCACCAGAAAGAAGGCTCAGAAATTCTTGGGTGGGTCCAAGGGAGGCTGTAGGGTCAGCTGGTGGCTACAATGATCACATGGTTCCCTCTGATGGGTTTGCAGCTCGACCTGGAATAGTGAATAAAAGGGTCAGTTCATCCTATCAGAGAAACATGAAACTGAGATAAGCTTCCCACTGCTAGAAGCATCTTGTGCCTTCAGAAAAGAATAGAGAACATGTCTAAAGGGTTTGGGAACATCAGAGCCATATCTCCTCAGAGTGGGACTCCCAAGGCTCTCCAGGTCTCAGTCCCCGACTTTCCCTCAGTGACAAAGCCTCCCCACCTCTGTCCTTGTCAGCTCAGTGATCCCTAGAGGTCCTGCCTATCCCTGAGGACTTAGGTTTCCATGGAGACAGGTTGGTTGAGACCTAGTGATACAGTTGACCAGACTGATATGCAAAAGTTCCCACCACCCTGGGGCAGTTGGGCTCAGGGACACATGGCTCTGGACCCCATGTGGAGGGTGTCCTTGCACGTCAGCTGTGCCACAGAAGAGCAAGTAATGCCTGTAGCTGTCCAACAGATTCTCAGGGGGTTTTCCTGGGAGAGCCCTTGGTCATCTGACCTCCTATCCAGGAAGCCCCATGACTTTCTGACTGCTGCCTGTCACGCCAACAACACACCTGTGAAGGTTCTGCTCTGCATGGCCATCTGTCCACCACGCCCACCCTTCTAGGGACCCAGATGCTAGGACCACACAAATGCTGAAGTAGTGTCCACCTGCCGAAGGTACAGACACCTCTGTAGCCATCTGCATGATTTCTACTGGGAATCAACAACATTTATGGGGATTCTCTGGCCCTAAAGAACAGGATAGGAGCAATGCAATGATTCACAACTACCAGGGTCAATGCACATATACAAGGGCCCATAGCCCCAGATGCCCCACTCACAATTCACATGAGTGTCCCATACAAAACCACCGATGCCCAAATATTCTTGCTTCATACATACATACATCCAAACACGCACATCAGTGGTACGCTGGTAAGTGCTTGATAAAAAGCTCTCCAAGAAAGGTGGGAAAGACTTCACTTATGGTATCTACATGGTATAAATATTCCCAGCATGACCAATTTAAAGCTACCCACCTGACATCACTAAACACAGAGCTGGGAAGAGATAGGCACCATTGACTATCCCAAGATAGTATGAACCAGTTCCAGCACATCCCATACCTTTTCCTATGAATATGTGCACACAGTCCACTTACACTCCAAGTAGAAACCTCAGCTCCCAACACAGACATACATATGTGTTTGTACACACACACACACACACACACACACACACACACACACACACACATATATATATATCCTGAACACACACGTACATTTCTACCCTCACCCTGAATAAATACACAAACATACCACCTCTTGCTACCTAAATTTTTACAGGCGAAACCTTACTCACCCTGAATATTCACATTCCACTCTCACAACTATATATATACACACAACATGGGCCTGAAAACAAACATTTGCAACCGATATGCCATCCAGATGTACACACTGAGTACCTAAACACACAGGCTCACCAAGTACACAACTGTCTCATGTGCAATCCCAAAAAAGACCCATATGCAATCCCACAGCCCTGGAATACATATACTCCAGGATTCCTGCACACACACGTAACCTACACAGTCTACTGGTTTCCAAACACACAAACTAAACTCTCACATCCCGCAGAATACATACCCCACAAGCCCCAGGAACTCAAAAACACACACAGACACAAATAACCTATACTTATCAAATACAGCTGACCCTTGAACAATTTGGGGGTTAGGGCCAACCCTCCATGCAGTGGCTCTGCGTCCATGGATCCTGTAGTAGTCCTGTAGTATTTACTGAAAAAGAAATCCACTATAAGTAGACCCGTAGGGTTCAAACCCGTGTTGTTCAAGGGTCAACTGTACATATAAGTCCAGCTCACTAATACTGACAACACACATACAAGCAACACCACTAAATTCTTCAGGCATTACATTTCGAAATAGACACATAGAGGACTCTAAGCCTCCTGATATACTCACAAATCACAAATACACACACCCACAAACTCCTCATGAGTATACACCCCAAATGCTCAGACACACTCAAAACAGAAAAACACCGACAACCTCTGAAGTCTTACTAATATACATACACAATTCTCACACACCTATGGACACACACATGCAAATATTCCTAACCCCTGAACATATGGACCCCTCCCAAACACTATACATTATGCTACCTCTCCAGAATACAAGCTCCCCACCACTACCCCAACATATAAACCGTATATGTGTGTGTATGTGTGTGTATATATATTTCTACCCTCACCCTGAATATATAGACAGACCACCTCTTACGCCTACCAAACACATGTATAAACACCCTAGCATTCTCCAAAGAAATACACTTTGAATACTCCTAACAACTCCATACCTTATGAACAAACTTTGATAATGCATGCACCTGATGATGGACACACACACAGATTAGAATACACAAGTAAGATACGTGGAAATATCTCCAGCAAACCATTTAGGAAACAACTTCCATATATCAACTTATCCCTAGCTATCAGGAGCCAGCTCACACATATACAAGTACTAACAAATACCGGTACCACATATTTCTAATACATATAAATGCAATTGTCCATCTTCCCTGTAGAAACATAGAACCCCACCTCTCTATCAGATACACATACACTCACTTCCCAAAATACATAAGCCTAAGAGGCTCCTACTGAAAATTACAAGTGCACAGCCTCAGCAAATATTCCTCCAAGTGGCCATGCCCCTTGAATACACACACAAACTCATTTAACACACAACTCTCCACAAGTCCCAAATAGCACCACAATTACCCAGTACACTACAAATATGCGATAATATCACCCTATACGCCCTTTCTTCCAAATACACATACAGTACCACACTACTGGCATATACATAACCCCACATTCCCAACCTCTCACACACAATTAACTCTGCCATCTTGCAGAATACAGAATCATACAAACACAACATACCTACATATACAACATCCACCAGTCCCATAAAATAGTCACAGACTTGCCCTCTACACATCCAAATATACATAGACAGCTCCTGAAAATGCACACACACAAACACCCCATAACCATACAACATGCCCTGAATACACAAATGATCAGCCTACATTCCCCAAATATACAAAATAAACAGACTGGACACCCAAAGTAATATACACCACGACTTTTCCTGACATTGCCCTTATGCATAGGCAGATAATCCTTCCAAACGCACCATTAGACACACACAAATCCCCAAATTCATGGGAGAAAAGAACACATGTAAACATATTCCCCAAACACCAAATTACAAACACCTAACCACCAACTCCTTGAGTATGCCTGCGTCACATCTCAACACCCTCCAAATACAGCACTCACTCTTACACACTCTCACAAAAACACAGGCATGACCTCCCTTCAAACACAAATATGCACAGACAAAACCAACCCGCACATTTGACTACATATCAGATTCCCACCAACCAATTAAATACGTACAGACCCCATCTATGCTTGCAAATCAATCATGATTTGACATCAGACTACAAATACATGTTTGTGACCACATTCAGCAAAGCTGCTCCCATCCCTGACAAAAGAATGCAGTTTGAACATAAGTGTTGATTGATGTTTTTATGATAAGAAGGAAGACACTAGTGAAACTATGAGTGTGTTCCTTCGATCTTCACTCATTTTCCAATCACCTGAGCTACACCTCTGGAAGCAGATGAGGGTTTTCAACTCGCAAGAACTTCCCTCTAGCTTTTGTACTCTTCACAACGCGCAGACTAGAACGGCAGCCGTTTAATAGCTCGCACACACGATTTACCCCCCACTGTAGGCCCCGCAGTCACTGAACCCTTCATGCAGCCGGCTCCCCAGTGGTGCCAATAACCCTGGGGTAAACACCTCAAGGGAATCGAGCGCTATGGGGGCGTGAATCCACATTGTGGCGAGTCTCCTTACACGGACAAGGGCACAAATAACCCACAGGGTGAACAACAGCGCAGAGCGGTGACACCTGAGGGGTGAAAAGTCCCCGTACCGCTTACCTCAGGATTCCTATAATTGACTCGAGAGGCCGCCATGACAGCCCGCTCCCGCGCCGGACGGCCGTTGGGGCCCCACCGTCCGCGCTCGCGCATGCGCTCCTGTCTTACGGAGCAAACTGCCCCAACAGACGCTGGGAGCCGTTGGAGGACGGCGGTCCGCGTGCCCGAGAGCCCTGTGCCCAGTGGGCGTGCGCATGCGTACAGGCGCGGGGCGCGTGGGCATCTGCTCCAGGCGGTCTCTGCGAGGAGAGAAATGGAGGGTCGGGCAACGCTGCGGAACTTGACTGGCGACGCTCCTCGCCGGGAACTTTCGTGACGGTCTCTTCTTCAAACCAGCTCTTGTGAGATGTGCACTCGTGATTTCTATATTGCACACGTGAAACCCATGCACTTAGCTACAAAGAGTTCTGGAGAGCTCCGCTGTAAGCACAGTAGCCTCAAATTGGGGCAAGTGCTTTCATGCCCTTTGGACTGCAGTTCCTTGGTTCTTGTTTATGCCTTTCAAAAAACAATAGGTCCTTTTTCCTAGCAAGCCTGAAGTTTCTGTTCAAGAACAATTCTAGGAAAGAATTTCAGACCTGGGAAACACTCTTAAGGTACTGTCTCCTGACTCCGTTCCTAGAGTTTTTCCAACGCATTTACTCTTCTAGAATATTTTCTCTCAGTGTATTTAATACATGGAGGTTGTTCAATAAATGTTGATAAACAGGTGTGTCCTTTGTACGGTTTGGGTTTTTTATTAATAATTTTGAGAAAGAGTTGACCATCTGGGCCAATTTCAACACAGCAGGTAGTATGGGAACAATTTTACTTTCCCTCCTTCCTTTTTTATAATATCTTGCAGAATTCCGCTCTTCTATAAAAATAGATTGCCTTCGTTTTTAGTTGCATGATGTATCTCTGGGAAGATTTTAATGAAAGAGGTAACATTGGTTTCCTCCGGGAAAGAGGATTGGGTTGACAGGGGAAAGAGGTGGGAGGAGGACTCGCCACTGCATATTCCGTTTTGCACAATTTAATTTTGAACCATGAGAAGGTGTTACTTGCTTAAAATATTATACTAAAATAATTTAAAAGGTAAAAAACTAAATCTTTAACAACCATGGAATACTATGAGAAAGACATTTAGTGAATTCTGGTCTTGGACATGGGGACTGCATGACAGTTTTTTGATGGACGGGGGCTTTCCAGCACAAAGGGTCATTAGTAAGGCTGGTCCTGCTGGATGTTGGTTGGAGCACAAGGACCACTTCCTTAGGAGTGATGTACATACAGCAGTCAAAGACACTGCATCTGCTGAGACAATCCTAATTTCAAATACTCAGTTCCTCGTGGCCATAAATACCCAAGTGTTTATCAGACTAACACTTGGGTATTTTGTTCAGAAAGTCTAGTCTCTGTTGAAGTAAGTCAAGAGCCTGGTAGGAAGCAGAGTGTGTTGAGGGACACAAAACTAGGTTGATGGATAAAGACGTGAAAGGAAGGGACTGTCATGTCCAACATCAGTGCCATGAATCAAAAAAAGTTTATCAACCGCCTAAAGAGGCACACGCCAATTGTGTTGCCACTGTGGGAGATGGAAGGAACTTCCGGTTCTTGCCTACCTCCCAGAGCCCTCGTGGAATGTCCCCCCACCGCACCCCACCCCGACCCACGTGTGCTCTGCCCCTCCCCCACTGCAGAACGTTTCAGCCCACATTCTACTGTTTAAATTTAAACGTGGCTCTCCTTTACTTGGATCCTGAGCAACTGCTGAAGCGGGTCGCTCTCTGGGTCCTGGTCTTGACTTTTCTCATTGAGGCCACCACGCAGCAGTAGTCCGTGCCCAAGCCTGCAGGATGGCTTCAGAAGGAGGTAAGCCTATAGGTTGGGGGTGTGTTTTCAGAGACCCTGCCATCTCTCACATCCTTCGGGTTCACATGTGACACTTCACTGTGGGCACATAGTTGGACTGAAGTAGAGGGAGAAGAGAGCACTGGACACACAAGGACATTTCATCTGGGGAGACTGGGGAGCCTGAAGAAACCTGAGACTGCACTGGGGAGGAGGGGTCATTGGAGGTGGATCAAGAGGAATTGCCCTGGCTATGGAGAAAGGATGGCAGCAGACAGGTTGATCCTTTCTAGAGCGGAGACAAGCCACTCTGAAACGTGTGTGTAAGGATGTGTGTGATGTCCTGGTGGTGACACAGGGAGGGTCATGAGGAAAGCCTAGACTTGTACTATGTTCCTGAGGTACCTGAAGCTTGCCTCACCATATCTTTCAAAGGGATTTTAACAGGAGCCTACTGTATCTCAGGGGGCCCTGGGGAGAGATGGTCTTGGTGAGAAAAGTATTCAATGGGGCTGTGTGTGGCCACACCTGCAGTGAAGTGTCCTCTCTGAGAGCGAGGCAGGAGGTTACGTACCTGCTGTGGGTTGTTCTGAGATGCAGGTGCATTCTGGGCCAGTGTTATGGGTTTGTATCAGGATTCCATTAGAGGGATATTTTCCAGCATTGTGTTTTGTTTTGCGAAGCTGGGAAAGAAAGAGGGGATTTATACTGAGCGTGAGGAAAAGGAGGACTGAGGAGGAGGTGGGGCCCTAATATTTTACACAGTGCCTTTGTGTGCCTAGAACTTACCGTGCAGAAGGTCCCTACCTGCTAGTACGTCAGCTGACGGGCATTTCTCACAGAGCGGATGTCCACACAGTTGCAGGTCTTGGGAGACAGCCTGTGAGGCTTAGCTGCCAGGGGGCGCCTTAGGGAGTCTCTCCGAGTGAGTGCTTGCTGAGGCAATTTCTTCTCGGCAGGCAGGGGTCAGGGGCCTTGGTGGATGGGCGCGGGGTCACTGGTGCAATAATTCTCAACTGTAGGTCAGGGCATGAAAAGCACTTGAAGACATTTGCACGCTGCAGTTTCCCTTGTCCAAGTGTCTCTCACCTGTGGAGATTTACACTCTGATGCCGCAGAAAGCCTCTGTCCCACTTTCCCATTCTCCTCCTCCATTCACTCCTTTCCTTTGCCTCAACAGCATCTCCAGTGCTGGGAACGGATGTCGTCATGAACCTTGGTGCCTCTTTGTCTGATTTCATGGTAGTGCTCTATCCTCCACCCATTCCTGGCACCCAGCACCAGCCACCCTGGGGGCAGCACCTGCCACCTCCCATCACCCCAGCATTCCCTCCTGGCAGCAGCCAGCTGCTGCCAGCTTTCCCCACGATGCCTTTGGTGGCTAATGGTGGCCATGGACCCAGTGCCCCTGGGGCTTGCAACCTCACTGTGCAAGTCAGGTCACAAGGGAGGCCAGTGGAGGCGCCCCAGACTCAGACCTTTATCATAACTCAGGGCCCCCTCACCTGGAGCGCTCCACGGGCCCTCAGCGGGAGTGCTGCATGTCCTGCACCCGTATTCGTAACAAACCCTGCGATGGAGACCATTGTGACTGCTCCAGCTGTTGGAGTTACTCAGGCTGGCATGTGAGGCTGGACCCCAGGCTTTCGTCCTCAAGCTCCACCACCAGCTGCCCAGCTGGTCCCCATCATTCGCCCAGTGAACTCTGGGCTTTGGCCACATGGCAGTTCCAGGGAGGGTAGCCTGGCCGCCAACCAGCCCTACGCCTCGCAGGGTGACTGCTCTAACCCCCAGAGCGTGTACAGTAACTTCCGACGTTGGCAGCGCCTCAAGCCACTGGCGCGGAGACACCTTCCCCAGAGTCCTGATGCAGAAGCTCTGTCCTGCTTTCTCATGTGAGTGAACGCTCAGGGGGTCGTGAGCTTATCGGAGCTTTTAGATAAAGAGGACCTGGGGATGGACTCGCAGGTTAGGTTTCTAGGGATACTGGAAGCAATGTCTGAGGGCGATGTCCATGCTATGAGAAGGCACATTGTCGGTCATATGCGTGAGCCTGCCAGGCCATGACATCATGACTGAAATGTGCCTCATCTCAACTGACCCCACCACCCTGAGAGTCTAGCCAACTTGCTCTTCCATGATTCTCATGGTAATATGGACTGCAGACTTGCAGTCAGAGAGGGTCGTGCTGTAAGGTGAGGAGCCAAGGAGTGGATGCCGCACTCTCCTGTGGTGCCGTCTCCTTTCATACAGGACTTGAGTGTACATGGCCGGGGGAGGTCACTTCGGAGGAGGGGGAGGAGTGCGGGGCCCAGGCGAGCGCTTAATGCACGCCTCGACTTCGTTGTTGTGGAGAATTCCACTAGGAACAGGGTGATGGTAGAGCTCTCCTAAGGGCATGGGCTCTCTCCCACTAGAGCTGTGAGCCTGGCAGGCATTTCCATCCTAAACCTCCGGTCCCTCGAAAAAAGGGGACAGTCACACTTCACTCTGAGGACCGGGCAGAAGACTCCTTGGGCTAATCTATGAAGTGTTAGCAGATGGCCTGGCACATGCCACGTCTCATTGATGATAGTGATTTTTCTTATGAAAAGGCAGCCTTGAAGAGGAAAAGAGCTCCCCAAGGCACAGTGTCCCAGCTGTAGCCTGGGAGTGGATGGTCATCCTCGAGTGAGTGTGAGGCTGTGACAGCAGTAGCCGGGAAGGCTTGTCTTTGCCCTCCCAGACACCTGCCTCTCACCCTCCTGTTGCTCAGTCATGCTGCGTTGAGTGATGTGTGGTCCACATTGGCGGGTGGGGTCAGGCAGGTGGGGGCTGGGCTGGGCACGGAGACTGACGCCAAGGTCTTACAGCCCAGTGCTTCGATCCCTGGCCCGCCTGAAGCCCACCATGACGCTGGAGTGGGGACTGTGCAGGGCCGTGCAGGAATGGCAGCGCGTTAGCAACTTTGATCGGATGATCTACTATGAGATAGCAGAAAAGTGAGTCAGTGTCCTGGGCCCAGGGGCTGCATGGAGGGTGAGGCGAGTGGGTGCGGGCAGTGTCTGGCCGTGGGGATGCTCATCAGAGAGGACAAAGGAGAAGGGCTGTCACTCAGAACAGGGGCCCCGCAGCCCAGAGGCCCTACTGTCCTCCAGAAACCCCTCCCTCACCTTGACAGTTTGGGTCTTCTGTCCTTCCTCCACCAGGAGCTCCGCCCTCCCCTGATTTTGACCTACCCTTGCCTTGACATGAAGGTCTCAGGATGGGGCAGGGTGACGCTGTGAGTCCAAGTGGGGTCCAACTCCAGCCATATGGGCTGAGCCGGGGAAAGAGCTCCACCCGCCAGCCTGCTGCTTCCTTAGTGGTGGGTGGCTGGCGGCCACTGACATAGATTTGGGACCCCCTCTCCTCATGAAAAGTGGCCCGAGTGGGTACCCTGGCATCCCTGAAGAGGCTGGGGAAGCCACCTGTCATCAGCCCGCGGGTCTCTGGTCCTTCTGTTGTTTGCTCCATGGTAATCCCCTTGGTTTAAGAAAGAAAAGTAAATAAACGAGTGCCTCTCAGAGGAAAGGAAGGCCTGTCCTCTGAGGTCAGCACCACATCGTCCAGCCTCTCCTGGGCCCTGTCTCCAGGTCTATGTTCCAGGACTCTCAGTCCCAGCCCAGGGTCCTGGATTCGGGCAAGGACCCCTGTGGGGAACACATGCCTGTTCCAGCCTCTGGCTGTCAGCCCTTCATGTGGTTCTAGATGGGGACAGGGGGATGAGGAGGGTGCCCCCTGGGTCAGCCACGTGTCCCATTGACCTGGTTCAATTCAGCGACCTGGGTCTATGCTGTTGAATGGCCTCCAGTGCTGGTGAGGCAGGAAGGGTCCCAGATCTTGTCTCAGTTCCAGGAGCAGCTCTCTGCTGTGCACAGCACCTCACAGGGCCTTGACAGCCCCAAGGCACATCCTCTCCCAATCCCTCATTCTTGGCTGCCTTTGTTGGGCTCCAGTACCCAGGCCTTTTCCTCAGGGTGGCCTGTGCCTCCGTCACCCCCCAGGTTCATGGAATTTGAGGCCAAGGAGGAGATGCAGATTCAGAAGTTGTAGTGGATGCAGTGTGCGCAGGACCTGCCTCCTCCAGCCCCACTGAAGCTGGATCCTCGGGGGCCCCCAGCCCCGAAAGTGGGCCTTCAGCCAGGCACCCAGGTTCCCACTGGAGTTGAAGGCACAGGTAAGAGGGGCCAAGGGTTGGCCACTGTCCCCATATGGATCCTTTTCCTTCAAGACAGGGGCATTGGTCTTTCAACCAAAACAGCCACTGAGGCAGGGGGTGGGGGCGTGGGGTCTCAGCTGCCCTCTGTCACTGCTGGGTATTGACTTGGTCAGTTTTGTAACTCCTCTCACATCAATGTCCCCCAAACAATGCCCTCACCAACGTGTGCTCAGTGGTCCGGAGGTGGACTGGGAGTCCCTCACATTCCTTCCCTTCCTCCCGCTCTGCCTCAGCCTGTGCTCCCAGGATGTCCGACCCCAGGGCCCAGCCCTCCCGCCCAAAGCCACACAGGTCCCAGCAGCCCCCGGAGCCCAAGGCACCCAAGGAGATTCCCCCCGAGGCTGTGAGGGAGTATATGGACATCATGGATGCGCTGGTGGGGCCCGTCCACTCAGCCACAGGCGAGTCAGATGCAGAAGGTGGACAGGACGGAAATGAGCTGAAGCAGGAAGAGGACGGCATCTACTCGGACCCGGGCCTCTTGAGCTACATTGACAAGCTGTGTTCCCAGGAGGACTTTGTCACCAAGGTAGGCTAGGCCTGGAGCCTGGGGTCTACAAGATGCCAGGGCATGGAACACTCAGCACCCAAGATCTGGGTTCTGCTCAGGCCGCTGGGACTTAAGCTCTGCTCCTTGTTCCTGAGCCTGGTGTTAGGGGAGGTTTACGCAGATGTATGTGTGTACGTGTTTGTGTCTGTCAGTGTGTATGCCTTTGTGTGTCTGTGTATGTGCCTCTGTATATGTGCTCTTTTGTGTGTGACTCTGTATGTGCATGTTTGTGTGTGTATGTGCATGTGTGTGTGTTTGTGTGTGTGCTGAGCATCCCCGCCTTGTGGAGGGCAGTGGGGTGGGTCTCTACTTTTCACTTTCCCTTCGGGTCTTCTTGTCTCACAGGCCACTCCTGGCCAAGGATGCTCACAGCCTCTTCTTTCTGTCCGAGGTGGAGGCAGTCATTCACCCTCGATTCCTGGCAGAAATGCTTTCCCCAGATGCACAGCTGGATCTCTTGGCCCTAGCGGAGGAGCTGGAGCAGAAGGAAGGGCTCACGCCAGAAGAAGTGAGCCAGGGGAGGGAGAGGGACACTCAGGGAGCCAGGGGACCCCACGGGAGGGGGACCCCAGGTGATCCAGGGGACAGGGGAACCCAGATGACCCAGGGGAGCCAGAGGAGGGAGGGATCCCCCGTAGAACACGGGAGACAAGGGACACCCAGAAAGACCAGGGCACGGAGGGACCCCAGTGAACAGGGGAGAGGTAGGGCCCCAGAACTGGAGGGCCACCTGGCGCTGTCCATCCCTCCCCTGCCTGGGAGGCCTGGCATGGGGAAGGGCCCGTTCTGGGGTGGGTGCAGTGCAGGGTGAAAGGAAGGAGAGGATGGGGAGCCGGGAGGGGAGGGAAGGGCACAAAGCTGGGAATAAGGTGCAGGAGGATGGCAGGAATGCCACAGTGTCTGTATTTGGATTCAAGTCCTGGGGTCCCCCGTCCCCTACTCCCCCCAGGGCCATTGTCCCACGGCCCAGGGCTCCTCCTCTCACATGTGTGTGTGGAGCCAACACTATCCTCCTCCCGCCTACCAGCTGGTGCAGAAACGACTCCTGGCCTTGAAAGAGGACGAGGGTGTGCGGGCAGCCCCGAGTCACGGTGCACCCGGAATGCGCTCAAGTCCTTCTGAGCCCGACGCTGGCCAAAGTGCCCAGAGGCACGACCAAGACCCCCATCCAGGGGTCAGTGATGAAGCCTGCTCACCAGAGATCGATTCTGAGGCTCTTCATAGGCTCATCCAAACAGACACTGGCCCGTGCAGGCCCAAAGGCTTTGTTCCCTCTCGAGGACGTCAGGAGGTCTCTTCATTCCGGGTCGGAGCGCCCTCCCCTCCCCAGGGTCAAAGGCGCGCTGGCCCTCTACGGGGACCCAGGGACGCGTCTGTTCTCAGAGAGGCCTCTCCTGTTCGGGAGGCCCGAGGGCCCAGGGACGGGTCCAGTGACGACGACGAGGAGCTCCCCAGCCTGGCCTTCCTGTTCGGCTCTCTGCAGAGCCTGCTGCCTGGCTGGGTGTCCCAGAGTCCTGCCCATGCCTCAGGCCTGGCCTCCCCTGGAGGTTGGGGGGCCCAGAGTGCTCCCCACGCCCCCTCCCGTCAGAGAAGAGGCCTCAGCCCAGCTCCACCAGCCGCTCCCAAGTCGAGGAGGCGGGCTCTGTGTGGACACCCAGCCAGTGCTGAGAAGCTGCCCATCCCTGGGGCTGGCCTCGGGGTGTCTGGGAGGCCAGGCTTGGCTCTGGGACCGGCTCGCCCCTCACAGCCGAGAAAAAGAAAGTGTGACCCGTGTGTCACAGAGAAGAGTAGGAAGTGGAAGAAGCACTGCAGCCAGTAGGGAACAGCTGGGCCGGCCCTCCAGGGCGAGGCCCCAGGGTGGCCCCCAGGGGAGCCTAGGGGCTCCTCCTCATCCCAGTGCTGACCCTGGATGATGTGGGGGGAAGGGAGGGAGGGCAGGACCACCAGGCCGGGGAGGGGGAGCGGGATTGTGGGGGGTTAGGGAGGTGGGGGAGGTGGGTGTGGCCAGGTGTGTGTGTGAGCAGGACCTTTGGAGTGACGTATATCAATTGTGAATAAAGATCGTCTTGGTGGGAAATGCTCTCAGGCCACTGTCATCTTGTTCGTGTTGCGCTGCTCCACAGAGAGCGATCCAGAGAGGAAGGAAGGATGAGGGCGGTCACAGGAGCTCTGGATCTACAGGTGGCCAAACCTTTCCTCCACATAGACAAGGACTCCTCAGGCTGCCCCTGGGAACGCACAGCTCTCACTTTCCCCAGGGACCCCCTCATCATCCCCTTCTCTAAAGCCTGCTTGGCTAGGGGCCTTCTGGGGCATCTGTACCATCTTCTGCATCCCTGAACCTTCTGGGGAGGCAGAGCTGCTTTTGTGCCTTTCAGCCCTCTGGACACTCACCAGGTTCTAGGATGGGGCCTGGAGACAGCCCTTGTCATTATGGAGCTTCTCTCTGCTTCCCTGAAGTGGCCAGGCGACGGCGCTGGGATGACCCTCCACTCATCCAGGGTTTCCTGTGTGGGTGGAGTGACCAGAGAGGAAAAGTCTTGGCTATGGGGACAGGACTGTCTGCCTCGTAGCGCGAGCATCCTCTAGTCCCACTGGGATTATTGCAATGTGGAGAGTGGTGGACACAGCTACCTCTTAATCCCAATGAGGATGCAACAAGGGGAATGGGTGCGGGGAAATTCATGGGGCACCCGTGAAAGGTGTGTATAAGGGTAATGACAGTTGGGCCCCTTTGTGGAACTTGTGGGATTTCTCTGCAGCAGCATCTCGTTCAACTGAAGGAGGAGGACCCATCTGGCTGTGGCTGTGGAGACTGGCCTCAGGGGCCTATGGGTGTGCAGAGACACCCCAGAACTACTGTCCCGTCCCTTTCCACCCATGGCTGGACATGTGTGTGTATTGGCATCAACACTGATTTGTATTCCCATATAAAACGGTTCCTCCTAACAAACTATGACCACGTTTCACAAGAACAGCTTGCTCACAGGAGCAGCAGGGGTTGGGGAGAGGTGTCTGTGGCCCCAGATCTGGGTGGGAGCTGGGATCCATGCAGAGGAGTGTGGAGACCTCAGTCACCGTCCTGTGGGTGCCGGCAGAGACTTCGAATCATCAGAGCAGGGGAAATGACCCGCTCTTAAGGGTGAGACGAGCAAACAATGAGGGGCAGGGCACCGACCCCTGCTGTCTCCCCGAACTGCCCCCCCTTGCAGCCTGCTTAGCCCCCATCATGGCCTGTGCTGGCCCACCTCTGAAGCCCCTTCCTCCTAACGCACTCAGATACTCTGATCCTTTGTGAACCCGCCCTGGGCCTCACCCCCCTTCCCTGCTGGCCAAAGCCTGTTTTCCTGCTTCTGTGTTCTGATTCGTTCCCCAGGACCCAGGCGGGGGTTGGGATAGCAGAGACTCCCTAATTCGCCCTCCTCCTCCCTGAGATCTTGACAATCACCTTTGTATGTTTCTGTGATTTTAACTACTGTAGATACTTCATGTGAGTGGCTATGACATGTCCTTTTATGAGTGGATTAGTTCACTTAGCATAATGTCTTAGAGGTTTATCCATGTTGTAGCATGAGACATGGTTTCCTTTTATTTCAAGGAAGGAAATATTTCATTCTATTTATAGACCCCATTATCCATTCATCTGTTGATGGACATTTGGGTTTCTTCACATCTTGGGTATTTTGGAGAATGTTACGATGAATGTGGGTGTGCAAATATCTGTTTGAGATCCTGCTTTGAATTCTTTTGGATACAAACCCAGAAGTGGGACTGCTGGATCACATGGTAGTTATATTTTTAATTTTTTAAAAATTTGTTATTTATTTTTGGCTGTGTTGGGTCTTCGTTTCTGTGCGAGGGCTTTTTCTAGTTGCGGCAAGCGGGGGCCACTCTCTTCATCGCGGTGCGCGGCCCTGTCACTGTCGCGGCCTCTCGTTGCGTAGCACAGGTTCTAGGCACGCAGGCTCAGTAGTTGTGGCTCACGGGCCTAGTTGCTCCGCAGCATGTGGGATCTTCCAAGACCAGGGCTCGAACCCGTGTCCCCTGCATTGGCAGGCAGATTCTCAACCACTGCACCACCAGGGAAGCCCCTATTTTTAATTTTTTGAGGAAACCTCATATTGTTTGCTGTAAGGGTTGTCCCATTTTATGCTCTCACCAACAATGAGAAAGATTGTCACCATCAAGAGCTTGGTAAATATCCATCTTATAAAAATGTTCATGCTTTTCGCACAGCTGTAGATAATCACAATTATGTATAATAATTATATTTTGGGTTATATATGGTGTCATGTAAATCATATTGCCTTTGGCTTCTTCTTTCAACATTCTTACTTTTAGAAAAATGGATATATTAGATGTTCTTTAATTTTTTAATTATTTATAATTTTGCATTTATGCATACATTAAAAATAATTTATCAGTTCCTTCGTTGGTGAACTCTTATAAATTATAATGTGACAAGGTAATCAGTTCCAGAGGAAAAGTTTTTCCTTTCAGAACTTTGAATATTTATTCCATTGAATATGGCTTTTGTTACTGTTTTTTCAAATTATGCCATCAGTACACCCTTTCATGGTGGGTGACCAGTTTCCTTGCTAATTTTTTTTTTTTTAAGATTGTCTTTTGTCTTTTGTGTTCTCCAGTTTCTTGACGTGTGATTAGTTTCAGGTTAAAAAAGTTTATCCTCCATGTGATCTATTTTGCTTCATTAAGTGATACCACATTCTTCTTCTCATCTAGAACATAATATTATCTTTTTCAAATGTTACTTCTACTCATTCTCTCCTGTCTCTGCTTCTAGAACCCTGGATATATGTATATTAGACCATCTTATATATTCTCTGTGTCTTCATCAGCTTGGACGGCTGTAACAAAATGCCATAGACTTGGTGGCTTGAAAAACAGACGGTAATTTCTTAACAGTTCTGAAGGTTGAAAGGCCAAGATCAAGGTGCCATATTCAGCTCCTGGTGAGAGCTCTCTTCCTACTTTTCAGATGGTTGTCTTACTGTGTCCTCACGTGGCAGAGAGAAAGACGGATCTCTCTTGTGTCTTTTCTTCTAAGGGCACTAAACCCAGTATGAAACCTCCATTCCCATGACCTAATTACCTCCCAAAGGCCCTATCCCCAAATACATTGAAGGTTAGGGCTTCAACATAAGAATTGGTGGTGGGGATACACGTCCATAGCATTCTGCCCCTGGTACCCAAAATTCGTGTGTTTCTTGTATGCAAAATACTTTCATTCTATCCCAACAGCCTCAAAAGCCTTAACTCATCCCAACATCAACTGTAAAATTTTAAGTCCAAAGTCTGATCTAAACACCATCTAAATCACATATGGAGGTACTATTCATACTGAGGCAAAATTCCTCTGTAGTTGTAAAACTGTGACCCAAACAAGTTAAGTGTTTCCAAATACGATGATGGGACTGGCATGTAATAGACATCCCTACTCCGAAAGGAAGAAATAGGAAAGAGGGAAGTGGTGAAAGTTTCCAAGCAAGTCCAAAGCCTAGAAAGGCCAATCCCATTAGATCTTATGGTACGAGAATAATCCTCTTTGTTTTGAGGCTTTGCCTTCCAGGCCCACTGGGGTGGCAACATCATCCCCACAGCTCGGTGGGGCAGCCCCACTCCTTCAGCTTCGTGGCGTGCCACCCACACTGCAGCTCTCTGTAGGGCCTCCACCTACACCATGACTCTCTGTGAGGGCGACAATCTCACACTTTGAAACTGAGGCCCCCTGGGCCTGTGGTGGGATTGACAGACCCGATGACCTCGGAGACACCTTTGGGGTCCTTCTTCCCTTTTCTTCAAGAGGAGTACACAGGGCTTCCCTGGTGGTGCAGTGGTTGAGAGTCTGCCTGCCGATGCAGGGGACAGGGGTTCGTGCCCCGTCCATGAAGATCCCACATGCTGCGGAGCGGCTGGGCCCATGAGCCATGGCCGCTGAGCCTGTGCATCCAGAGCCTGTGCTCTGCAACCGGAGAGGCCACAACAGTGAGAGGCCCACGTACCGCAAAAAAAAAAAAAAAAAAAAGAGGAGTACACATTCACAGCCAAATTGCTCTAGTCTCCCATTCTGTAAAATCCAAGAATTCTGACAGACTTCCCTCATTCTGCCCAGCTTTCTCTGTCCCCTTTAGTTCAAACTGGCAGTGTCCCTGCTGGTTTAATCCTTCTCTATTCCTGGCCTCTGCTGAGATGACAAATTAAATTAATAGCACACCTGCTATACCCTTCGAGTTTTCTTCAGAACAAGTTTTCTCACTTTCAAATATGGATAGGCTGAGAAGTTTCCAAATCTCTACGTTCTGATTTCTTTTTGCTTACCAATTTGGTCTTCAATTTCTCTCTCTCCTGATGAGTTTTACTGTGAGCGGTGATGAGGAACCAAGCTACTTCTTCCAAACTTTGTTCAGAGAGCTCCTCAGATGAATATTCAATTTCATCACTCACAAGGTCTACCTTCCAAATAACACTAGAACACAGTTCAGTCGAGTTCTTTGCCACTTTATAGTAAGACTTGCCTCTCCTTCAATTTCTAATAACGCATTCCTCATTTCTGTTTGAGACCTCACCAGAATAGGCTTTAACGTCCATATTTCTATCTGTTCATGATTATTTCTGTATTCTCTACAAGGATGGAGATTTCCTCTCCAGTGTGCCTCTTTTCTTTCTGAGCCACCGCCAGAATCACTTTTAATAGGTAAGGGCTGAAAGGCCTTTATGGTGATCTCAGCTCTTTTTTAGCATGCACTTCAAATCTCTTTCAGCCTTTACCTACTATCCAATTCCAAGGCCACTTCCACATATTTAGGTATTTGCTACTTCCTGGTACCAAAATATGTCTTAGCTCAAGGGACTATAACAAACTACCACAGACTGGGTGGCTTAAACAACAGACGTTTATTTCTCACAGTTCTGGAGGCTGCAAAGTCCAAAATCAAGCCACCAGCAGACTCTAGGTCCATAAACTTCTCATTCATAATTTCTGACCGTTTCTTTACTGTGCTACATTTTAGTTAATTTTTCACATCTATCATCCATGTCATCCACTTCCTCTTTATCAGTATCTGGTCTAAATTTTTCCCATTCACTTTGATATACAGATACGTGATGTTTGTATGTTGAATTTCATCATACACTATAAAATATTTAATTTCAATGGTCAAGATTTACTAACATAAATCATTTTTACTGTTGAAGACAGAACATTCTTAACTGGAACTGGCACTGGTAATACAAGTGTATGATAGTGAATACAAGCCCAACTAGCACAGTTTGGTGCCACTCCTTGGTTTGGGTTAAGGTGCCAGCACTTCTGCCACCTTTGCTTTTGCACCATCAGTACCTATGTCAACACAATTGTTCCAGAGTAAATCATGAGATTAAAAAAGTTTCACCAACAGTTTGAACATTACAGCATCATGTTGTTTGTGATCAAGCATAAAGATCGTCAATAATATCTAGTGCTAGTACTAGACAAGTTCAAGGAAAACAGCAAACCCAGTCATTTTTTGTTTCCTTTCCCATTTGAAAAGCTGCAAGCAACATTTTTTTGCCCTTTAAAGGGCTCATATGTCTCTGTTTGAAATATTCCATACCTCTCCCTCTTTTTTAAAATTCATTAATTTATTTATTTGTTTTTAGGTGCGTTGGGTCTTCGTTGCTGTGCGCAGGCTTTCTCTAGTTGCGGTGAGCAGGCTTCTCATTGTGGTGGCTTCTCTTGTTGCCAAGCACAGGCTCTAGGCATGTGGGCATCAGTAGTCGTGGCACAAGGGCTCAGTAGTCGTAGTTCGTGGGCTCTAGAGCGCAGGCTCAGTAATTGTGGAGCACAGGCTTAGTTGCTTGGCGCCATGTGGGATCTTCCCAGACCAGGGATCAAACCCATGTCCCCTGCATTGGCAGGTGGATTCCCAACCCCTGCGCCACCTCGGAAGTCCCAATTCCTCTCTCTTTAAATGTAAAGTGATTGGCCTTAACGCAGTGCTTAACGTTTACTGGTACTATAACCCTTGTTCAAAATTGCTCTGTGGCATAAGCCACAATGCAGTGAATTGTTGACACCTCCAAATCCCAGGGAGGCCCCTGAGTGCTCTCTCAGGAGGAAATTGAGGTCAGGTGTATCTGATGGCCTGTGTGCTCTCTGTGCTCCTTGTGATGTGTGGGGGCTTTCAGATGAGTGCAGTGGGTAGACTCATGGACTCTTAGTCTTGGCTGGGGGAGACAGCACTGTCGGGTTTATTTTTCCACATTTGCCTCCTTTTGTGTTGCATTTCTCCCGTTGCATTTAGCCTGATTAGAGGGAAGGAGGACATGTCAGTAGCTGGGCAGGTGGTTCTCCAGGAGCAAATGTCAGGGACGGTTGTGTGGGCAAGATCCCTAGGCCCTATCCTGGCAATCTTGCTGTGCACTGAGCAGTCCAGATGAATCGGGTTCTTGATCAGAAGTCCATGGAACTTTTGGCAATCTGTGCAAAATTTGGGATCTGAGGATGGGCTCAGAAATTGTAGCAAGGATTTGGCGGTATCTTACCCTCGGGCTGCTTAAGAGCCCCTGGTGTTGAATGGCATGAAGCACCAGAGAGCCTTTGATCACATTCTATACAGCTGTCCTGTGTACGGCCCTCCAGCAGCAAACCTCCTCTGCTGTGACCTCAGGGCAGGCCCCATCCCCCCCGAGGCTCCTGCCCTGTGAAACATGAGGGTGTAACGCAGGCTGATTGTCAGTGCTTGGCTCCTGGCTTGCCTGACTCAAAGTATGGAGCATCTATTCACCTTGTACTGGTCCCCTTCCCAGAATCAATGGGCTCACAGCCCAGACATTTATGCTGAGTCTCGGGGCAGCTGTGCCCTGAGAAGCCATGTCTTGTCACTTGGTCCAGGGAGCACCTCCTCAACGGACCACACTTTTCATATGGACCTCCTGCTCTCGTGCCCTCTTGTTTTCTTCTGAGGCAGGTGGTTGTGATGGCCAGTACTGTGGGGTCTTGTGACCTCAAAGCAGACACTGGAGGCTGACTGACCCCACAGAGGTGGACAAGGATGTGGCCTCAGGTGATGGGTCCTTTCTTGGGTTTCTGCCTCTCCTCCCTGACACCTGACCCTTGCTCTCAAAAGCTCACCTTTCTGTTGTAGTTGCCTCACCAGGGGGCAGTGACGGGCTTTGCCCTGCTGACCTATGCCCTCGGGGTAGGTGGCCACAGCCTGGCTTGTCACACACTGGGGAAATCCTACACTGGGGAAGTCAGGATGGTGCCTTGCTGGGCATGGAACCCAGGTAGAAAGGTAGATGGTGTGGGTCTGAGGGACTGATGCCCTAGCTCCAGGACAGGGGACTTCTCCTGGGAGAGGTTGCACATGACCCCCTTTGGCCCCTCACCCCTGCAGAGGTGCTGATAGATGCCCCTGCAGGTCACAGCCTCTGTGCATAGGATCCGCCCAGTATCACATGAGAAGCCAGGCCCAGGAGCCTCGCTCTCTCTGAGAGCAGCTGGTCATCCCACACTGAGGGGCGTCTTCTCGGACAGAGGGCACATAGCTGACCTTCAACTGACATATGGACTCTTCCCTGGGCTTTACTCCTGAATTTACCTCCATTCTTGTCTCCTGTCTCACGGCCCCTGCCTTTTCCCCCAGACACCAGAGATCTCCAGGCTTGGGTGGAGTATGGCATGTTGTCAAGCTCAGTGGTGTCTACCTCACCAGCCCACTGGAATCAAGCCCCAGGAAGCCTCCGAGAGAGGAAGACCAAGGACTTTAAGAAGACTAGGGTTAATGTTAAGGAGCATAGATTGTAAGATGAGGCATTTCACTAGTGTTTTTCAATCCGTAAGAAGAATGAAATAGAAATTTCAGAATTGAAACTTGCACAGACATCAAGAAATAATAGTTTACAGGACTCAAGAAATAGTAGTTTAACAAGTGACACATTCACAGAATCAGAGAAAGGGCCACCATCCACAGGGTGTGCAAAAGAGATGCCTAATCCCAGGAGCAGCAGCGAGGCAGGTGCTGGGCAACCTGTTATACGTTTTATTCACCAAAGGGAACCTTGGCCAGTGATACCAGGGAAAGGCTATCATGGTGAAGGTGCAATCATCTCCAACACGCTCACTTGAAATCAAACTACTGGCTGAAGAAACAGACTTGACAGAGACTTTGGCCACCTGGCCTGGGTTCTCCCTACAAAATGTCATGTTTCTCCAAGAACAGGGCACAATTTTCCGAAAGGAAAATTGAAAGGAGTCACAATTTTCCAAATCACAGACTGCGTATCTTAACGGTACAGCTATTATAAATTTGTACCTTTGTTTGAAGGGAATTGTTAAGTGGTGGGTAGGGAGTGATGTGTTCCAGGGAGGATTTGGGCCCTCTGGCTTGCAGGTGACCCTCTTATCAGACAGGGCAATTCTGCCAGTAATTCATCACTGCCTTCATTCCTCAGGTGGTAGGGATACGAAGGGATTAAAAGGGGTGCGGGCAGAGGACAGCCCTCACTGACAGCACAGAGCCATCACCTACTGTCTCCTCAACTCCTCTGCCCATATAGCCACCGAGGGTGTCAGCTTCATTCTTTCACAGCAGCTGTTGACAGCACACCATCATCCAAGGTGTTCCTGAGCACCAACTTTGCACTACTCAGCAGCATAATGGAGAAATCAAGGATGGCCCATGGAAATACCTAAGGGTCTTGTTTTAGGGCAAACGAGCTTATTCTGCACTATGTGCTTCTTAGTTAATTGGGGTTCGAATGTCCTTTCTTTTATGAAACGATGTTGATAATATTTGAAAACTAAAAGGTTGGCAACCCCATGAGAAACTATGCTTTATCTGAGTGGGGTTGGGGAGCAAGAGGGAGTAATGAAAATTATGGTTGTTGAAGTAGTGAGAGGACAGGGCTAACTTGTTCAAGACTGCCTCCCTGCAGGGTGAAGGCCGGCCTTCCTCAAGACTTCATGGACATATAAAGCACCAGAGCCCAAAGTTTGGGTCCCTCTCCTGGACCCTGGATCCCTACTGGATCCCTGTGTGCTGGCCCAGAAAAAAATGTGCAGTGGGGACCCACAAACGCCCCACTATTCCTGTGTCTGTGAACTTCCCCTGATAAACATGGCTCCAGCAGCCAGGGTTACATATTTTTTGGGAATTCACTTCTGGTTACGAGTGCAAAAGACTGAGAACTACTATGTAAAATTAATATTTCAAAACTTCACTTCAGTGATATTCGGAGGACCTCTATAAAGTAACTAAACAAACATAATCGCATTTTATCCCACTGTGTCCAAAGTCTAAGCTTTAAATTGTATAAAAATGAGAGTGAGAAGTAGAAAGCCTCGAAACGTCTGGAAATTAAGACGCACACTTCTAAATAATCCATGATTTTATTTTCTGAATTTTATTTTATTTATTTTTTTTACAGCAGATTCTTATTAGTTATCAATTTAATACACATCAGTGTACACATGTCAATCCCAATCTCCCAATTCATCACACTCTCACCCTCACTCCCCCACCGCTTTTCCCCCTTAGTGTACATACGTTTGTTCTCTACATCTGTGTCTCAATTTCTCCCCTGCAAACCGGTTCATCTGTACCATTTTTCTAGGTTCCACATATATGCGTTAATATACGATATTTGTTTTTCTCTTTTTGACTTACTTACCCTGTATGACAGTCTCTAGATCCATCCATGTCTCAACAAGTGACCCAATATCGTTCTTCTTTATGGCTGAGTAATATTCCATGGTATATATGTACCACATCTTCTTTATCCATTCGTCTGTAGATGGGCATTTAAGTTGTTTCCATGACCTGGCTAATGTAAACAGTGCTGCAATGAACATTGGGCTGCATGTGTCTTTTTGAATTATGGTTTTCTCTGGGAATATGCCCAGGAGTGGGATTGCTGAGTCATATGGTAATTCTATTTTTAGTTTTTTAAGGAACCTCCATACTGTTCTCCATAGTGGCTGTATCAGTTTACATTCCCACCAACTGTGCAACAGGGTTCCCTTTTCTCCACACCCTCTCCAGCATTTGTTGTTTGTAGATTTGCTTATGATGCCCATTCTAACTGGTGTGAGGTGATACCTCATTGCAGTTTTGATTTGCATTTCTCTAATAATTAGTGATGTTGAGCAGCTTATCAGGTGCCTCTTGGCCATCTGTATGTCTTCTTTGGAGAAATGTCTATTTAGGTCTTCTGCCCATTTTTGGATTGTCTTGTTTGTTTTTTTAATATTGAGCTGCATGAGCTGTTTATATATTTTGGAGATTAATCCTTTGTCCGTCGATTCATTTGCAAATATTTTCTCCGATTATGAGGGTTGTCTTTTCATCTTGTTTATGGTTTCTTTTGTGGTGCAAAAGCTTGAAGTTTCATTAGGTCCCATTTGTTTATTTTTGTTTTTATTTCCATTACTCTAGGAGGTGGATCAAAAAAGATCTTGCTGTGATTTATGTCAAAGAGTGTTCTTCCTACATTTCCCTCTAAGAGTTTTATAGTGTCCCGTCTTACATTTAGGTCTCTAATACATTTAGAGTTTATTTTTGTGTATGGTGTAAGGGAGTGTTCTAATTTCATTCTTTTACATGTAGCTGTCCAGTTTTCCCAGCACCACTTATTGAAGAGACTGTCTTTTCTCCATTGTATATCCTTGCCTCCTTTATCATAGATTAGTTGACCATAGGTGCATGTGTGGGTTTATCTCTGGGCTTTCTATCTTGTTCCATTGATCTATGTTTCTGTTTTTGTGCCAGTACCATGTTGTTTTGATTACTGTAGTTTTGTAGTATAGACTGAAGTCAGGGAGTCTGATTCCTCCAGCTCCATTTTATCCCTGAAGACTGCTTTGGCTATTCGGGGTCTTTTGTGTCTCCATACACATTTTAAGTTTTTTGTTCCAGTTCTGTAAAAAATACCATTGGTAATTTGATAGGGATTGCATTGATTCTGTAGATTGCTTTGGGTGTTATAGTCATTTTCACAGTATTGATTCTTCCAATCCAAGACCATGGGATATCTTTCCATCTTTTGGTATCATCTTTAATTTCTTTCATCAGTGTCTTATAGTCTTCTGCATACAGCTCTTTTGTCTCCCTAGGTAGGTTTATTCCTAGGTATTTTATTCTTTTTGTTGCAATGGTAAATGGGAGTGTTTCCTTAATTTCTCCTTCAGATTTTTCATCATTAGTATATAGGAATGCAAGAGATGTCTGTGCATTAGTTTTGTATCCTGAAACTTTACCAAATTCATTGATGAGCTCTAGTAGTTTTCTGGTAGCTCTTTAGGATTCTCTATATATAGTATCACTCCATCTGCAAAGAGTGACAGTTTTACTTCTTCTTTTACAATTCCTATTCCTTTTATTTCTTTTTCTTCTCTGATTGCCGTGCCTAGGACTTCCAAAACTATGTTGAATAATAGTGGTGAGAGTGGACATCCTTGTCTTGTTCCTGATCTTAGAGGAAATGCTTTCAGTTTTTCACCATTGAGAATGATGTTTGCTGTGGGTTTGTCATATATGGCCTTTATTATGTTGAGGTAGGTTCCCTCTATGCCCACTTTCTGGAGAGTTTTTATCATAAACAGGTGATGAATTTCATCAAAATCTTTTTCTGCATCTATTGAGTTGATCATACGGTTTTTATTCTTCAATTTGTTAATATGGTGTATCACATTGATTGATTTGCGTATATTAAGGAATCCTTGCATCCCTGGGTTAAATCCCACTTGATCATGGTGTATGATCCTTTTAATGTGGTGTTGGATTCTGTTTGCTAGTATTTTGTTGAGGATTTTTGCATCTATAATTATCAATGATATTGGTCTGTAATTTTCTTTTTTTGTAGTATCTTTGTCTGGTTTTGATATCAGGGTGACGGTGGCCTCATAGAATGAGATTGGGAGTGTTCCTTCCTCTGCAAATTTTTGGAAGAGTTTGAGAAGGTTGGTTGTTAGCTCTTTTCTAAATGTTTGATAGAATTCACCTGTGAAGCCATCTGGTCCTGGACTTTTGTTTGTTGGAAGATTTTTAGTCACAGTTTCAATTTCATTACTTGTGATTGGTCTGTTCATATTTTCTATTTCTTCCTGGTTCAGTCTTGGAAGGTTATACCTTTCTAACAATTTGTCCATTTCTTCTGGGTTGTCCATTTAGTGGCATACAGTTGCTTGTAGTAGTCTCTTAGGATGCTTTGTATTTCTGCGGTTTCTGTTGTAACTTCTCCTTTTTCATTTCTAATTTTATTGATTTGAGTTCTCTCCCTCTTCTTCTTGATGAGTCTGGCTAATGGCTTATCAATTTTGTTTATCTTCTCAAAGAACCTGATTTTAGTTTTCTTGATCTGTGCTCTTGTTTTCTTGTTTCTCTATCATTTATTTCTGCTTTGATCTTTATGATTTCTTTCCTTCTGCTAACTTTGGGTTTTGTTTGTTCTTTCTCTAGTTCCTTTAGGTGTAAGGTTAGATTGTTTATTTGAGATTTTTCTTGTTTCCTGAGGTAGGCTTGTATAGCTATAAACTTCCCACTTAGAACTGCTTTTGCTGCATCCCATAGGTTTTGGATCATCGTGTTTTCATTGTCATTTGTCCCTAGGTATTTTTTGATTTCCTCTTTGATTTCTTCAGTGATCTCTCGGTTATTTAATAACGTACTGTTTAGCCTCCATGTGTTTGTGTCTTTTACGTTTTTTTCTTGTAATTCATCTCTAATCTCATAGCGTTGTGGTCAGAGAAGATGCTTGATATGATTTCAATTTTCTTAAATTTACTGAGGCTTGATTTGTGACCCAAGATGTGATCTATTCTGGAGAATGTTCTGTGCACCCTTGAGAAGAAAGTGTATTCTGTTGTTTTTGGATGGAATTTCCTGTAAATATCAATTAAATCTATCTGGTCTATTGTGTCATTTAAAGCTTCTGTTTCCTTATTTATTTTCATTTTGCATGATCTGTCTGTTGGTGTAAGTGAGGTGTTAAAATCCCCCACTATTATTTTGTTAGTGTTGATTTCCTCTTTTAGAGCTGTTACCATTGCCTTATGTATTGATGTCCTCCATTGTTGGGTGCATGTATAACTGTTATTTCTTCCTCTTGGATTGATCCCATTATCATTATGTAGTGTCCTTCCTTGTCTCTTGTAACAATCTGTTTTTAAAGTCTATTTTATCTGATGTGAGTATTCCTACTCTAGCGTTCTTCTGATTTTCATTTGCATGGAATATCTTATTCCATCCCCTCACTTTCAGTTTGTATGTGTCCCTAGGTCTGAAGTGGGTCTCTTGTAGACAGCATATATATGGATTTTGTTTTTGGATCCATTCAGCAATACTGTGTCTTTTGGTTGGAGCATTTAATCCCATCCCGTTTAGGGTAATTATTGATATGTATGTTCCTATTACCATTTTCTTAATTGTTTTTGGTTTGTTTTTGTAGGCCCTTTTCTTCTCTTGTGTTTCCCACTTAGAGAAGTTCCTTTAGCATTTGCTGTAGAGCTGGTTTGGTGCTGCTGAATTCTCTTAGCTTTTGCTTTTCTGTAAAGCTTTTGATTTCTCCATTGCATCTGAATGAGATCCTTGCCAGGTACAGTAATCTTGGTTGTAAATTCTTCCCTTTCATCACTTTATATATGTCATGCCATTCCCTTCTCGCTTGTTGAGATCCTGCTGAGAAATCAGCTGTTAACCTTATGGGAGTTCCCTTGTATGTTATTAGTCATTTTTCCCTTGCAGCTTTCAATAATTTTTCTTTGTCTTTAATTCTTGCCAATTTGACTACTATGTGTCTCAGCCTGTTTCTCCTTGGCTTTATCCTGTATGGGACTCTCTGCACTTCCTGGACTTGGGTGGCTATTTCCTTTCCCATGTTAGGGAGGTTTTCGACTCTTATCTCTTCAAATATTTTCTCGGGTCCTTTCTCTCTCTCTTCTCCTTCTGGGACCCCTATAATGTGAATGTTGTTGCATTTAATGTTGCCCCAGATGTCTCTTAGGCTGTCTTCATTTCTTTTCATTCTTTTTTCTTTATTCTGTTCCGCAGCAGTGAATTCCACCTTTCTGTCTTCCAGGTCACTTATCCGTTCTTCTCCCTCAGTTATTCTGCTATTGATTCTTTCTAGTGTATTCTAAGTCTTTGTCAAAAATTACTTGCATCTTCTCGATCTTTGCCTCCATTCTTTTACCGAGGTCCCGGATCATCTTCCCTACCATAATTCTGAATTATTTTTCTGGAAAATTGCCTATCTCCCCTTCATTTAGTTGTTTTTCTGGGGTTTTATCTTCTTCCTTCATCTGGTACATAGCTCTCTGCCCTTTCATCTTGTCTATCTTTCTGTGAATGTGGTTTTTGTTCCACAAAGGGCTGTCTGCCCTCTGGTCCCTTCTATTATTTTTTTTTTTTTTTTGCGGTATGTGGGCCTCTCACTGCTGTGGCCTCTCCTGCTGTGGAGCACAGGCTCCGGACGCGCAGGCCCAGCGGCCATGGCCCACGGGTCCAGCCGCTTCACGACATGTGGGATCCTCCCAGACTGGGGCATGAACCCGTGTCCCCCGCATTGGCAGGCAGACTCTCAACCACTGCACCACCGGGGAAGCCCCCTTCTCTTATTTTAATTGAGCATTTTATGACTCCATTTTTTTCTCCTCTCAATATTTCGTGTATATGTATGTATGTGTGTATATATATATATATATATATATATATATATATATATATATAAACATATTTAGTGATATCCTTGATTTTACGTTATACATTTACAACTAATCTACATTCAATTTCATATAACATTATACTGCTTCATGGGTAGTGCAACTACTTTGTACCAGAGTATTCCCAATTCTTCCCTCCTTTTCCTTATAACATTGCTGTCATTCATCCATAAGCTATAGTCCGTCACTGAGTACATAGTGATTATCACTATTTTGAACAAACTGATGTTTGTTAGATTGATTAAGAATAAGAAAAATAAACATTTGTATTTTACCTTCACTTATTCTTTCTCCAAAATTCTTCCTTCCTTTATATTGATCTGATTTTCTGTTATATATCATTTTCCTTCTCTATGTGGAACTTCTTTTAACACTTCTTGCAAGGCAGGACTACTGGCAAAAAAAACCCTTAAATTTTGTTTGTTTGAAAAAGTCTTTATTTCTCTCCCACTTTTGAAGGATAATTTTGCTGAATACAGAATTCTATGGTGGTGGCTTCTTTATTTCAACATTTAAAATATTTTACTCCACTCTCTTCTTGCTTGCATAGTTTCTGAAGAGAAATCCAATGTAATTGTTTTCCTTGCTCCTCTGCAGGTAAAGTGTTTCCCTCCCCCCCGCCCCCCGGCTTCTTTCACGATTTTCTCCTTATCTTTGATTTTTTTTTTTTTTTGCAGTATGAAAATGACATGCTTAAGTGTAGACGTTTTGGTATTTATCTTGTTTATTGCTCTCTGAGATCTCTGGATCTGTGGTTTGATGGCTGTCATTAGTTTTGGAAAATTATCAGTCATTATCACTTCAAATATTTTTTATGGCCCTTTCTTTCTTTTTTTCTCCTCTGGTATTCCCACTACTCATATATTACATCTTTTATAATTATCCCACAATTCTTGGATACATTGTTGTGTTTTTTCATTCTCTTTTCTCTTCACATTTCATTTTAGAAATTTCTTTGGCATATCTTCAAGCTCATGGATCCTTTTCTTGGTTGTGTCCAGTGTACAGACGGGTCTATCAGAGGAATTCTTTATTCTGGTTACAGTGCTTTTTATTTTTAGCATTTACTTTTTAAAAAGTTTTTAAAAATTGAAGTGTATTTGATTTACAATGTTGCATTGTAGCATTTATTTTAATTCTTAGATTTTTTTCATTTCTCTGCTTATATTACCCATATATTCTTGTATGTTGCTTACATTTTTCACTAGAGTCCGTAGTATTATAGTTATCTTATATTCATGGTCTGAATATTCCAATATGTCTGCCATAATTGAGTCTGCTTCTGATGCTTGCTCTGTCCTTCAAACCGTTTTTTTATGTATGTGTCCTTTTTTATGGCTTGCAGCTTTATGTGAAAAGCTGGACATGGTGGACTGAGTGAAAGAAACTGAAGTAAATAGGCCTTTGGTGTGAGATTTTATATTTATCTGGCTGGTAGTTACTCTTCTTACTATTTGGCATAGCTATAGGTGTCAGAGGATAAAAGTTTTTTTCATACCCTTGTTTTTGTCCCCCCTGTTGTTTTTGGACTTCCCTAGAGACTTCTTAAATAAGGTCTAAGGTATGCGTTTCCTTTAGTTGTAATCCCCTCTTATATAGGAGCTCTATTAGAGGTGGTGGTGAGGTTTGTGGTGGGTAGGATATATTCTGTAGTCTATAATTAGGTCTCTGTGAGCCTGTGTCCATGGACCCGAGACCTTCACAACTGATTCTCTGTACCACTCCCTCCATGAGTTGAGACAGGAATGGTTGAGGGCAATGGAGTTGGGAATTACCCTTTTTCCACAGTCACTTAGGCTATTAAAAACAACCCTATAGATTACGTTCTGTTTAAATCGTTTCTCTTGAGGGCAGGCTTTTGTTAAGTAGAGTAGAATGCTCAGAGCATATTTCAAAATGGTTACATTCTCCCTCCCCCCACCCCTTCACCCCCCCCCCCCCGCCCCCGACTAGAAGCAGGAAGAGATTTTCTCTGATCTGTGCTTTGAGAACCTAATAAGTTTGCTGAAGGAAAAATCATGCAAGTGTGGGGCCTCCCTGCAACTGGACTCCCCTGGAGTTTTAACTCTCAAGCTCATTTACGTCAAGCCTCCAGCACTTCATCAATTAAAATGTAAGTTCTCCTGCACCACTACTTGCTCTGGCATCTAGCTTCCACTCCTGGGCTTCACTCAAGTAAGCTGTGACTCTGTGTATCTGCCTGTTTCGCCAATTTTCAGAGCAGTGGTTTGCCCTGTTACCTCAATTCCCTGATTAGTCTAAGAAAAGTTGTTGACTTTTCAGTGTGTTCAAGTTTCCTTGTTTTGAGGATGGGAGTGATGACTTCCAAGCTCCTTATATCCCAGACTGGAAACTGGAACCCTCTAGTGGATTTTTCTTAGTTTCTTCTCACCTCTGCAGCTTGTCTGTGCTTAACTTTGGCAGTGAGCACCAGTAGCCCACACCAGTGCACCATTTGGGAGGGCAGGGTATCCCTGATGACAGACCTTTCAAGTCCCTCTCTCTGCCAATGACTTCAGTGATCCTCCAGGCCCTACTCCCAGGCTCCCTGGCTCCTCCTGTCCTCTGCTCAGCCCTTTCCCTCCACCTCTACCTTAGTCTCCTTATTCAGCAGTGGGTCTCTGGGGCTTGCTCTGGGGGCAGGTCGGAGTAAGCCTTTCCCACGTATCTGAGGAGAGGTCAGAGAGAGTAACAGGCAAAAGGGCACAGCCTGCAGGAGTAGGAAGAACAAAGATGTTCAAGTTCTCTCAAGAGAGATCAAGGTTTGAATTCCTGTTCCTACTACTTCCCACCTATGTCATCTCTGAAAAGCTACTTAACCCTACTAGGTTTCAGTTTATCTTTAAAAAGCAGCTAAACCAGGATAATACTGAGAACTAGGTTGGTTTCAGTTCATGGGGAAACTGGCTAGGCTAGAGCTGAAATTAGATCCATCTGTTGTGTGGATGAGATCTGTGTTGGGATCCCTTGGTTAGAGGTGTGAGAACATCCAGGAGGGGCAGAGAATCACCTAACTCCAGCAATATGGTGTATGAAGGCGAGGACCCCAGGGCCCAGCCAGCCTGAGGTTGCTGTGTTTGGGAGAAAAATAGGAGCTTAGGACCAGTGGAGTGGCTACTAGTCCAGCTGAACTACCTGAGCACCCCTGATCCTGTGGAGAGTCACTGATATCCAGGGCCCTGAGCAACCTTGTCTGAGACCCCATAGCCGAGTTTGCCACCATGGGAGGGAATATTTGTCTTACCCCCTTCAGAGACTGCTGGGCTTTTAAGGGCTGATGCTGGTGGACACAGAGCTAGGTGTGGTGGTACCTCAGTGGTAGAGCTCCAGCCAGAGGGATGGCCAGAGGCAGGGAATGAAGCAATGCCTAGACAGGTGTGGATGCTAGGAAGACACTTTCCTGAGGCCTCCCAAGATCATCTTGGGAAGGGAGTTCCTGTGCAGGGTCCTGGCTCCAGCCAGTGGCATCCCAGTGTTCATGTGCATACGAGTCCATTTGTGCTCACCTGCCAGTGAGGGTTCAGGATATTTGGGCAATGTCAGGATTGGAAAGAACTTGCACTGAACCCTTTGAATGGCATCTAGTCCATATTGGGTATGTGCCAAATGGGAAATTGACCACATTATCATGGGTTCTGCAGGCTGGGGAGGGTGCATTGTGAGGCCTCCTGGGATCCCGTTGGCTGCACAAAGACTCTGTGTCAGGCATATTGGTAGGAAGGATGACTAGAGCATTGCTTCAAGGCTTATTGCTAGACCACTAAGTCCTGAGTCAGCTAAGCAGAAAGGAGACACCAGGATCCAACTGCTGGAGGTATGTGGACACCTTGGGCCAGGCTGGCCTGGGCCCCTACACAGAAGACAGCAGTGTCTTGTGGGTTTGGGGGGCAGGTGGGCAGTGAGGTGGGCCCCTTCAGACTGTGCAGAGCGGGAACATGGGGGTGGGTGAGGAGGGTGTTGGAAGTCGATTCTAGGAGCAGAGGTCTGAGGACTACCAGCCTGCACCTCAGCTCACAGCCTGGCATTGGGCTTCCTCTCTCTCTTTCCTGCTTGCTCTGCTAGACCCCCCCACATTCAAGAGCCCTCTATGCTACAGGCTGGAACTCCCATCCTCATGGCCTGGGTCATGTACTCCTGTCCAACTCAATTGTCCCGCACTCTGGGATCTTCCCTCTACCTCCGTGGGAGGCTGGTCCTTGTTCCTCCAAATCACATGAGTGATAGTTCTTTACTCTGGGAAAGATCCTTACTCCTCTGTAATATAGACATCTGGCAAAATGTCTTACTTCCTATTAAAGGCTGAATTATGCCCCCCCAAATACATATGTTGAAGTCCTAACCCCAGTACCTCAGAATGTGAATTTTTGTTTTTTGATGTGCACCACACAGCATGTGGGATCTTACTTCCCCAACCAGGGATGGAACTCGTGCCCAGTGCAATAGAAGCGTGGAGTCTTAACCACTGGATCTCCAGAGAAGTCCCCAGAATATGACTTTATTTGGAGTAGAGCTTTTAAAGAGATAATTGAGTTAACATGAGGTCATTAGGGTAAGCCCTAATCCAGTATGACTGGTGGCCTTATAAGAAGGGAAAATTTGGACACAGAAACACACAGAGGGAAGACAATGTGAGGACACAGGGAGAAGATGGCCATCTATAAGCCAAGGAGAGAGGCCTTAGATTTCTGGGCTCCAGAACAGTGAGATGATAAATTCCTCTTGTTTAAGCCACATTGCCTGTGGTATTTTTTATGGCAGCTGGAGCTGACTGATATCCTTCCTCTGAAGGCCTGTGCACCCCCATGGCAGGAGTGGTGTCTGTAAGTGAAGACATCTTTCTCTCCCCCAGCTGGACTTATTCAGTGTCCTCACCCCTGCCTTCCTCCTGGGATAGTCTCCCTGCCAGGTCCTGTTTCCTTGTCCACAGAGTCAGATGACCGACCTCAAGGGAAGGCGTGAATGCTGAGGAACAGGAGGAGCAATAGGGCACCAAGATAGGAACAAGATGACTCTTTCACTAATTTTTATTTGTTTTCTTATGCTTGGTTTGTGGGGTGGCAGCAGTTGGACAGGAAAACGAAGAAGGCACCAGTGAAAGGTGATGGAACTCGGAGAGGGGAGGGGCAGAAAGTTCCAGCGAGGAGACTGGGCCCTGAGGCAGAAAGCAAGAGCAGAGGGGCTTGGCGCATCACTGCAGGGCCTGTCATGGGGCCCCGAACATGAACAGCAGCAGGGGTCAGCTCTGTGGAGGCACAAAGGCTTTGCCAGGCCCAGGCGAGCCTGCAGCCTGCAGAGTCTGTTATGGAAACAGAGTCTGAGGAGGAGCGGACGTGGGCTCAGGGAGAGGTGTGAGTCTCTGGATCTCGTCGATCCAGTCGGTGAAGTAGGTGACATTGGTGAAGATGCTGGGGTACATGGGATGTTGGCAGTCAAAGTCCCAGCTGGCCAGCCCCATCAGAATCCAGGAACTGGCAAAGTCACAGTAGAGGATCTCCACACAATCACTCTAGGAAAGAGATGGGAGTTCATGAGGTGACTGAGCCAGCCTCTAAGAAGATCAGGAAGCAAGGTGGGGCTTATGAGTCTGAAATCCAGGCTCACTCAGGTGGACCTCTGTGAAAGTCCCAAAACCAACGTCCCACTGCAGACCAGCCCTATTAAGCCATGCAGGCAGGTACTGGAATCATGCTTTAGGAAGTTCCTGATTGACCCTCAGGACAATCATGGATCTAAACCTATCAACATATGGACCCCTGTGCCCAGCAAGGTCCTGGTGGTCCAGGACACGGCAATATCCAAGGCCAAGAAGGGACAGCTGCACCATAGGGCCCAAGAGAACTGGTCTGTGAGTAAAGCCTGGCCAGATAAAGCTGCTGCAGACCCCAGCTCTTGCATAACCCTGAACTGCAACAGCACATGCCCACATGGGTCCTCCTCCTTTTTCTTTCATTTAGTTAGGCCTTTAATTTTTCTCTCAACTTCTTGGTTGAGCATCTTCAGAAAATGCCCATACCCAGGCGTGGTGGAGGCAGCCTGTTTTGCTTGGGGAGAAGATGGGTGGTCCCCAGAAATCTGCTGGAGTCCTAAAATGCTGTGAGGGCAGGACAATTTGGTTGGAAATTCCCTCACTCATCAGCCAAAGTGAAGGTCCCATCCTTGGGGGTGGGGGTGGAGGAGCAGGGGCCATAGTCATGCTTGGTGCTCCTCCACTCACCTGTGCAACACGCACATCAAGCATCCATGGCAGCCTCCACCTTTGGGCACAGCGGGGAAATGACAAGGCTCCTCTTTTGTGGTGCTTTTGTAAATAAGCCAATTAGCCTGCCACTGTCAGTTGTGACCTGTGGAAACAAGCCATGGAAGGGACAGGACAGGAAGGGAAGGGCACTTCATAGGGTGGAGGCACAAAGCTTTCCTGTCTGTGAGATGACAGGCAAGAAACAACATAACTTTCTGATGCAGGAGAAGAGGGAGCAGTAAATGCAGATGAGGAGAAGAGGGTTGAGCCAGGTGTGGGGGAGGAAGAGCAGTGATGTGTGTGGGGCAAGGGGGATAGATGGGACATGGGGTCACAGGGCCTTACGGTGGGGGTTAGATTTGACCCCCATGGAGAACTGTCTAGGTTATGTCTAGCACCTGGATCACTCTGTTGCTGTGTGGAGAATGAACCAGTTGGGAGGTAGCTACAGGAGAGAAGGTGAGAGATTACTGATGGGGAGGGCCAGGACAGTAAGAAACAGTCAGATTTGGGGCAATATGTTGAAGGAGGCAATAGGGGCCATCAAATCTGAGTGGTTCTCACCCACGAGGGAGGAACTGCAGACGGGAAGCAGCAGGCTGAGCACGGAGCCCTGGGGTCTCCAGCATTTCGAGGTGGGAGGGCAGGGGACCAGGTGCAGAGCAGAGTAGCTGGCTAGTCCTGGTGCCCAGGAAATGGGAGTGAGACTTGCTGAAGTGTTGAGTGAGAGGAGGACTCAGGTCCACTGGTGGCTCTGGCAAGACAGGCCCTTGGAGATGTTGACCATGTGGCTCTGGTGGCACATGGGGACACTCCTAGGTGGAGTGGGTCAGATTCAGTGCTGCTATGGGTCTTTTGGAGAAGGAAGGCAGACAAACTGGGCAATAGCAGGAGGGAGATGGCTGTTGCACGTTTACACGGGAGCCAGGAAAGGGGGAGACAGAAGACATAGAGCAAGGGAGCCTCTGGGCACCCAGAGCTCCAGGACGGACTGGCTGGGATGGGCCATGAGGCTCAGGTGAGATGGAAGATACTGGGGTGGGGGAAAGTAGGGCTGGCAAGATGAATGGGCTCTAGTCTGATTGATTGCTTTGGCGTTCTGAGTGAAATGAGAAGATCTCCAGCTGACAGGGGTGGGGTGGGGGAAGTGGCGGCTTGATGGAGAGAGAAGGGTACATGCTGTAGCTGGCCAAAAATAACCCTCAAAGATGTCCATCCTCATCAATGGACCCTTTGGCTATGTTACCTTATGTGGCAAAAGGGACTCTGCAGCAGTGACGGAGTTGAGCATCTTGAAATAGGAAGACTATCCTGGATTATGTGGGTGGACCCAACGTAATCACAAAGGTCCTCATGAGGAAAGAGAGAGGCAGGAGGTCAGAGTCAGAGGAGGAGATGTGATGACAGAAGCAGAGGTAGGAGCGATGTGTTTTGGGGACAGAGGAAGGGGCCATGAGCCAAGGAATGCTGGCAGCCTGGAAAAAGCTAGCAAAAGCAAGAAAACATTCTCCACTAGAGTCTCCAGAAGGAACCAGCCTGGCCAACACCTTAACATTATACTTTTGACCTCCAGAAATGTAAGAGAATAAAGTTCTGTTGTTTTAGCCACCCACATTGAGATGATTTGTCACCAGAGACCCAAGAAAGTCATACACGGGGTCTTCTTGGAGATTGGGAATGTGCCATCATCACCTCAGCTCTTCCGCTCTGTGCTCCCTAGCTGGGGTGCCTTTGGTCCTCCCCACAGTGTACCCACCCAAAGCTGTTCAAGGCCAGGGGAAGGCCTGGTCCATGTCCACACTGGGCCTCAGGGATACATGCAGATGAGCCATGTGGTTATCTACATTATGATGGATTCTGGGCCAGTCTGCGGAAGATGGGAAGGCAGAGCCCCCGAATCAGTGGCTCCTTTAACCCCATCCTTTCTGAGCGAAGTACAGATGCCCTTAGGTGACCTACATGCAGAGGCGGGGCCAAATCGAAAGCTGAACCCAGGGAGCTGTGCGAAGAAAGAAGAGAAAGGGAAATCTCTCCCAGCAGCCTCAGAAGCAGCAGATTAAAGCTCCACAATCAACTTGATGTACCCTGCAATAGTGGAATATATGAATAGACAAAGAATCATCCCAAATTGAGGAGGTGGACTTTGAGAGCAAGATTTATGATTTTTTCCCCTTTTCCTCTTTTTGTGTGTATGTGTATGCTTCTGTGTGAGATTTTGTCTGTATAGCTTTGCTTTCAAAATTTGTCCTAGGGTTCTGTCTGTCAGTCTTTTTTTTTAATTTTTAAAATTGTTTTCTTAATAATTATTTTTTATATTAATAAATTTATTTTATCTTGCTTTATTTTATTTTATCCTCTTGCTTTCTTTCATTCGTTGTATTTTTTCTCACTTGTATTCTGAGCCGTGTGGAGGACAGTCTCTTGGTGCTCTAGCCAGGCATCAGGGCTGTGCCACTGAGGTGGGAGAGCCAACTTCAGGACACTGGTCCACAAGAAACCTCCCAGCTCCATGTAGTATAAAACGAAGAAAATCTCCAAGAGATCTCCATCTCAACACCAACACACAGCTTCACACAAGGACCTGCAAGCTAAAGTGCTGGACACCCTATGCCAAAGAACTAGCAAGACAGGAACACAGCCCCATCCATTAGCAGAGATGCTGCCTAAAATCATAATAAGGCCTCAGACACCCCAAAACACATGACAATAAATGGACCTGCCAACCAGAAAGACAAGATGCAGCCTCATCCAGCAGAACACAAGCACTAGTCCCCTCCACCAGGAAGCCTACACAACCCACTGAACCGAACTTAGCCACTGGGGACAGACACCAAAAACAATGGGAACTACGAACCTGCAGCCTGCGAAAAGGAGACACCGAACACAGTAAGATAAGCAAAATGAGAAGACAGAAAAACACACAGCAGATGAAGGAGCAAGGTAAAAACCCACCATACCTAACAAATGAAGAGGAAATAGGCAGTCTACCTGAAAAAGAATTCAAAAAAATGATAGTAAAGATGATCCAAAATCTTGGAAATAGAACAGAGAAAATGAAAGAAACATTTACCAAGGACCTAGAAAAACTAAAGAGGAAACAAGCAATGATGAACAACACAATAAATGAAATTAAAAATACTCTAGAAGGGACCAATAGCAGAATAACTGAGGCAGAAGAACAGATAAGTGACCTGGAAGATGAAATAACTACTGCAGAGCAGAATAAAGAAAAAAGAATGAAGAGAACTGAGGACAGTCTCAGAGACCTCTGGGACAACATTAAACGCACCAACATTTAAATTATAAGGGTTCCAGAAGAAGTAGAGAAAAAGAAAGGGACTGAGAAAATATTTGAAGAGATTACAGTTGAAAACTTCCCTAATATGGGAAAGGAAATAGTTAATCAAGTCCAGGAAGCACAGAGAGTCCCATACAGGATAAATCCAAGGAGAAACATGCCAAGACACATATTAATCAAACTATCAAAAATTAAATACAAAGAAAACATACTAAAAGGAGCAAGGGAAAAGCAACAAATAACACACAAGGGAATCCCCATAAGGTTAACAGCTGATCGTTCAGCTGAAATTCTGTAAGCCAGAAGGGAGTGGCAGGACATATTTAAAGTGATGAAGGAGAAAAAACTACAACCAAGATTACTCTAGCCAGCAAGGATCTCTTTCAGATTTGATGGAGAAATTAAAACCTTTACAGACAAGCAAAAGCTGAGAGAGTTCAGCACCACAAAACCAGCTTTACAACAAATGCTACAGGAACTTCTCTATGCAGGAAACATAAGAGAAAAAAAAAGACCTACAATAACAAACTCAAAAGAATTAAGAAATTGGGAATAGGAACATACCTATCAATAATTACCTTAACTGGAAATGGATTAAATGCTCCCACCAAAAGACACAGACTGGCTGAATGGATACAAAAACAACACCCACATATATTCTGTCTACAAGAGACCCACTTCAGACCTAGAGACACATACAGACTGAAAGTAAGGAGATGGAAAAAGATATTCCATGCAAATGGAAACAAAAAGAAAGCTGGAGTAGCAATTCTCATATCAGACAAAATAGACTTTAAAATGAGGACTATTACAAGAGACAAAGAAGGACACTACATAAGGATCAAGGGATTGATCCAAGAAGAAGATATAACAACTGTAAATATTTATGCACCCAACACAGGAGCACCTCAATACATAAGGCAAATACTAACAGCCATAAAAGGGGAAATCAACAGTAACACATTCATAGTAGGGAACTTTAACACCCCACTTTCACGAATGGACAGATCATCCAAAATGAAAATAAATGAGGAAACTCAAGCTTTTAATGATACATTAAACAAGATGGACTTAATTGATATTTATAGAATATTCTATCCAAAACAAAGGAATACACATTTTTCTCATGTGCTCATGGAACATTGTCCAGGATAGATCATATCTTGGGTCACAAATCAAGCCTTAGTAAATTTAAGAAAATTGAAATCATATCAAGTATCTTTTCCGACCACAACGCTATAAGACTAGATATCAATTACAGGAAAAGATCTGTAAAAAACACAAACACATGGAGGCTAAACAATACACTACTTAATAACGAAGTGTTCACTGAAGAAATCAAAGAGGAAATAAAAAAATACCTAAAAACAAATGACAATGGAGACACAACAACCCAAAACCTATGGGATGCAGCAAAAGCAGTTCTAAGAGGGAAGTTTATAGCAATACCATCCTACCTTAAGAAACAGGAAACAACTCGAATAAACAACCTAAACTTGCACCTAAAGCAATTAGAGAAAGAAGAACAAAAAAACCCAAAGTTAGCCGAAGGAAAGAAATCATAAAGATCAGATCAGAAATAAATGAAAAAGAAATGAAGGAAACGATACCAAAGATCAATAAAACTAAAAGCTGGTTCTTTGAGAAGATAAAAAAATAGATAAACCATTAGCCAATCTCATCAAGAAAAAAAGGGAGAAGACTCAAATCAATAGAATTAGAAATGAAAAAGGAGAAGTAACAACTGACACTGAAGAAATACAAAAGATCATGAGAGATTACTACAAGCAACCGTATGCCAATAAAATGGACAACCTGGAAGAAGTGGACAAATTCTTAGAAATGCACAACCTGCCAAGACTGAATCAGGAAGAAATAGAAAATATGAACAGACCAATCACAAAAAGTTAAATTGAAACTGCGATTAAAAATCTTCCAACAAACAAAAGCCCAGGAACAGATGGCTCACAGGCGGATTCTATCAAACATTTAGAGAACAGCTAATACCTATGCTTCACAAACTCTTCCAAAATATAGCAGAGGGAGGAACACTCCCAAATTCATTCTGCGAGGCCATCATCACCTTAATACAAAAACCAGACAAGGATGTCATAAAGAAAGCAAACTACAGACAAATATCACTGATAAACATAGATGCAAAAATCCTCAACAAAATACTAGCCAACAGAATCCAACAGCACTTTAAAAGGATTCTACACCATGATCAAGTGGGGTTTATTCCAGGAATGCAAGGATTCTTCAATATACGCAAATCAATCAATGTGATAAACCACACTAATAAATTGAAGGAGAAAAACCATATGATCATCTCAATAGATGCAGAGAAAGCTTTTGACAAAATTCAACACCCATTTATGATAAAAACCCTGCAGAAAATAGACATAGAGGGAACTTTCCTCAACATAATAAAGGCCATATATGACAAACCCACAGCCAACATCATCCTCAATGGTGAAAAACTGAAAGCATTTCCACTAAGATCAGGAACAAAACAAGGTTACCCACTCTCACCACTCTCATTCAACATAGTTTTGGAAGTTTTAGCCACAGCAATCAGAGAAGAAAAAGAAATAAAAGGAATCCATGTCGGAAAAAAAGTAAAGCTGTCATTGTTTGCAGATGACATGATACTATACACAGAGAATCCTAAAGATGCTACCAGAAAACTACTAGAGCTAATCAATGAATTTGGTAAAGTAGCAGGATACAAAATTAATGCACAGAAATCTCTGGCATTCCTATACACTAATGATGAAAAATGTGAAAGTGAAATCAAGAAAACACTCCCATTTACCATTGCAACAAAAAGAATAAAATATCTAGGAATAAACCTACCTAAGGAGACAAAAGACCTGCATGTAGAAAATTATAAGACACTGATGAAAGAAATTAAAGATGATACAAATAGATGGAGAGATATACCATGTTCTTGGATTGGAAGAATCAACATTGTGAAAATGACTCTACTACCCAAAGCAATCTACAGATTCAAAGCAATCCCTATCAAACTACTACTGGCATTTTTCACAGAACTAGAACAAAAAATTTCACAATTTGTATGGAAACACAAAAGACCCAAATAGCCAAAGCAATCTTGAGAACGAAAAAGAGAGCTGGAGGAATCAGGCTCCCTGACTTCAGACTATATTACAAAGCTACAGTAATCAAAACAGTATGGTAGTGGCACAAAAACAGAAAGATAGATCAATGGAACAGGATAGAAAGCCCAGAGATAAACCCATGCACATATGGTCACCTTATCTTTGATAAAGGAGGCAGGAATGTACAGTGGAGAAAGGACAGCCTCTTCAATAAGTGGTGCTGGGAAAACTGGACAGGTACATGTAAATGTATGAGATTAGATCACTCCCTAACACCATACACAAAAATAAGCTCAAAATGGATTAAAGACCTAAATGTAAGGCCAGAAACTATCAAACTCTTAGAGGAAAACATAGGCAGAACACTCTATGATGCAAATCACAACAAGATCCTTTTTGACCCACCTGCTAGAGAAATGGAAATAAAAACAAAAATTAACAAATGGGACCTAATGAAACTTCAAAGCTTTTGCACAGCAAAGGTAACCATAAACAAGAACAAAAAACAACCCTCAGAATCGGAGAAAATATTTGCAAATGAAGCAACTGACAAAGGATTAATCTCCAAAATTTATAAGCATCTCAATAACATAAAAACAAACAACCTAATCCAAAACTGGGCAGAAGACCTAAATAGACATTTCTCCAAAGAAGATATACAGAACAAACACATGAAGAATGCTCAACATCATTAATCATTAGGGAAATGCAAATCAAAACTACAATGAGATATCATCTCACACCAGTCAGAATGGCCATCATCAAAAAATCTAGAAACAGTAAATGCTGGAGAGAGTGTGGAGAAAAGGGAACACTCTTGCACTCCTGGTGTGAATGTGAATTGGTAGAGCCACTATGGAGAACAGTATGGAGGTTCCTTAAAAAACTACAAATAGAACTACCATATGACCCAGCAATCCCACTACTGGGCATATACCCTGAGAAAACCATAATTCAGAAAGAGTCATGTACCAAAATGTTTATTGCAGCTGTATTTACAATAGCCAGGACATGGAAGCATCCTAAGTGTCCATCGTCGGAGGAATGGATAAAAATGATGTGGCACATATATACAATGGAATATTACTCAGCCATAAAATGAAATGAAATTGAGCTATTTGTAGTGAGTTGGATGGACCTAGAGTCTGTCATACAGAGTGAAGTAAGTCTGAAAGAGAAAAACAAATACTGTATGTGGACACATATATATGTAATCTAAGAGAAAAAAAAAAGATCACGAAGAACCTAGGGGTAAGATGGGAATAAAGACACAGACCTACTAGAACATAGACTTGAGGATATGGGAATGGGGAAGGTAAGCTGTGACAAAGTGAGAGAGTGGCATGGACATATGTACACTGCCAAACGTAAAATAGATAGCTAGTGAGAATCAGCCACATAGCACAGGGAGATCAGCTCGGTGCTTTTTGACCACCTAGAGGGGTGGGATATGGAGGGTGAGAGGGAGGGAGATGCAAGAGGGAAGAGATATGGGAACATATGTATATATATAGCTGATTCACTTTGTTATAAAGCAGAAACTAACACACTATTGTAAAGAAATTATACTCCAATAAAGATATTAACGAAAATCAATTTTTAAAAAGCTGCTCAATGTCACTAATTATTAGAGAAATGCAAATCAAAACTACAGTGAGGTATCACCTCACACCAGTTAGAATGGGCATCATCAGAAAATCTACAAACAACAAGTGCTGGAGAGGGTGTGGAGAAAAGGGGAACCCCTTCCACTGTTGGTGGGAATGTAAATTGATACAGCCACTATGGAGAACAGTATGGAGGTTCCTTAAAAAACTAAAAATAGAATTACCATATGACCCAGAAATCCCACTACTGGGCATATACCCAGAGAAAACCATAATTCAAAAAGACACATGCACCCCAATCTTCATTGCAACACTATTTACAGTAGCCAGGACATGGAAGCAACCTAAATGCCCATCGACAGATGAAATGGATAAAGAAGATGTTGTACATATATACAATGGAATATTACTCAGCCATAAAAAGGAATGAAATTGAGTCATTTGTAGAGACGTGGATAGATCTAGAGACTGCCATATTTAGTGAAGTAAATCAGAAAGAGAAAAACAAATATCGTATATTAGCCCATAGATGTGGAACCTAGAAAAATGGTACAGATGAACCGGTTTGCAGGGCAGAAATTGAGACACAGATATACAGAACAAACGTATGGACAGCAAGGGGGGAAAGTGGTGGGGAGGTGGTGGTGGTGTGATGATTGGGAGATTGTGATTGACATATATACACTAATATGTTTAAAATGAATAACTACTAAGAACCTGCTGTATAGAAAAATAAGTAAAATAAAATTCAAAAAAATAATCAGAGAAGGCATACTTCTCACACCCATCTCCTCCTCGACACCATCCTATTCCGTGGCAACCACTAATCTTTTCTCAAACTCTACAATTTTGTCATTTTGAGAATATTATATTAATAGAATAAAGTATGTGACCTTTTGAGATTGGCATTTATCACTCAGCATAATGCCCTTGAGTCCCTCCAAAGAGTTGCTGTATCAATAAACTGTTCTTTTTTTATTGCTGTGTAGTGTTCCTGGTATGGGTGTAACACCATTCTAACCATTCACCTATTAGGAGGAATTTTTAGTTGTTTCCAATCTTTGGCTTTTACAAATATAGCTTCTACAGTCAAATCATGTACAGATTTTTGTGTGGACATAAGTCTTCATTCTCCTAGGATAAATAGCCAGGAATGCAATTGCTGGGCCATATGGTATGTATATATTCCATTTTTTAAAGGAATAGCCAAACTATTTTCCAGTGTGGCTGTATCATTTTACAATCCCACTAGCAATACTAAGAGAAATCCTGTTTCTAGCCATCCTCACTGGCAATACAATTAATTTTCATGTTAGCTGTTCTAATCAACATGTGATTATTCTCATTGTGTTCCAAATTTGAATTTCATTAATGGGTAGTAGTTTTGAGCTACTTTAATGGCTTACTTGCCAAACATATGTCCTCTTTGGTGAAATGTCTCTTCATATCTTTTCCCCATTTTCTAATTGAATTGTTCCTATTTTTACTGTTGAGTTTTGATACTTCTTTATACACTCCAGATACAAGTCCTTTGTCAGATGTGTGGTTTGCAAATAGTTTCTCCAAACCTGTAGCTTCTTCTCATCCTTAACAGGGTCTTTAATGCAGGAAAACGTTTAATTTAGATAAAGTCCAATTTTCTATTCTTTCTTTTCTGAGTAGTGTTTTTGCTCTCATGTGTAAGAACTCTTCACCAAGTCCTAGGACTTAAAGATTTTCTCCTAGTTCTTGTAAAACTTTCAAAGTTTAAAATTTTACATTTAAATCTATGTTCCATTTTCAGTTAATTTTAGTATTTCTTAAAAACACTATCCCTTTTGCATTATATTTCTTTTTAACTTATGTAAAAAAAAGTTTGTGGTATTGGTATGTGTCTATTTCTGTATTCTCTATCCTATTCATTGAACTATGTATCGATCCTTCCACCAGTACCACACTGTCTTACTTATAGCTTTACGGTAGGTCTTAATATCCTCCAACTATATTCTGCTTTCTCAAAATTGTTTTACTTATTCTGGCTCCTTTGCCTTTACCTTTTGTTCATACATTTTAGAATAAGCTTGTCAATGTTGACAAAAAAATTCTTTTGGAAGTTGAACTTTTATTATGTTGAGTCTTCCAATCCATGAATGTGATATGTCTCTCCATTGATTTAGGTCTTGTTTTGTTGTATTGTACAGATCCTCTATTAAAATATTTATAATCAAATATTTCATGTTTTGGAAGCATTGTGTATGGCATCGTGTTTTTAGTTTTAGTTTCCAGTTGTTCATATTTGGAAATATGATTAATGTTTTTGTGTTGATCTTGTATCCTGAGACTTTGTTAAAGTAATTGCCACTTATTAATTGCTTCTTAGAGATTTCTTGGGATTTTTCTATGCAGACAGTCATGCTATCCATGAGTATGGACAGTATTATTTCTTCTTTTCTAATCTGTGTGTCTTTCTTTCTTTTTCTTGCCATGCTGCACTGGCTAGTACTTACAGTACTAAGTTGAAAAGGAGAGATGAAAGAGGACATTCTGGCCTTCTTTTGAATTTAGGAGAAAAACATTCATTCTCTCACCATTAAGCATGATGTTCACTGTAGGTTTTTTGTAGATATTCTTTATTGGGTTGAAGTAGAGCCCTTCTATTCCTAGTTTTCTGAGAGTTTCTAACATGAATGTGTGTTGAAGTTCATAAAATGCTTTTTCTTCATTAATTGATGTGGCCACGTAGATTTTCTTCTTTAATCTATTAATATGGCAAATTACACTGATGATTTTTGAATAGTAAACCAAGCTTGTGTTCTGAGAATAGGCTCCATTTGATCAGAGTGTATTGTTATTTGCTTCCTTCTTCATGTGTTGATATTATTGTGCAATTTTTTTCCCATTTCCATGTGTGAAAGCTTAGATTATTGATCTGAGACCTTTCCTCTTTTCTATTATAAGCATTTAGTGCCATTCATTTCCCTCTTAATAATGTTTTATCTGGATCCTTCCACATTTTATGTGTTGTATTTTCATTTTCACTCAGTTCTATTTATCTTAAAAATTTTCCTTGCGATTCCTCTTTAACCATGGATTATTTAGAAGTGTGCATCTTAATTTCCGAGTGTTTGGAGGCTTTCTACTTCTCGCTCTCATTTTTATACAATTTAAAGCTTAGATTTGGACACAGTGGAATAAAATGCAATTATGTTTGTTTAGTTACTTTATAGAGGTTCTTCAAATATCACTGGAGTGAAGTTTTGAAATATTAGTTTTACATCTCAGTCTTTTGCACCTGTAACCATAAGAGAGTTCCCTAAAAATATGTAACCCTGGCTGTTGGAGCCATGTTTAGCAGGGGAAGTTCACAGACACAGGAATAGTGGGGAGTTTGTGGGTCCCCACTGCACACTTTTTTCTGGGCCAGAACACAGGGATTCAGTAGGGATCCAGGGTCCAGGAGAGGGACCCAAACTTTGGGCTCTGCTGTTTATATTGCACAATCAGAGAAGCCCAGGTCCCGTGTGGGCAGGGAGTAGAACCAGCACTGGGACACACAGGACCCAGGTCCAGTCCCTCTCCATGGAAAGAGCACTCTGGATGAGGGAGGCCCAGCCTCTCTCCTACTGGTCAGGGCTGATCCAAGCTGTGGTTGCAGCTGTACTGCTCAGTAGGCCCATGGCTGTGTCACCAGCTATGACAGCCATAAGCCCTGGCTATGGGTAGTGTCCATGAAGTCTTGAGGAAGGCCGGGCTTCGTCCTGCAAAGAGGCAGTCTTGAACAAGTTAGGCCTGCCCTGTCACTACTTCAACAACCAAAATTTTCATTACTCTTTCTCCCCAACCCCACTCAGATAAAAGCATAGTTTCTCATGGGGTTGCCAACCTTTTATTTTCCAAATATTATCAACATCATTTCATAAAAGAAAGGACATTCGAACCCCAATTAACTAAGAAGCACATAGTGCAGAATAAGCTCGTTTGCCCTAAAACAAGATCCTTAGGTATTTCCATGGGCCATCCTTGATTTCTCCATTATGCTGCTGAGTAGTGCAAAGTTGGTGCTCAGGAACACCTTGGATGATGGTGTGCTGTCAACAGCTGCTGTGAAAGAATGAAGCTGACACCCTCAATGGCTATATGGGCAGAGGAGTTGAGGAGACAGTAGGTGATGGCTCTGTGCTGTCAGTGAGGGCTGTCCTCTGCCCGCACCCCTTTTAATCCCTTCGTATCCCTACCACCTGAGGAATGAAGGCAGTGATGAATTACTGGCAGAATTGCCCTGTCTGATAAGAGGGTCACCTGCAAGCCAGAGGGCCCAAATCCTCCCTGGAACACATCACTCCCTACCCACCACTTAACAATTCCCTTCAAACAAAGGTACAAATTTATAATAGCTGTACCGTTAAGATACGCAGTCTGTGATTCGTAAAATTGTGACTCCTTTTAATTTTCCTTTCGGAAAATTGTGCCCTGTTCTTGGAGAAACATGACATTTTGTAGGGAGAACCCAGGCCAGGTGGCCAAAGTCTCTGTCAAGTCTGTTTCTTCAGCCAGTAGTTTGATTTCAAGTGAGGGTGTTTGAGATGATTGCACCTTCACCATGATAGCCTTTCCCTGGTATCACTGGCCAAGGTTCCCTTTGGTGAATATTACGTACAAAAGGTTGCCCAGCACCTGCCTCGCTGCTGCTCCTGGGATTAGGCATCTCTTTTGCACACCCTGTGGATGGTGGCCCTTTCTCTGATTCTGTGAATGTGTCACTTGTTAAACTACTATTTCTTGAGTCCTGTAAACTATTATTTCTTGATGTCTGTGCAAGTTTCAATTCTGAAATTTCTATTTCATTCTTCTTACGGATTGAAAAACACTAGTGAAATGCCTCATCTTACAATCTATGCTCCTTAACATTAACCCTAGTCTTCTTAAAGTCCTTGGTCTTCCTCTCTCGGAGGCTTCCTGGGGCTTGATTCCAGTGGGCTGGTGAGGTAGACACCACTGAGCTTGACAACATGCCATACTCCACCCAAGCCTGGAGATCTCTGGTGTCTGGGGGAAAAGGCAGTGGCCATGAGACAGGAGACAAGAATGGAGGTAAATTCAGGGGTAAAGCCCAGGGAAGAGTCCATATGTCAGTTGAAGGTCAGCTATGTGCCCTCTGTCTGAGAAGACGCCCCTCAGTGTGGGATGACCAGCTGCTCTCAGAGAGAGCGAGGCTCCTGGGCCTGGCTTCTCATGTGATACTGGGCGGATCCTATGCACAGAGGCTGTGACCTGCAAGGGCGTCTATCAGCATCTCTGCAGGGGTGAGGGGCCAAAGGGGGTCATGTGCAACCTCTCCCAGGAGAAGTCCCCTGTCCTGGAGCTAGGGCATCAGTCCCTCAGACCCACACCATCTACCTTTCTACCTGGGTTCCATGCCCAGCAAGGCACCATCCTGACTTCCCCAGTGTAGGATTTCCCCAGTGTGTGACAAGCCAGGCTGTGGCCACCTACCCCGAGGGCATAGGTCAGCAGGGCAAAGCCCGTCACTGCCCCCTGGTGAGGCAACTACAACAGAAAGGTGAGCTTTTGAGAGCAAGGGTCAGGTGTCAGGGAGGAAAGGCAGAAACCCAAGAAAGGACCCATCGCCTGAGGCCACATCCTTGTCCACCTCTGTGGGGTCAGTCAGCCTCCAGTGTCTGCTTTGAGGTCACAAGACCCCACAGTACTGGCCATCACAACCACCTGCCTCAGAAGAAAACAAGAGGGCACGAGAGCAGGAGGTCCATATGAAAACTGTGGTCCGATGAGGAGGTGCTCCCTGGAGCAAGTGACAAGACATGGCTTCTCAGGGCACAGCTGCCCCGGGACTCAGCATAAATGTCTGGGCTGTGAGCCCATTGATTCTGGGAAGGGGACCAGTACAAGGTGAACAGATGCTCCATACTTTGAGTCAGGCAAGCCAGGAGCCAAGCACTGACAATCAGCCTGCGTTACACCCTCATGTTTCACAGGGCAGGAGCCTCAGGGGGGATGGGGCCTGCCCTGAGGTCACAGCAGAGGAGGTTTGCTGCTGGAGGGCCATACACAGGACAGCTGTATAGAATGTGATCAAAGGCTCTCTGGTGCTTCATGCCATTCAAAACTAGGGGCTCTTAAACAGCCCGAGGGTAAGATACCGCCAAATCCTTGCTACAATTTCTGAGCCCATCCTTAGATCCCAAATTTTGCACAGATTGCCAAAAGTTTCATGGGCTTCTGGTCAAGGACCCGATTCATCTGGACTGCTCAGTGCACAGCAAGATTGCCAGGACAGGGCCTAGGGATCTTGCCCACACAACCGTCCCTGACATTTGCTCCTGGAGAACCACCTGCCCAGCTACCGACATGTCCTCCTTCCCGCTAATCAGGCTACATGCAACTGGGAGAAAGGCAGCACAAAAGGAGGCAAATGTGGAAAAATAAACCCGACAGTGCTGTCTCCCCCAGCCAAGACTAAGAGTCCATGAGTCTACCCACTGCACTCATCTGAAAGCCCCCACACATCACAAGGAGCACAGAGAGCACACAGGCCGTCAGATATACCTGACCTCAATTTCCTCCTGAGAGAGCACTCAGGGGCCTCCCTGGGATTTTGGAGGTGTCAACAATTCACTGCATTGTGGCTTCTGCCACAGAGCAATTTTGAACAAGGATTATAATACCAGTAAACGTTAAGCACTGCTTTAAGGCCAATCACTTTACGTTAAAAGAGAAAGGAATTGGGACTTCCGTGGTGGTGCAGTCGTTGGGAATCCGCCTGCCAATGCAGGGGACATGGGTTTGATCCCTGGTCTGGGAAGATCCCACATGCCGCCGAGCACCTAAGCCTGTGCTCCACAATTACTGAGCCTGCGCTCTAGAGCCCACGAACTATGTCTACTGAGCCCGTGTGCCATGACTATTGATGCCTGCACGCCTAGAGCCTGTGCTCCGCAACAAAAGAAGCCACTGCAATGAGAAGCCTGCTCACCACAGCTAGAGAAAGCCTGCGCACAGCAACGAAGACCCAACGCACCTAAAAACAAACAAATAAATTAATGAATTTTTAAAAAGAGAGAGAAGAATGGAATATTTTAAACAGAGACATATGAGCCCTTTAAAGGGCAAAAAAATGTTGCTTGCAGTTTTTCAAATGGGAAAGGAAACAAAAAATGACTGGGTTTGCTGTTTTCCTTGAATTTGTCTAGTACTAGCACTAGATATTATTGACGATCTTTATGCTTGATCACAAACAACATGATGCTGTAATGTTCAAACTGTTGGTGAAACTTTTTTAATCTCATGATTTACTCTGGAACAATTGTGTTGACATAGGTACTGATGGTGCAAAAGCAAAGGTGGCAGAAGTGCTGGCACCTTAACCCAAACCAAGGAGTGGCACCAAACTGTGCTAGTTGGGCTTGTATTCACTATCATACACTTGTATTACCAGTGCCAGTTCCAGTTAAGAATGTTCTGTCTTCAACAGTAAAAATGATTTATGTTAGTAAATCTTGACCATTGAAATTGAATATTTTATAGTATATGATGAAATTCAACATACAAACATCACACATCTGTATATCAAAGTGAACGGGAAAAAGATCAGATATTGATAAAGAGGAAGTGGATGACATGGATGATAGATGTGAAAAATTAACTAAAATGTAGCACAGTAAAGCAATGGTCTGAAATTATGAATGAGAAGTTTATGGACCTAGAGTCTGCTGGTGGCTTGATTTTGGACTTTGCAGCCTCCAGAACTGTGAGAAATAAACGTCTGTTGTTTAAGCCACCCAGTCTGTGGTAGTTTGTTATAGTCCCTTGAGCTAAGACATATTTTGGTACCAAGAAGTAGCAAATACCTAAATATGTGGAAGTGGCCTTGGAATTGGATAGTAGGTAAAGGCTGAAAGAGATTTGAAGTGCATGCTAAAAAAAAGCTGAGATCACCATAAATGCCTTTCAGCCCTTACCTATTAAAAGTGATTCTGGCGGTGGCTCAGAAAGAAAAGAGGCACACTGGAGAAGAAATCTCCATCTTTGTAGAGAATACAGAAATAATCATGAACAGATAGAAATATGGACGTTAAAGCCTATTCTGGTGAGGTCTCAAACAGAAATGAGGAACACGTTATTAGAAATTGAAGGAGAGGCAAGTCTTATTATAAAGTGGCAAAGAACTTGACTGAACTGTGTTCTAGTGTTTTTTGGAAGGTAGACCTTGTGAGTGATGAAACTGAATATTCATCTGAGGAGATCTCTGAACAAAGTTTGGAAGAAGTAGCTTGATTCCTCATCACCGGTCACAGTAAAACACATCAGGAGAGAGAGAAATTGAAGACCAAATTGTTAAGCAAAAAGAAATCAGAACGTAGAGATTTGGAAACTTCTCAGCCTATCCATATTTGAAAGTGAGAAAGCCTGTTCTGAGGAAAACTCGAAGGGTGTAGCAGGTGTGCTATTAATTTAATTTGTCATCTCAGCAGAGGCCAGGAATAGAGAAGGATTAAACCAGCAGGGACACTGCCAGTTTGAACTAAAAGGGACAGAGAAAGCCGGGCAGAATGAGGGAAGGCTGTCAGAATTCTTGGATTCTACAGAATGGAAGACTAGAGCAATTTGGCTGTGAATGTGTACTCCTCTTGAAGAAAAGGGGAGCAAGACCCCAAAGGTGATTCCGAGGTCATCGGGTCTGTCAATCCCACCACAGGCCCAGGGGGTCTCAGTTTCAAAGTGTGAGATTGTCGCCCTCACAGAGAGTCATGGTGTAGGTGGAGGCCCTACAGAGAGCTGCAGTGTGGGTGGCACGCCACGAAGCTGAAGGAGTGGGGCTGCCCCACCGAGCTGTGGGGATGATGTTGCCACCCCAGTGGGCCTGGAGGGCAAAGCCTCAAACTGAAGAGGATTATTCTCCTACCTTAAGATCTAATGGGATTGGCCTTGCTAGGCTTTGGACTTGCTTGGAAACTGTCATCACTTCCCTCTTTCCTATTTCTTCCTTTCGGAGTAGGGATGTCTGTTATATGCAGGTCCCATCATCGTATTTGGAAACACTTAACTTGTTTCGGTCACAGATTTACAACTACAGAGAAATTTTGCCTCAGGATGAATAGTACCTCCAGTCTCACCCATATGTGATTTAGATGGTGTTTAGATCAGACTTTGGACTTTAAATTTTACAGTTGATGTTGGGATGAGTTAAGGCTTTTGAGGCTGTTGGGATAGAATGAATGTATTTTGCATACAATAAGGAAAGGAATTTTGGGTACCAGGGGCAGAATGCTATGCACGTGTATCCCCCCCACCAATTCTTATGTTGAAGCCCTAACCTTCAATGTATTTGGGGATAGGGCCTTTGGGAGGTAATTAGGTCATGGGAATGGAGGTTTCATACTGGGTTTAGTGCCCTTAGAAGAAAAGACACAAGAGAGATCCGTCTTTCTCTCTGCCACGTGAGGACACAGTAAGACAACCATCTGAAAAGTAGGAAGAGAGCTCTCACCAGGAGCTGAATATGGCACCTTGATCTTGGCCTTTCAACCTTCAGAACTGTTAAGAAATTACCGTCTGTTTTTCAAGCCACCAGGTCTATGGCATTTTGTTACAGCCGTCCAAGCTGATGAAGACATAGAGAATATATAAGATGGTCTAATATACATATATCCAGGGTTCTAGAAGTAGAGACAGGAGAGAATGAGTAGAAGTAACATTTGAAAAAGATAATATTATGTTCTAGATGAGATGAAGAATGTGGTATCACTTAATGAAGCAAAATAGATCACATGGAGGATAAACTTTTTTAACCTGCAACTAATGCCACGTCAAGAAACTGGAGAACACAAAAGACAAAAGACAATCTTAAAAAAAAACAATTCGCAAGGAAACTGATCACCCACCATGAAAGGGTGTACTGATGGTATAATTTGCAAAAACAGTAACAGAAGTCATATTCGATGGAATAAATATTCAAAGTTCTGAAAGGAAAAACTTTTCCTCTGGAACTGATTTCCCTGTCACATTATAATTTATAAAAGTTCACCAACAAGGGAACTGATAAATTATTATTAATGTATGCATACAATGCAAACTTATAAATAATTAAAAAATTAAAGAACAACTAATATATCCATTTTTCTTAAAGTAAGAATGTTGAAAGAAGAAGCCAAAGGCAATATGATTTACATGACACCATATATAACCCCAAATATAATTATTATACATAATTGTGATTATCTACCGCTGTGCTAAAAGCATGAACATTTTTATAAGATGGATATTTGCCAAGCTCTTGATGGTGACTATCTTTCTCATTGTTGGTGAGAGCATAAAATGGGACAACCCTTACAGCAAACAATATGAGGTTTCCTCAAAAAATTAAAAATAGGGGCTTCCCTGGTGGTGCAGTGGTTGAGAATCTGCCTGCCAAAGCAGGGGACACGGGTTCGAGCCATGGTCTGGGAAGATCCCACGTGCTGCGGAGCAACTAGGCCCGTGAGCCACAACTACTGAGCCTGCGCGCCTGGAGCCTGTGCTCAGCAACGAGAGGCCGCGACAGTGACAGGGCCCATGCACCGCGATGAAGAGAGTGGCCCCCACTCGCCTCAACTAGAGAAAGCCCTCACACAGAAACGAAGACCCAACACAGCCAAAAATAAATAAATAATAAATTTAAAAAAAATTAAAAATATAACTACCATGTGATCCAGCAGTCCCACTTCTGGGTTTGTATCCAAAAGAATTCAAAGCAGGATCTCAAACAGATATTTGCACACCCACATTCATCGTAACATTCTCCAAAATACCCAAGATGTGAAGAAACCCAAATGTCCATCAACAGATGAATGGATAATGGGGTCTATAAATAGAATGAAATATTTCCTTCCTTGAAATAAAAGGAAACCATGTCTCATGCTACAACATGGATAAACCTCTAAGACATTATGCTAAGTGAACTAATCCACTCATAAAAGGACATGTCATAGCCACTCACATGAAGTATCTACAGTAGTTAAAATCACAGAAACATACAAAGGTGATTGTCAAGATCTCAGGGAGGAGGAGGGCGAATTAGGGAGTCTCTGCTATCCCAACCCCCGCCTGGGTCCTGGGGAACGAATCAGAACTCAGAAGCAGGAAAACAGGCTTTGGCCAGCAGGGAAGGGGGGTGAGGCCCAGGGCGGGTTCACAAAGGATCAGAGTATCTGAGTGCGTTAGGAGGAAGGGGCTTCAGAGGTGGGCCAGCACAGGCCATGACGGGGGCTGAGCAGACTGGGGGGGGACAGTTCGGGGAGACAGCAGGGGTCTGCTCCCTGCCCCTCATTGTTTGCTTGTCTCACCCTTATGAGCGGGTCATTTCCCCTGCTCTGATGATTCGAAGTCTCTGCCGGCACCCACAGGACGGTGACTGAGGTCTCCACACTCCTCTGCATGGATCCCAGCTCCCACCCAGATCTGGGGCCACAGACACCTCTCCCCAACCCCTGCTACTCCTGTGAGCAAGCTGTTCTTGTGAAACGTGGTCATAGTTTGTTAGGAGGAACCGTTTTATATGGGAATACAAATCAGTGTTGATGCCAATACACACACATGTCCAGCCATGGGTGGAAAGGGAAGGGACAGTAGTTCTGGGGTGTCTCTGCACACCCATAGGCCCCTGAGGCCAGTCCCCACAGCCACAGCCAGATGGGTCCTCCTCCCTCAGTTGAACGAGATGCTGCTGCACAGAAATCCCACAAGTTCCACAAAGGGGCCCAACTGTCATTACCCTTATACACACCTTTCACGGGTGCCCCATGAATTTCCCCGCACCCACTCCCCTTGTTGCATCCTCATTGGGATTAAGAGGTAGCTGCCTCCACCACTCTGCACATTGCAATAATCCCAGTGGGACTAGAGGATGCTCGCGTTACGACGAGGCAGACAGTCCTGTCTCCATGGCCAAGACTTTTCCTCTCTGGTCACTCCACCCACACAGGAAACCCTGGATGAGTGGAGGGTCATCCCAGCGCCGTCACCTGGCCACTTCAGGGAAGCAGAGAGAAGCTCCATAATGACAAGGGCTGTCTCCAGGCCCCATCCTAGAAACTGGTGGGTGTCCAGAGGGCTGAAAGGCACAAAAGCAGCTCTGCCTCCCCAGAAGGTTCAGGGATGCAGAAGATGGTACAGAGGCCCCAGAAGGCCCCTAGCCAAGCAGGCTTTAGAGAAGGGGATGATGAGGGGGTCCCTGGGGAAAGTGAGAGCTGTGGGTTCCCAGGGCCAGCCTGAGGAGTCCTTGTCTATGTGGAGGAAAGGTTTGGCCACCTGTAGATCCAGAGCTCCTGTGACCGCCCTCATCCTTCCTTCCTCTCTGGATCGCTCTCTGTGGAGCAGCGCAACACGAACAAGATGACAGTGGCCTGAGAGCATTTCCCACCAAGACGATCTTTATTCACAATTGATATACGTCACTCCAAAGGTCCTGCTCACACACACACCTGGCCACACCCACCTCCCCCACCTCCCTAACCCCCCACAATCCCGCACCCTCTCCCCACTCTGGTGGTCCTGCCCTCTCTCCCTTCCCCCCACATCATCCAGGGTCAGCACTGGGATGACAAGGAGGCCCTAGTCTCCCCTGGGGGCCACCCTGGAGGGCCGGCCCAGCTGTTCCCTACTGCCTGCAGTGCTTCTTCTTCTTCTTCCTTCTCCTCTCCTTGACAAACGGGTCACGATTTCTCTTTCTCGGCCGTGAGGGGCGAGCCGGCCCCAGAGCCAAGCCTGGCCTCCCAGACACCACGAGGCCAGCCCCAGGGATGGGCAGCTTCTCAGCACTGGCTGGGCGTCCACACAGAGCCTGCTTCCTCGACTTGGGAGCGGCTGGTGGAGCTGGGCTGAGACCTCTTCTCTGAGGGGAGGGGGCGTGGGGAGCACTCCGGGCCCCCCAACCTCCAGGGGAGGCCAGGCCTGAGGCATGGGCAGGACTCTGGGACAGACTGAAAGGCCGCATTCTGTGCTGAGTGCCCACGACGAAGATCATCCCAGGGAGCTTCACCTTGTCCTCACCGGACCCGTCCCTGGGCCCTCGGGCCTCCCGAACAGGAGAGGCCTCTCTGAGAACAGACGCGTCCCTGGGTCCCCGTAGAGGGGCAGCGCGCCTTTGACCTTGGGGAGGGGAGGGCGGTCTGGCCCGGAATGGAGAGACCTCCTGACGTCCTCGAGAGGGAACAAAGCCTTTGGGCCTGCACGGGCCAGTGTCTGTTTGGATGAGTCTATGAGGAGCCTCAGAATCGATCTCTGGTGGGCAGGCTTCATCACTGACCCCTGGATGGGGGTCTTGGTCGTGCCTCTGGGCACCTTGGCCAGCGTCGGGCTCAGAAGGACTTGAGCGCATTCCGGGTGCACCGTGACTCGGGGCTGCCCGCACACCCTCGTCCTCTTTCAAGGCCAGGAGTCGTTTCTGCACCAGCTGGTAGGCGGGAGGAGGACAGTGTTGGCTCCACACACACATGTGAGAGGAGGAGCCCTGGGCCGTGGGACAATGGCCCTGGGGGGAGTAGGGGACGGGGGACCCCAGGACTTGAATCCAAATACAGACACTGTGGCATTCCTGCCATCCTCCTGCACCTTATTCCCAGCTTTGTGCCCTTCCCTCCCCTCCCGGCTCCCCATCCTCTCCTTCCTTTCACCCTGCACTGCACCCACCCAAGAACGGGCCCTTCCCCATGCCAAGCTTCCCAGGCAGGGGAGGGATGGACAGCGCCAGGTGGCCCTCCAGTTCTGGGGCCCTACCTCTCCCCTGTTCACTGGGGTCCCTCAATGCCCTGGTCTTCCTGGGTGTCCCTTGTCTCCCGTGTTCTACGGGGGATCCCTCCCTCCTCTGGCTCCCCTGGGTCATCTGGGTTCCCCTGTTCCCTGGATCACCTGGAGTCTCCCTCCCGTGGGGTCCCCTGGCTCCCTGAGTGTCCCTCTCCCTCCGCTGGCTCACTTCTTCCGGCGTGAGCCCTTCCTCCTGCTCCAGCTCCTCCGCTAGGGCCAAGAGATCCAGCTGTGGGTCTGGGGAAAGCAATTCTGCCAGGAATCGAGGGTGAATGACTGCCTCCACCTCAGACAGAAAGAAGAGGCTATGAGCATCCTTGGCCAGGAGTGGCCTGTGAGACAAGAAGACCCGAAGGGAAAGTGAAAAGCAGAGACCCACCCCACTCTCCTCCACAAGGCGGGGATGCTCAGCACACACACACACACACACACACGCACGCACACACACATGCACATACACAGTCACACACAAAAGAGCACATATACAGAGGCACATACACAGACACACAAAGGCATACACACTGACAGACACAAACACGTACACACATACATCTGCGTAAACCTCCCCTAATACCAGGCTCAGGAACAAGGAGCTGAGCTTAAGTCCCAACGGCCTGAGCAGAACCCAGATCTTGGGTGCTGAGTGTTCCATGCCCTGGCATCTTGTAGATCCCAGGCTCCAGGCCTAGCCTACCTTGGTGACAAAGTCCTCCTGGGAACACAGCTTGTCAATGTAGCTCAAGAGGCCCGGGTCCGAGTAGATGCCGTCCTCTTCCTGCTTCAGCTCATTTCCGTCCTGTCCACCTTCTGCATCTGACTCGCCTGTGGCTGAGTGGACGGGCCCCACCAGCGCATCCATGATGTCCATATACTCCCTCACAGCCTCGGGGGGAATCTCCTTGGGTGCCTTGGGCTCCGGGGGCTGCTGGGACTTTGGGCGGGAGGGCTGGGCCCTGGGCCCGGACATCCTGGGAGCACAGGCTGAGGCAGAGCGGGAGGAAGGGAAGGAAGGTGAGGGACTCCCGGTCCACCTCCTGACCATCGAGCGCACATTGGGGTGATGGCATTGTTTGGGGGACATTGATGTGGGTGTAGGGGGGTCAGGACCACCTGAAGCCTCATGCACTGTTGGAGAGGGGAGGTAAGGGGGGCATCTAGGAGAGTCACAAGTAAGGAAGTGGGGAACCTCCAATTTTCTAGGGGTCTCGCCATCAAGCCCACTTCCTAGGCAGACCTTGTGTGGGGTCCTTTGACAGGGAGGTGTGAGAGGAGTTACAAAACTGACCAAGTCAATACCCAGCAGTGACAGAGGGCAGCTGAGACCCCACGCCCCCACCCCCGTCTCGGTGTCTATTTTGGTTGAAAGACCAATGCCCCTGTCTTGAAGGAAAAGGATCCACATGGGGACAGTGGCCAACCCTAGGTCCTTGTTACCTGTGCCTTCAACACCAGTGGGAACCTGGGTGCCTGGCTGAAGGCCCACTTTCGGGGCTGGGGGCCCCCGAGGATCCAGCTTCGGTGGGGCTGGAGGAGGCAGGTCCTGCACGCACTGCATCCACTGCAACATCTGAATCTGCATCTCATCCTTGGCCTCAAATTCCATGAACCTGGGGGGTGACGGAGGCACAGGCCACCCTGAGAAAAAGGCCTGGGTTCTGGAGCCCAACAAAGGCAGCCAAGAATGAGGGATTGGGAGAGGATGTGCCTTGGGGCTGTCAAGGCCCTGTGAGGTGCTGTGCACAGCAGAGAGCTGCTCCTGGAACTGATACAAGATCTGGGACCCTTCCTGCCTCACCAGCACTGCAGGCCATTCAACAGCATAGACCCAGGTCGCTGAATTGAACCAGGTCAACGGGACATGTGGCTGACCCAGGGGGCACCCTCTTCATGCCCCCCGTCCCCATCCAGAACCACATGAAGGGCTGACAGCCAGAGGCTGGAACAGGCATGTGTTCCCCACAGGGGTCCTTGCCCGAATCCAGGACCCTGGGCTGGGACTGAGAGTCCTGGAACATAGACCTGGAGACAGGGCACAGGAGAGGCTGGACGATGTGGGTGCTGAGCTCAGAGGAGAGGCCTTCCTTTCCTCTGAGAGGCGCTCGCTGGTTTGCTTTTCTTTCTTAAACCAAGGGGATTACCACGGAGCAAACAACGGAAGGGCCAGAGACCCTTGGGCTGACGACAGGTGGCTTCCCCAGCCTCTTCAGGGATGCCAGTGTACCCACTCAGGCCACTTTTCATGAGCAGAGGGGGTCCCAAATCTATGTCAGTGGCCGCCAGCCACCCACCACTAAGGAAGCAGCAGGCTGGCGGGTGGAGCTATTTCCCTGGCTCAGCCCACATGGCCGGAGTTGGACCCCAACTGGACTCACAGCGTCACCCTGCCCCATCCTGAGACCTTCATGTCAAGGCAAGGGTAGGTCAAAATCAGGGGAGGGCAGAGCTCCTGGTGGAGGAAGGACAGAAGACCGAAGCTCTGAAGGTGAGGGAGGAGTTTCTGGATGACAGTAGGTCTTCTGGGCTTGGGGCCCCTGTTCTGGGTGACAGCCCTTCTTTGTCCTGTCTGATGAGCATCCCCACGGCCAGACCCTGCCCTCACCCACTCGCCTCAGCCTCCATGCAGCCCCTGGGCCCAGGACACTGACTCACTTTTCTGCTATCTCATAGTAGATCATCCGATCAAAGTTGCTTATGCGCTGCCATTCCTGCACGGCCCTGCACAGTCCCCACTCCAGCGTCATGGTGGGCTTCAGGCGGGCCAGGGATCGAAGCACTGGGCTGTAAGACCTTGGCGTCAGTCTCCGTGCCCAGCCCAGCCCCCACCTGCCTGACCCCACCCGCCAATGTGGACCACACATCACTCAACGCAGCATGACTGAGCAACAGGAGGGTGAGAGGCAGGTGTCTGGGAGGGCAAAGACAAGCCTTCCCGGCTACTGCTGTCACCGCCTCACACTCAGGGATGATCATCCACTCCCAGGCTACAGCTGGGACACTGTGCCTTGGGGAGCTCTTTTCCTCTTCAAGGCTGCCTTTTCATAAGGAAAATCACTATCATCAATGAGGCGTGGCATGTGGCAGGCCATCTGCTAACACTTCATAGATTAGCCCAAGGAGTCTTCTGCCTGGTCCTCTGAGTGAAGTGTGACTGTCCCCTTTTTACGAGGGACCAGAGGTTTAGGATGGAAATGCCTGCCAGGCTCACAGCTCTAGTGGGAGAGAGCCCACGCCCTTAGGAGAGCTCTACCATCACCCTGTTCCTAGTGGAATTCTCCACAACAATGAAGTCGAGGCGTGCATTAAGCGCTCGCCTGGGCCCCGCACTCCTCCCCCTCCTCCGAAGTGACCTCCCCCGGCCATGTACACTCAAGTCCTGTATGAAAGGAGACGGCACCACAGGAGAGTGCGGCATCCACTCCTTGGCTCCTCACCTTACAGCACGACCCTCTCTGACTGCAAGTCTGCAGTCCATATTACCATGAGAATCATGGAAGAGCAAGTTGGCTAGACTCTCAGGGTGGTGGGGTCAGTTGAGATGAGGCACATTTCAGTCATGATGTCATGGCCTGGCAGGCTCACCCATATGACCGACAATGTGCCTTCTCATAGCATGGACATCGCCCTCAGATCTTGCTTCCAGTATCCCTAGAAACCTAACCTGCGAGTCCATCCCCAGGTCCTCTTTATCTAAAAGCTCCGATAAGCTCACGACCCCCTGAGCGTTCACTCACATGAGAAAGCAGGACAGAGCTTCTGCATCAGGACTCTGGGGAAGGTGTCTCCGCGCCAGTGGCTTGAGGCGCTGCCAACGTCGGAAGTTACTGTACACGCTCTGGGGGTTAGAGCAGTCACCCTGCGAGGCGTAGGGCTGGTTGGTGGCCAGGCTGCCCTCCCTGGAAGTGCCATGTGGCCAAGGCCCATGGTTCACTGGGCGAATGATGGGGACCAGCTGGGCAGCTGGTGGTGGAGCTTGAGGACGAAAGCCTGGGGTCCAGCCTCCCTTGCCAGCCTGAGTAACTCCAACAGCTGGAGCAGTCACAATGGTCTCCATCACAGGGGGTGCTAAGAATACGGATGCAGGACATGCAGCACTCCCGCTGAGGGCCCCTGGAGTGCTCCAGGTGAGGGGGCCCTGAGTTATGATAAAGGTCTGAATCTGGGGGGCCTCCACTGGCCTCCCTTGTGACCTGACTTGGATAGTGAGGTTGCAGGCCCCAGGGGCACTAGGTCCATGGCCACCATTAGCCACCAAAGGCATCGTGGGGAAAGCTGGCAGCAGCTGGCTGCTGCCAGGAGGGAATGCTGGGGTGATGGGAGGAGGCAGGTGCTGCCCCCAGGGTGGCCGGTGCTGGGGGCCAGGAATGGGTGGAGGAAAGGGCACTGCCGTGAAAGTAGGCAAGGAGTCACCGGGGTTCATGGTGAACATCTGTTCCCAACACTGGAGAAGCTGTTGAGGCAAAGGAAAGGAGTGAATGGAGGAGGAGAATGGGCAAGTGGGACAGAGGCTTTCTGCGGCATCAGAGTGTAAATCTCCACAGGTGAGAGACACTTGGACAAGGGAAACTGCAGCGTGCAAATGTCTTCAAGTGCTTTTCATGCCCTGACCTACAGTTGAGAATTTTTCCACTGGTGACCCCGCGCCCATCCACCAAGGCCCCTGACCCCTGCCTGCCGAGAAGAAATTGCCTCAGCAAGCACTCACTTGGAGAGCCTCCCTAAGGCGCCCCTGGCAGCTAAGCCTCACAGGCTGTCTCCCAAGACCTGGAACTGTGTGGACATCCGCTCTGTGGGAAATGCCCCTCAGCTGGTGTACTAGCAGGTAGGGACCTTCTGCAAGGTAAGTTCTAGGCACCCAAAGGCACTGTGTAAAATATTAGGGCCCCACCTCCTCCTCAGTCCTCCTTTTCCTCACGCTCAGTATAAATCCCCTCTTTCTTTCCTAGCCTCACAAAACAAGACAAAATGCTGGAAAATATCCCTCTAATGGAATCCTGATACAAACTCATAACACTGGCCCAGAATGCACCTGCATCTCAGAACAACCCACAGCAGGTACGTAACTTGGGCCAGGTCCTGCCACCCCCTTCCCAGTGCCCAGAGTCACTGTCATCGCTCAGGAGTTCTCTTCCTAGGAGGTGGGGGGGGGGTGTGAGAAGTAGGCACGTGTCCCTTACATTCTGTCATTTCACAGCCAGTGATGGCTGCAGAGCATTAAACAAGGGCCAAGGAATTGCCATGTTACATTGGTCATGAGAGTACAGACTGCCTGTGGTCCTTCCCCTTCCAATTCCCAATAATGGAAAGACAGTCTGAGAAGCAGGCATAAGCCAGTTGCCATGGCGATCAAGTTCTCTGGAACGCATGTCTGTTCAGGAGAACGAGGTACACACCACGGTGCACCTAATTAACCAGAACAGGTGTCATAGGACGTTTAGTAATAACACAGATTGTGTTCCTGACCCTGGGCTACACTCCTTCCCCCTTTAAATGAGGAAGCAGCCTTCATAGACATTCCACCCGAAACAACCCCACTCCACATCTGTTCCCTGTCCATGAAGGAGTGACATGAAATATGAACAAACTCTTCCTCTCAAGGCAGCCTGAGGGTCCACCATGAGATACTGGACAAGATGAAGTAGGTCTGAAGTGCTGCGATTCCACAAAAGGAAGGACAATTCAGAGCAACACAGGAACCTGACCCCTCTCTTGGCTGAACTTACACGGTTGCCCATCCCCTGTTGAATCCAAGGCAACAGTTACCTGAACTGAGAAGTGAGCTCTGGGCTGGGCGGAGTGGATGAGGTGTGGGCTGCGGCAGTTAGAGTAACCTCCTGCCTTGCTCTCAGAGAGGACACTTCACTGCAGGTGTGGCCACACACAGCCCCATTGAATAGTTTTCTCACCAAGACCATCTCTCCCCAGTGTCCCCTGAGATATAGTAGGCTCCTGTTCAAATCCCTTTGGAAGATATGGTGAGGCAAGCTTCAGGTACCTCAGGAACATAGTACAGGTCTAGGCTTTCCTCATGACCCTCCCTGTGTCACCACCAGGACATCACACACATCCTTACACACACATTTCAGAGTGGCTTGTCTCCTCTCTAGAAAGAATCAACCTGTCTGCTGCCATCCTTTCTCCATAGCCAGGGCAATTCCTCTTGATCCACCTCCAATGACCCCTCCTCCCCAGTGCAGTCTCAGGTTTCTTCAGGCTCCCCAGTCTCCCCAGGTGAAATGTCCTTGTGTGTCCAGTGCTCTCTTCTCCCTCTACTTCAGTCCAACTATGTGCTCACAGTGAAGTGTCACGTGTGAACCCGAAGGATGTGAGAGATGGCAGGGTCTCTGAGAACACACCTCCAACCTATAGGCTTACCTCCTTCCGAAGCCACCCTGCAGGCTTGGGCACGGACTACTGCTGTCTGGTAGCATCAATGAGAAAAATCAAGACCAGGACCCAGAGAGTGACCTGCTTCCTCAGATGGTCAGGATCCAAGTAAAGGAGGGACAAGTTTGAATCTAAACAGTAGAATGTGGGCTGAAACATTCTGCAGTGGGGGAGGGGCAGAGGCCAGGGGGTTCTGGGTAGGGTGTGGTGGGGAGACATTCCATGAGGGCTCTGGCAGGTAGGCAAGAACTGGGAGTTCCTTCCACCTCCCACAGTGACAACACAATTGGCGTGTGCCTCTTTAGGCAGTTTATAAACTGTTTCTTTGATTCTCGGCACAGAGTTTGGACATGACGGTCCCTTACTTTTACTTCTTTTTCCATCAACCTAGTTTTGTGTCCCTCAACACACTCTGCTTCCTACCTGGCTCTTGACTTACTTCAACAGAGACTAGACTTTCTGAACAAAATACCCAAGTGTTAGTCTGATAAACACTTGGGTATTTATGGCCACGAGGAACTGAGTATTTGAAATTAGGATTGTCTCAGCAGATGCAGTGTCTTTGACTGCTGTATGTACATCACTCCTAAGGAAGTGGTCCTTGTGCTCCAACCAACATCCAGCAGGACCAGCCTTACTAATGACCCTTTGTGCTGGAAAGCCCCCGTCCATCAAAAAACTGTCATGCAGTCCCCATGTCCAAGACCAGAATTCACTAAATGTCTTTCTCATAGTATTCCATGGTTGTTAAAGATTTACTTTTTTACCTTTTAAATTATTTTAGTATAATATTTTAAGCGAGCAACACCTTCTCATGGTTCAAATTTAAATTGTGCAAAATGGAATATGCAGTGGCGGATCCTCCTCCCACCTCTTTCCCCTGTCAACCCAATCCTCTTTCCTGGAGGAAACCAGTGTTATCCTTTTCATTAAAATCTTCCCAGAGATACGTCACGCAACTAAAAACGAATGCAATCTATTTTCATTTTTAAAAATGCCTTCATTTTTTTTCTAGTTGAAAATTCATATATGTTCCAATATATCTGAGGATTTCCAATGATTGTCTTCGTATGGGTATTTTGGCTCCTCTGTTTCTGCACTAGATTCCTAGAACAAGAATTTCTACAGTCTCTTAAATTCAAAGCACCTGAAAGAATAGGGTGGCTCAATCTGGCAAAGAAAAGTAACAAATGCCTAACTGAATTTGGTTTTTGAATTTCACATAAACAATGAATTCGTTTTTAGTACCACTGTGTCCCATGCAGTATTTTGGACATAGTTTTACTGCAAATTCTTTCCCTGTTTATCTGAAATTTACATTTAACTTGAAATCTGTATTTTATCTGGCAACACTACCAAAAAATTAGAACATACTAAGCTATTATTAGTTACTCATCCTTATGAGAAAGAGAACTTGGAGTGAAGAGACTCAAGTGTGCATCTTGGCTCCAACACAAAACACAATTGTAAACATACATAAAATCTGCAGGCTCTTTGGATGAAATGGATTTCGAGGAGCCATCATATAGCATTGAACGTCTTGGCGTAGTAGGGGTAAGGACAGAAGTAAGGAACAAGAAGGCAGAAAATCTTCTTCTCTTTCCTTATGTTAAAGGGACTAAACATCCTAGAGCCCTGGTTTTTCTAGGTGTTAAAAATCCACTACCCATGAGATGGATGTGCACCTTGACACAATGCCAAGAGTTTATCCACCAGTGTCCAATCCCCATTCATACAAACCCACTTCCATCTAAATCCTAGCCTGCAAGCCCTGCTTACAAGTTTGTTAATTTCCTGTCTGCGTTACATATGCTTGCTCTTTAGAATCTAGGCTCATCATTGCATATGGTCCCATCTGCATGGTAACCATGGTGGCATTCCTTTTAAAAAATTTGTTTGATTATTATTTTCGTATTGAGAATCCATGTCAGTCAGTTTACCACTATCAAAATGATATGAAAGAGTATTCATGTTTTGTGTTGTGAGAAGAGAGGACTGTTAGGAAACTTGTCAAGGGAGATGAAGGGCGAAAACCTCAGAGGATGGCAACCAAATCTCTTGGGAGACGAGATTCACTGACTGCTGTAGCAGCAGTAGAACTCCTACTGATTGTGGGGTGTTGGGGAGGGAAACAGTTTTAGAAGGACTGTTCCACAGTGTGAAAAAGACTCCTGTTGGTTCTTAAGAAGTTCCTTGCCCCTTGTCAGGAAAACTGACTCAGAAGAAGATGAGAAGATAAGGTGAGAATATTTCAAGCAACGTCATGGTGAACTTTATATCTAAAGAAACTCCTGTTGGGGACTGAAAAAAATAAACAATTTGTGAATATCGCTCAGTACTGGAGCTTTTATAATGAAGGAAAAATTAAATGATTTTCAACCAATAACTTCATACTAGAGGGATGGCGAGGCAAAATATTGTACCCAGGCACTCGAGAAAGGCAGGCTTCCTTGTTGCTTCCTCCCCTTGTTCAGTCATTGAACCAATTATTTACAAGATTCTCACTCATAATTCTGATACAGCATTTGAAGGAGTCTTCTCAAGGCCACTGATACAAAAATTGCACTGTGCAAAAATTAGCCAGTTCCAATTCTGCAATCACTTTTGTAATACTTCAAAATCCTACACCCCAGAGACAGAGATAATCAAATTAGCCCAAATGTAATTTGGGAAGACCAGTCACAGAAGGGAGTATCTAAAAGTCCTTTGGATCATGATCTCTGACTATTCCTGCACAGAGGTTGGGGGTAGGCATTGACTACTGAGAAAAAACATCTCTGGACATGCATCACAAGCCTCAGAAGACAGTTCATCTTCCACTCAATCACGAAACATTAAAGAAACGAAGAGATACCATGTTTGTGTCTTGTGGAGTTTTCAAGTCTCTGCACTTGGAGGCGCTAAGTGCTGTTAGATGTGAGGGGTCTTCAGAGGCATCCTGTTGAGTGAGAAATGCTCTAATCTTGCAACTGACAAAAAACAGGATCTGATGATTGAAGTTTCTTTGGGAAGTATTACAAAGCGGGGCTCTCGGGGACGTGGAACGCCGTCCTCTAATGGCTCCAGGCATCTGTTCGGGCAGTCTGCTCCGGAACACAGGAACGCATGCGCAAGCGCGGACGGTGGGGCCCCAAAGGCAGTCCGGCGGGGCCGGTGCCTTTCATGGCGGCCTCTAGAATCAATTATAGAAATCCTGAGGTAAGGGGTACGGGGACTTTTCACCCTTCAGGTGTCACCGCTCTGCGCTGTTGTTCACCCTGTGGGTTATTTGTGCCCTTGTCCGTGTAAGGAGACTCGCCACAATGTGGATTCACGCCCCCATAGCGCTCGATTCCCTTGAGGTGTTTACCCCAGGGTTATTGGCACCACTGGGGAGCCGGCTGCATAAAGGGTTCAGTGACTGCGGGGCCTACAGTGGGGGGTAAATCGTGTGTGCGAGCTATTAAACAGCTGCCGTTCTAGTCTGCGCGTTGTGAAGAGTACAAAAGCTAGAGGGACGTTCTTGCGAGTTGAAAACCCTCATCTGGTTCCAAAGGTGTAGCTCAGGTGATTGGAAAATGAGTGAAGATCGAAGGAACACACTCATAGTTTCACTAGTGTCTTCCTTCTTATCATAAAAACATCAATCAACACTTATGTTCAAACTGCATTATTTTGTCAGGGATGGGAGCAGCTTTGCTGAATGTGGTCATAAACATGTATTTGTTGTCTGATGTCAAATCATGATTGATTTGCAAGCATAGATGGGGTCTGTACGTATTTACTTGGTTGGTGGGAATCTGATATGTAGTCAAATGTGCGGGCTGGTTTTGTCTGTGCATATTTGCCTTTGAAGGGAGGTCATGCCTGTGTTTTTGTGAGAGTGTGTAAGAGTGAGTGTTGTATTTGGAGGGTGTTGAGATGTGACGCAGGCATACTCAAGGAGTTGGTGGTTAGGTGTTTGTAATTTGGTGTTTGGGGAATATGTTTACATGTGTTCTTTTCTCCCATGAATTTGGGGATTTGTGTGTGTCTAATGGTGCGTTTGGAAGGATTATCTGCCTATGCATAAGGGCAAAGTCAGGAAAAGTAGTGGTGTATATTACTTTGGGTGTCCAGTCTGTTTATTTTGTATATTTGGGGAATGTAGGCTGATCATTTGTGTATTCAGGGCATGTTGTATGGTTATGGGGTGTTTGTGTGTGTGCATTTTCAGGAACTGTCTATGTATATTTGGATGTGTAGAGGGCAAGTCTGTGACTATTTTATGGGACTGGTGGATGTTGTATATGTAGGTATGTTGTGTTTGTATGATTCTGTATTCTGCAAGATGGCAGAGTTAATTGTGTGTGAGAGGTTGGGAATGTGGGGTTATGTATATGCCAGTAGTGTGGTACTGTATGTGTATTTGGAAGAAAGGGCGTACAGGGTGATATTATCGCATATTTGTAGTGTACTGGGTAATTGTGGTGCTATTTGGAACTTGTGGAGAGTTGTGCGTTAAATGAGTTTGTGTGTGTATTCAAGGGGCATGGCCACTTGGAGGAATATTTGCTGAGGCTGTGCATTTGTAATTTTCAGTAGGAGCCTCTTAGGCTTATGTATTTTGGGAAGTGAGTATATATGTATCTGATAGAGAGGTGGGGTTCTATGTTTCTACAGGGAAGATGGACAATTGCATTTATATGTATTAGAAATATGTGGTACCGGTATTTGTTAGTACTTGTATATGTGTGAGCTGGCTCCTGATAGCTAGGGATAAGTTGATATATGGAAGTTGTTTCCTAAATGGTTTGCTGGAGATATTTCCATGTATCTTACTTGTGTATTCTAATCCGTGTGTGTGTCCATCATCAGGTGCATGCATTATCAAAGTTTGTTCATAAGGTATGGAGTTGTTAGGAGTATTCAAAGTGTATTTCTTTGGAGAATGCTAGGGTGTTTATACATGAGTTTGGTAGGCATAAGAGGTGGTCTGTCTATATATTCAGGGTGAGGGTAGAAATATATACACACACACACACACATATACGGTTTATATGTTGGGGTAGTGGTGGGGAGCTTGTATTCTGGAGAGGTAGCATAATGTATAGTGTTTGGGAGGGGATCCATATGTTCAGGGGTTAGGAATATTTGCATGTGTGTGTCCATAGGTGTGTGAGAATTGTGTATGTGTATTAGTAAGACTGCAGAAGTTGTCAGTGTTTTTCTGTTTTGAGTGTGTCTGAGCATTTGGGGTGTATACTCGTGAGGAGTTTGTGGGTGTGTGTATTTCTGATTTGTGAGTATATCAGGAGGCTTAGAGTCCTCTATGTGTCTATTTCGAAATGTAATGCCCGAAGAATTTAGTGGTGTTGCTTGTATGTGTGTTGTCAGTATTAGTGAGCTGGACTTATATGTACAGTTGACCCTTGAACAACACGGGTTTGAACCCCACGGGTCTACTTATAGTGGATTTCTTTTTCAGTAAATACTACAGGACTACTACAGGATCCATGGACACAGAGCCACTGCATGGAGGGTTGGCCCTAACCCCCAAGCTGTTCAAGGGTCAGCTGTATTTGATAAGTATAGGTTATTTGTGTCTGTGTGTGTTTTTGAGTTCCTGGGGCTTTTGTGGTATGTATTCTGCGGGATGTGAGAGTTTAGTTTGTGTGTTTGGAAACCAGTAGACCGTGTAGGTTACGTGTGTGTGCAGGAATCCTGGAGTATATGTATTCCAGGGCTGTGGGATTGCATATGGGTCTTTTTTGGGATTGCACATGAGACAGTTGTGTACTTGGTGAGCCTGTGTGTTTAGGTACTCAGTGTGTACATCTGGATGGCATATTGCTTGCACATGTTTGTTTTCAGGCCCATGTTGTGTGTGTATATATAGTTGTGAGGGTGGAATGTGAATATTCAGGGTGAGTAAGGTTTTTTCTGTAAAAGTTTAGGTAGTAAGAGGTGGTCTGTTTATTTATTCAGGGTGAGGGTAGAAATGTACGTGTGTGTTCAGGATATATATATATATGTATATGTACAAACACATGTATATGTGGTATCCTTTTGGTTACATAACTGTAGTGGGAGCTGAGGGTTCTACTTGGAGTGTAAGTGGACTGTGTGCACATATTCATAGGAAAAGGTATGGGATGTGCTGGAACTGGTTCATACTAGCTTGGGATAGTCAATGGTGCATATCTCTTCCCAGCTCCGTGTTCAGTGATGTCAGGTGGGTAGCTTTAAATTGGTCATGCTGGGAATATTTATACCATGTAGATACCATAAATGAAGTCTTTCCCACCTTTCTCAGAGAGCTTTTCATCAAGCACTTACCAGCGTACTACTGATGTGCGTGTTTGGATGTATGTATGTATGAAGCAAGAATATTTGGGCATCGGTGGTTTTGTATGGGACACTCATGTGAATTGTGAGTGGGGCATCTGGGGCTATGGGCCCTTGTATATGTGCGTTGACCCTGGTAATTGTGAATCATTGCATTGCTCCTATCCTGTTCTTTAGGGCCAGAGAATCCCCATAAATGTTGTTGATTCCCAGTAGAAATCATGCAGATGGCTACAGAGGTGTCTGTACCTTTGGCAGGTGGACACTACTTCAGCATTTGTGTGGTCCTAGCATCTGGGTCCCTAGAAGGGGGGGGGGGGCTGGTGGACAGATGGCCATGCAGAGCAGAACCTTCACAGGTGTGTTGTTGGCGTGACAGGCAGCAGTCAGAAAGTCATGGGGCTTCCTGGATAGGAGGTCAGATGACCAAGGGCTCTCCAAGGAAAAGCCTCTGAGAATCAGGTGGACAGCTACAGGTGTTATTGGCTCTTCTGTGGCACAGCTGATGTGCCAGGACAGCATCTACATGGGGTCCCTCAGCCCAGCTGTCCCAGGGTGGTGGGAACTGTTGCGTATCAGGCTGGTCAATTGTATCACTAGGTGTCAACCAACCTGTCTCCATGGAAACCTAAGTCCTGAGGGATAGGCAGGGGCTCCCCACCTCTGTCCTCCTCCCCACCACTGATCCCTCTAGGGATCAGTGAGCTGACAAGGACAGAGGTGGGGAGGCTTTGTCACTGAGGGAGAGTCGGGGACTGAGACCTGGAGAGCCTCGGGAGTCCCACTCTGAGGAGATATGGCTCTGATGTTCCCAAACCCTTTAGACATGTTCTCTGTTCTTTTCTGAAGGCTCAAGATGCTTTTAGCAGTGGGAAGCTTATCTCAGTTTCATGTTTCTCTGATAGGATGAACTGACCCTTTTATTCACTATTCCAGGTCGAGATGCAAACCCATCAGAGGGAACCATGTGACCATTGTAGCCACCAGCTGACCCCACAGCCACCTTGTGCCTCCCTTGGACCCACCCAAGAATTTCTGAGCCTTCTTTATGGTGAGTCTTGTGGCCTTTTCTTCCTCATTCTGAATCCTCCTGCCAATAAAACATGCTGTGAAAGTAGAGGGAGCTCTCAGGCCGTGTCACTCATCATCAATTACCCCAAGAGGAAGAGGTTATTTACTGACCCCAAACAGGAAGTGCAACCACTTTACTACCCCAGTTGGAGGAGGGAAGACTTCCTTCCTGGCCAGCAACAAGAAATAGAAAATAGAAATAGCTAATAGCAAATTCAGCAGTTTAGCCAGTGAGAAGCCATTGTCACCTGAAGTTTCACTTTCCTCCAGTGAACTTTCATTTTTTTCCCTTGATGATGACTTTCTTTCCTTTTCCCACCCTCCTTACTATAAAAGCCTTCTGGGACTTCCCTGGTGGTCCAGTGGCTAAGACTCTGCGCTTCCACTGCAGGGGGCATGGGCTAGATCCCTGGTCGGGGAACTAAGATTCCCACGTGCCATGCGGCGTGGCCCAAAAAAAGAGCCTTCCATGTTGTGTAACCCGTTGAAGTATCTCCCTTTCTATCAGATGAGATGCTGCCTGTTTCATGAATCGTTTGATAAAGCCAATTTATTCAAAATTCAAAGTAAATCTTCAAATTTACTCAGTTAAATTTTGTTTTTTAATACACTGGTGGCATTCAGAGGTGGCCACTAACAGTTTAATATGTATCCCTCCAGAAATGTTCTGTATAAAAATATGTGTGTGCACTTTTCTAAAATCCACTCTTATGATTGCTACTGCTAACAGGATGATTTTATGATTAAGTGCTTATCATTTTAAAAAGAAAAAGATAAATATATTGGTGGCAGTGATGGGATCTGAAGCAAATTTCTGATAACATTTGGGACAAGGAGGAACAGGTGTCGTGCCCACAAGTCCTTTGAGTTCCCTGTCTTTCTTGCCATTCCTGAAGGTTGTTGGTAAGCTCCTCTTGGTTTGAGCTCCATTCTCTTTGCGTTTGTGCTCCCAATCTAACTGGCTTTCCTTTACAGGGCAGGACAGTTTGGGCTGGTAGAGGATTCTCCCTGAGACCAAAGCCCTAGCCTTTCATATGGAAATTCCCAGGACACAGTAACATCTCTTGGTTATTGCCAGTATATTTTTCAGCGGTAAACCCTAGCCCCTAATTTTCTTCCCTGGATTCCAGATTGGGCACTGCTGACAGTGTAGTCTGCACTTGCCCATCTGTTTGGAATCAGCCCCCAGTTTCCATGCTGGGAACTGTTGGTGGCGGCTATAGTTCTTCATTTTGTTTGGAATCAGTTTGCAGTCCCATTCCTTGGGATTTGCTGGTTGGATCTTTTTCCTCAGTCCAAGGATCCCTGGTGATTGGTGGTGGTGCATACCAGGCCTTCTTTAGTCCAGGACATAGTAACATCTCTTTGTTATTGCTGATATATTAAGGCACAGTTTTTTTTGTGTGTTCTTTTGGGTTGACAAAGCCTAGCTAAGGAAATGAGATCCTTTATCGCCAAAGAGTTGAGAATGCCAGCTCTGGCACACCTGCTTATTTTATAGTTAATAACTATGGTCCTGGAGGCTGTAGATATTTAGAAAGATGGCAAAATTATACTAATATTGATCTAGAATTACAATGGTCATTGTGGGTAATGTTTCAGTTAGGTAAGATTGTTCATTTAAGGAAAACACTGGTGAGCAAGGGATCCCAAATTGGACAGGGAGAATGAGATGCCTGTTTTAATTGGTATGTAGAAGTTTACAGAAGGTTTCAAGATTCCAAAATAGCTTCGTTTAGAGACTTAGAACAAAAAGCTAATGAAAAATTAAAGAGACAAAAGGTACCTGAAACAAAAGACCATAGGACAGATGTGACTGCAGATTTAATTCCTACTGTCCCCCTTCCTTTTTCACCTGAGTACTCTTGTTTTACTCATTTTCTGTCTGCAATACTTTTCTATTCCAAAGAGAATACTTAACAATTGCCATTTAAAGTAAAACTACCTGAGGTTGCAGGTGAGCCCCCTCAGGTGTCCTTTACCCCTTGGTCAAAGACTGAGCTGAGAGCTATAGTCAAAGAATTCTCTAAACCTAGGGAGGACCCCCCAACAGTTATTGAAGAATTTAGAGTCACTGTCAGGGTGTATGTCCCCAAACTGCTAGATCTTTATCCGCTTGTACCCGTGTTGGTAGGACTGGGGGAAGCCCCAGAATGGATGCGGGAAGCAAAATGACATAATCCCTAGGATGATCTTCAAGATCCTCAACCTGAAAAGGCTTGCAGAATAACAACTGACCTTTTATAAGCTATTCCTAAAATCTTCCCTGCTCACACTTGGTCTATTATTAATTGGCCTGATAATGATTGGTCTATTATTCACTCATACAAACAAAAGAGGGGTGAATCTGTGGAAGACTTTAGAGCCAGTTTGGAAGCTCTCTTTTTAGAGCAGTTGGTGTTCCAAGGAACAAAAAGGCCACTCAGCCTGCTTTAACTGCCCTTTTTGTAAATGGATTATCTTCTGAGATTAGTGGATTGATAAAAGGGCAGAAAAGAGGGTGGGAGGCTGTAGGCCTGACTGAACTCATGACTATAGCTGAGCATTTTGATAGGACCTTGGAGCAAGATCACAAACAGAAATCCACCAAGCTCATAGCCTTACAGTTACAACAGCTCTAAGGCAAGAGACACAAAATAACACCTGGGCCTCCCCCATTAAAACCTCCTAGGGGTCCATGATCAATTCGATGATCCAAAGTTGATGTTTCATTTGTAATCAGTGAGGACACTGGAAAAAAAGATGTCCTCAAAGGTCCTATGCAAACTCTTCACAAATGCTCTTATATCTACCTCAAAGGGAGGGCCTCCCATGACCCCCTCCCATAGTTGGCAGAACTCCAGAGTTTCTCTGGTAAACTATTACCAGCAATTACCTTAAACAGCCCAGAGGAAAATATAATGAAAATTAATGAAAAACTGCCAAAAATTAGTTGATACTGGAGCTATGCTTTCTACTTTAAACCCCACTCTCTTACTTCACTTTGAAATCTACATTAAACCCTAACCCTAACTGTAAACAGAATTACCTAACCTTTAACACCCTACCCCTAGCCCTAACCAGAGCTGTGCTTTCTACTCTAAATCCCACCCTCAAAGAACAACAGGTCCCTCTGAGTAAAGAGGATGTTTCCATAGTGGGAGTACCTAATACAGTTCAGAGAGAATTTTTATCTTTTTTGCTATGCAATATAGCCCCAGTTAATCTGATTCCTTTTTGCTATGCAATATAGCCCCAGTTAATCTGTTCCGTAGAGATCTCTTTTCTAACTTAAAAGGGCCAGTACATTTTGCCTCCAGTGGAGATCTCACCTTAAAATTTCCTGATCAACCTGAACCTGATCATTTATGTTCCTGAAAATCTGTCCTGGACATAAAAGAGGAAGTTCAACAAAAGTTCCCTAATTGAATGGAGATGCCTGCAAATTTGGGGGCTACTTCTGACAGTGTTAACATCAGGAAAATAAAAAAATGCAAACCTATAAAGATTCAGATAGATGTAGCTAAACCTCTCCCTAGGTTTCCTCAGCAACTATTAAAGCCTGCGGTCATACAAGGTCTCATACTTATTGTAGAAGACTTAATTGCCCAGGAGGTAATCATTCCTGTACTCGTCCCTGCAGCATGCCAATCTTGCCTGGTTGGAAACCTGGCAGGAGGGCGATTTGTCCAGGGCTTGGGAGCTGTTAATCAAAATAGTTTTTCCCTGTTTTCCTGTTGTTCCAAACCTAGCCACCCTTCTGTCACAAGCTTCAACTGACTTGAAATGGTTTAGTGTTGGAGACCTTTGTTCACCTTTCTTCAGCATCCCGGAGACTCAACAGCCAATATCTATATGCCTTTACTTGGAACAGTCAACAATATATCTGCACTCTTATGCATCAAGGGTTCACTGGGACCCCTTCTTTTTTCTCCCAAGTACTTCACCAGGATTTAAGTACCCTCTAGTTCCCTGAGAAATCAACCATTTTACCATATGGAGATAACCTCCTGCTGTACTCAGCTACTGTAAAGATTCCATAAGGCATTCATAAAAGATTCCATTTATTTGCTGCAACAGTTAGCTGAGAACGAACACAAAGGAAAAATTACAATTATCTCTAGACGCTGTTCATTACCTAGGACGTAATCTAAGCACTGAAGGAATTCAGTTATGTCCAGAGAGAATCAGGCTGATACAGGAACTTCCTAGACTCACAACTAAGTGCTAGCATTGTGGATTTCTAGGTTTAGCTGGTTATTGCAAGCTCTGGGTTCCAAATTTTTCTGTTACCTCTTCCACTCTATGAACTTATTAAAGATGTAGTTCCTGAATCCTTTGCTTGGGAAGATAAACATAAGCAGGCTTTTATAAGGCTAAAACAAGCACTGCAAGAGCTGCCTGCCTTAGGGTTACCCAAATGATCAGGTTCAGGTTGATCCGGAAACTTTAAGGTGAGCTCTCCACTGGAGGCAAAATATATTAGCCCTTTTAAGTTAGCAAAGAGATCTCTACCTAATAGATTAACTTTAGGTTATTCAAAACCTTTTACTTTATCTGTGCATGAAAGGCATAATCAGGCCACGCAGAACTGTGTGAGCATGGTAGTAAACATAGGCCTGTTGCCTGTTATAGCATGCAACTTGATTCAGTTGCTTTTGCCTATCTCAGTTGTCTTAAGGTTACAGTCACAAATGCAAAGTTAGTGGAAGCCTTGGCAGATTTGACTCTAGAAAATGAAGTTTATTTGCAAACTCCACTCATTGTCCACAGTCTTCTTAAGGCTGAATTGACAACATTTCACTGCAAGTATCACTAGATTAACTTCCTGTGAAATCCTGCTTTCACCACCTAATCTTTATCTTAAACTTTACAACGTTCTCAGTCCTGCTACACTACTACCTCTATCTCACAAAGGTGAGGGTCATGACTGCAAGGTAACAGTGTCCCATGGGAATTCCCTGGTAGTCCATTGGTTAGGACTCCGAGCTTCCACTGCAGGGAGCGCGGGTTCGATCTCTGGTCGAGGAACTAAGATCCCACAAGCCACGTGGCGCGGCCCAAAACAAATACAAAAAACAAAAATAAAACAAACAAACAGAAAACAACGTCCCATTTTGTGACACCGTGTCCTGAGTAAAGATGTTACCAAGTCCAAGCTTGCTCTGCTTGCCACACGACAGACCAATAAATCGGAGATGAGGTGTTGAGGCAAGGAATCTGACTTTATTCGGAAAGCTGGCCGACCGAAAAGATGACGGACTAAAGTCTCAAAATAACCATCTTATCGGGGTTTGGATGCCAGTTTCTTTTATAGCACAGAGGTAGGGAGGAGATGAGTAAAGTAAGAAGGTAAAGTAAGGTAAAGTAAGAAGGCCATACGTTTTGCGAATAGCCTCTGGAATGGCCAGCCTCAGGGAGGAGGTGTGTTAATTTCTTCTTTTTTGCAGCCATCCACAAGTGGACAGGGTCCATATGTGTCCATGAACAAAGGCACTTTGGTTTAACATTCAGGCAGAGGGACAGGGTTCCCTGAGGCAGGCCATTATGTACAGACAGTATCCTTTTAGTGAACAAAAGCAGCTGAAGGCAAAGGTTAAAGTAAAAGAAACAGATCCAACGTGTAGTCAGATTTGGCTCTTCCCTGTTACAATTCCCTACTGTCAATGTCCATTCCACAGTCTTGTGGAAAAAGGGGTGACGGCCCTTCTAATTGCTTCGTCAGATGGATCTTTCCGGAAGTGTCCACCATGGGTGCCAGTGTTCCAAACGTTGTTTTTTTTTGTTCCTCTCTGGAAAGTGTCTCCTTTACACCTGTAGCCTTAAAAAAATATTCTCAGCCTAAAAGTTGGGAGTTATGATCTATTTGACGGGAATTTTGAGGGCTTCAAGCCTGGGAGGCAGCATCTCAAGCTAAGGAATTTAGCACTTTTCTATGTATGGGAAGATGCAAGAGTCTGGGCTCAGTGAAATCATTCATTTGATATGTACCTCAGCTATCCGGGGCCTGTATCCTATATTCTCGTATCCTGAGTTTCGTCAGGGCTCACCGGCTCACGTTGGAGGGCTGCGGTCGCTAATGACTGATGTGTCAGGAAATATTCTATTTCTCAGATCCTCTCCTCTTGGTCAGGATTTTGACCAATATTTGGGAGACATTTCAGGATCAAATTTTGTCCCACAGCGCTGGGAGGCTCATCCCAGGTCAGGGGAGCATTCTTGATATGCCACTCCAGGTGCTAGTTTTTGGATTAGGCCCTATTGATAATTAAACAGACTCTGGATCCTCTATCTAATTATGAGCCAGGAGACATTTTCCCTTGTTGCTTCCTCCCATACCTAGAATCACACTATTACAGTTATTTCATGTTATAAATGTGGTCTGTTTCCTCAAGATGTTTAGCCATAGAAGTACTGTTGGAGGCCTGGTTACATACTGGGTAGTGTAAGAGATACCAGTCTTATCAAATAGATAGGATATAAGTAATGCAGCTAGTAACATGGACAAAAACACAGTGCAGCAGGGAGACACAAGAACAAACAATCTGGAAACAAAGAACAATGATCAGTATAACTACTTGTAATCCAATTGCAATAGCGAGCGACCAGAGGTACCATAACTGATTTAGTGAGCCATCCGCTCTTTCAGTGTACCAGCAGTGCGTACATAGACATGCAGGGCTTAGACATGCAGGGGAGGGTTTTGCTTACACCTGGAAAACACAGATTTAAAGCAGTCATTTTTCAGGTAGAAACGATAAAAGTTATAACCATAGTCACCAGTTTACCCAGTCATATGCAAATAATCGTTTTTGTTAACAGCTTTATGAAGCCATCAGGTTTCCCATTAGAATTCTTCAGGTTCTTACCCAGTTCACCTTTATGGTTTGAAAAACAGAAACTTGTATTTATCCAAATGTCCTTTCTATAAATCTTGAAGAGGAAGCATTTTTGCAAAGGCATCAGAGTGAAACCATAACTGTGTACAATGGCGAAAGACTTAAGAAGGCACGTTTAAATCTTATTACAGTGCAATTGACAAATAATGCAGTTACTGCGGTGACATGCGACACTTTCAGATAATAAAGAGAATTCTGACTGGTAACATTTTACAAGACCATACCAAATTTTAGGAACTCCATCTAATCTGTAGAATACCTGTATCATTCGGCATACAATATAACCTAAGAAGATTTATTGCTTATTTGACAACACTTCCCGTGTAATTCAGCATACCAAGTCAAACTAATTAGTTAATATCTCTCTTTTGAGAGGTGACAGCTGCCCATCACTCCGGTCTCCTGAAGAGTCTATAGTGCCTGAGCAAAAATTTCTAACTTGTGCTTGGGCTTTCCCAAGGTTACGTCATCAGGGACCCCCGATCTCCAGAGCTGCCAATACAGGGATGTCTGTTAGTCATCTCATGAAGGATGGAGCTGTGTGAAGGCACCACCCCTTGGTGGAGACCAGTAAGGGTCCAAAAAGTCCCTATACCCCTTAAGGGTCGTCTCTTGGGTTTCTGGCCAATGGGGCAGCGGGGCCCATGTGCCTTTACTGGCAAGCGAGATTTGGGACTTCAGAAAAATTATCTTTTTCATATCTAGCTACAACATGGATGCAGTCCCATGCCTGTTGTACTGTATCTGATGTTTCTTTGAATTGTAACAGCATGGCTTTATAATTAGGGGGAACACCCTTCTCCCCTTCCCTTGGACAAATTTTTTCTAGCAAAATTTGCATTTCGATCATGGTATAGTTACATGTCTCTGTTTCTTGTTCATGCTGGTCATCCGATGTTTCGGTGCAATGGATGGTGACAGGGAACACCTGGAATGGAGTTTTCCTCTTCCCTGACTCATATGCTGCGACTTCCTGTTTAGGGTGTCCCAGTCAGCCTCGGTGGGGTCAAGGGATGATTTGCAACAGCAGCAAGAAATGCAGCAACACAGGAGGCACTTACCTCAGCGGCATTTGCCCGTTCGGGGTGCCATGATGCCCCTGGTAGAGCTGCCTCTATCATGGGTTAGGGCTGTGTGGGGACCTCTTGGATGTATGTTTAGGGTATAGGATGGTTTGGGGTAATAATAAAGCTGTGTAGAGACTGTGTATGTGTGATCTGGGGAGAGACGAGGGGCATGAGTGCCTTTGTGGGTGTACGGTTGGTGTAGCATGGTGTGGCTGGGTGGTGGGCTGCTTCTGGGTGTTTTGAGGCTATGTGTGCAGGCGTTTGAGAAGAGGTAGGGGTATGCATTTTAATGCTTGGTGTGTTGGGTCTGTGTGTATTCAGAGTGCAGGGGTTATACACATGCTCATCCTGTAGGGTAAGAGTTCAGGGAATGTATTTTTGGTGTGGAGGAATTTGCAGAGATTGGGGTTCTTAGTGTAAATTGGGGTTGCTAGCTGTGTGTGTATAATCAGGGGATGTGACAGAGGCTGTTTATAGTATCTCAAGAGGGAGATGGGTGTATGTTTGTATTGGGGGTGTGAGGTCATCATGTGTTCTACGGGGAGTATTTAGGAAAAGTTTGGAAACATTGTGTCTCTCTGATGGTATTTTGTGTTTGTCTGAGCTTCTGAGGCATTGCACATACGTGGATGTTGACAGCTGTGGGGGGACTGTATGTGTTATATTTGGATGTGGAGGTTGTGTCTTATATGAAGAAGTATGTGAGTTTGATTTGAATGTATTTGGCTATTGTTGAAGGGTTTGTGGGTTTGCATTGAGGGGTTATATGGGGTTGGGTGGATTTTTGTGGGATATGAGGATTTAGGTGTTTGATTATCAGGGGCCGTTGGGGGTGTGTTTTTGTATTCAAGACTGTGGCTGTGATTTTATTGGGGTTTGTAGTGCATGTATATTGGAGCAGGAGGGTTCTGGGCACACAGTCAGGCATCTGCTTATAGGTAGGGAGTTTGTGTGTTTGAGGATGTTTGGAGCTCTGTGGGGCTGTGTGATGGTGGCACAGGTGACTGTGGGCAGGTGGAGTGTGTGTTGGGCTGGGAGGGAAACTCGAGGGCATGTTGGGAACTGTGAGGCGCCCATGTGAACTCCCACGTGGACTGACCTTTATTCCTTCTGATCTTCTATGGCTCGTACGCATCCTGATCTTCTGTGGCAGCTACTCCCCTGGAATGGTCAGCGATACTCTGCTCTTTCTTAGTCAGATGAGTCAGGAAATGTCACTTCCTCTGGTAGCTGGATGTGCCTCTTGCAAGTGAGTGGTCCAGGGTGCAGGACTGGCGGACAGGTGCAGCCTGAGGATGATTCGCCCATGAGCCCTCTCCTCAGTGAGGTGGCCCGGAGGTCAGGGCTGTATCTCCAGAAGGTCAGACATGGCCAGTCGTCTCTAGAACGTGCTGGAGGGGCCAACTCATTGAACACACCCTGCCAGGAGATAAACAGAGCCCGAGGACAATTCCAAGGGAGAAGTCTATACCTACCCATCTTTCACTTTCTCCTTTGGATGGCCTCTACCACAAGATAAAAGCTAAGTCCCCCTCACGCGGCCTTTCTTGGCCTGGTCTTACTGAGCAGCCAGTCTCTCCCCACATCCTGGCTCACTATGGGCCCTCTGGTGATACCAGCAAGAGACCCCCCTGCATTTCAGTTCTCACCTCCTTCCCTTGGCCCTTGCTGCCCTTGCTGTTTGTCCTGCTCTTCCTCCCCCAAGGCTGTGAGTCACCCTGTGCAGGTGGGAAGGATCCACTGAAAATGCAAATTTGAGTAATTACTGCATCACCTGAGTCTCTAGCATGTGCCAGGCACTATGACGCTTGCCAAATCCATAAGAAACCCACAAAGCGGATATGCCATTAGTTGCACTTTGCAGGTGATGAAGCTGAGGTTCAGAGGTGAGCAGCCATGACCAAGTACCCTGTATGTACCAGAATATCAATCAGACTGGTCAACGTATCCAATAAAGCCAAGCATTAGTCTGATCAGTACGCCTAGATGCCAGGCTGTAAAGGCGCAAAACACGTCCCAGCACGAGAAGGAGCAGTGCCAAGTACCCCAGCAAAGAAGCAGTGTTCATATCCTGCTTTCTTAATCGAAATAACTGCAAATCAACCCACAGTTTCCTACTCTGTTAATAGGAGAAAAATACCAATGTGCATTGTCCTGTAAAACTACCTTAAAATAATATGTATGATCCCGAGTGCTTTGGTAATGACCCCAAATCATCATCATGAAGTTGGGATACTTCCTAAAACACTGCAAGTGTTACACACTGGCATATAGAATCTGTAAAGTCAGTTCTTTGGGTAATGATAGTAGATAGAAGTGGCCCAGAAGGACAGAAGTCAGAAAATAGAGCAGAAACTATTTGTCCAGAGGTGACAATGGGTCATAGCCAAGGTTCAAGCATTACGAGGGAGGTGGTGAAAATAGTAATGGGCATAGAGTGTAATAAGTCAAGCATATCTAATGTAGTTTCCAAAGAAGGTTTGTGAAAGACATATAGCTAAAAAGATAATAGGCTGGGAGGTGAAATAATACAAAACATTTGATATATTTTTACAAGGATAAAAGAAGATAGAAATGAACATTAAAGAAGTAGGTCAAATAGAAAAATTGTAAGATGGTTAATAACCTCACAATATGATGAGGCAACTTAGATGTATTTTGTTTAAATAAATTGGTAGACTATATTTAGAGTAGTTTTAAGTTTAAAGAGAATTTGAGCAGAGTATAGAGTTCCCATACACCCCCTCACATCTATTCCCCAAACCAAAGTTTCCCCTATTATTAACGTCTTGCATTAGTGTGGGGCATTTTGTACAATTGATGAGCCAATGTTCATACATTATTATTAACTAATATCCATAGTTTACATTACAGTTTACTCTGTTGTATATCCTATGGGTTTTGAGGAATGAATGACAAGCATTGACCATTACAGTATCATACAGAATAGTTTAAGTGCCCTACCTTTTCCAGGATGTCATATAGCTGAAATCATACAGTATGTATCCATTTCAGTTTGGCATCTTTCATTTAGCAGTATGTGTTTAGGGTTCCTCCATGTCTCTTCCATTTAGTCCTCTTATAGCTCAAGCTGCCATAACATAATACTATAAGCTTGGAGACTTTAACAAGTCACAGTTCTAGAGGCTTGGAAGTCTAAGATCACGGTGCTGGCCAATTCAGTGCCTGGTGAGGGCTCTCTTCCTGGCTTGCAGACAACTGTCTTTTCATTGTGTCCTCACATGGTGGAGAGAGACAGAAAAACTTCTCTGGTATCTTCTTATAGGGGCACTAATAGAGCCTACTCATCATGAGATCATTTAATCTAACTACCTGCCAAAGGCCCCATCTCCAAATACCATCACTTTGTTAGAGCTTGAATATATGAATTTTGTGGGGACAGAATTCAGTTGATAGCCTCATTCTTCTAACAGTATAAAATATGACTAATAAAGAAAGCTCATCATTAAATTATCTCTTTTCTAGCAATACATATATATTTACTTGCTTTTTATAAACAATTTATACATTTTAAGATAAATGAATTAAAGATTTTAAAAAGTCAGGTAGAACAAGATAAGAAATTGTAGGTACAAACATGCTGAAGCAAAAACACATAAACTCCCTAGTTGCATTGTCTCAAAAATTCAGTTAGAGTTCTAAGGTCTGATTTAGGTTCTGCTACATCCAGCCTTTCCACCTCTGTTTCATGCCATTTGCTCTACTACAACAATAGGATGGGGTAGTATGCTAAAATTAGGCTATTAAAAAAACCATTAGAAAACAGATACCTTGCTAAGCTGAATGTTTATTTGGTGTGAATTGAGACTGTTTTTTCTTTAAGATATGATTCATATTAAAACTTGTCAGGACACAGTAAATTAACTAAAAGTAACGGGGAGAAGTTTTATTTTTTACTGAGATAAAATTAACCATTTTAACTCGTACAATTCAATAGCATTTAGTACATTCACAATGTTGTGCAACCCTTACTTCTATGTGGTTCAAAAATATTTTTATTGCTTTAAAGGGAAACCCTACCTATACCTTCTTCTACCTAACCCCTGGGCAGTCACCAGTCTGCTTTCTGTCTCTATAGATGTATCTATTTGGATATTTCATATAAGTGTAAATTATACAGTATGTGACCACTTATGTCTGGCTTCTTTCACATAGCATAATTTTCAAGGTTCACCCATGTTGTAGTATGGATCATTACGTCATTTCTTTTTTCTTCCCATCTTTAATGAGGTATAGTAGAGAAATAAAACTATATTTAAGACATACAACTTGATGTTTTCATATACATATACATGTTTGAAATAATTGCCACGATCAAGCCAATTAACATACCCATCACCTCATATACTTAAAATTTACTTTTTTCTTTCTTTATGGTGAGAACACTTCAGATTTACCCTCTTAGCAAATTACAAGTACACAATACAGCATTGTTAACTATACGCACATTGTTGTACACTAGATTTCCAGAAATTATTCACCTTGCATAACTGAAACTTTGTACTTCTTGATCAATAGCTGCCAATTTTTCCATCCCCTCATCTCCTGTCAACCACTGTTCTGTACCCCACATCTATGACTATTTTAGATTCTACATAAAAGTAGTACCATGAAGTGTTTGTAGCTGTCTTTCTGTATCTGGCTTATTTCACTTAGCATAATCTCTTTCAGGTTCATCCATGTTGTCACAAATAGCAGCATTTCCTTCATTTTAAAGGCTGCATAATATTCCATTGTATACAGGCATGCCTTGGAGATATTGCAGGTTTGGTTCCAGACCACCAAAATAAAGCAAATATTAGAACAAAACAAGCCACATGAATTTTTTTGTTTACTAGTGCATATAAAAGTTATGTGTATACTATATTACAGTCTGTTAATGTACGATAGCATTATGTCTAAAAAACCAATGTACATACCTTAATTTTAAAGTAATGCTAATTGGGAAAATTGCACCAATGGACTTACTCAATGCAGGATTGCCACAAACCTTCAATCTGTAGACAACGTAGTATCTGCAAAGCACAATAAAACGAGATATGCCTGTTTATATACCACACTCTATCCATTCATGAATCTACAGACACTTAGGTTGATCCAATATCTTGGCTACTGTGAAAAGTAAGCATGGAAGTGCATATGTCTATTCACGATACCAGTTTCATTTCCTTTTGCTGTATACCCAGAAGTGGGATTGCTGAATTATAAGGTAGTTGTATTTTTAATTTTTTGAGGAACTTCAATACTGTTTTCCTTAGTGGCTGTATCAATTTAAATACCCAACAAAAGTGCTGAGGGTTCCTTTTTCTCTACATCCTCATCAACACTTGTTATCTTTTGTCTTTTTGATAATCACCATTCAAACAAGTGTGAGGTGATTTCTCATTGTGGCTTGACTTGCATTTCTCTGACAGTTAGTGATGTTGAGAACCTTTTCATACATCAGTTGGGCATTTATATGCCTCCTTTGGAGAAATGTCTATTCAAGTCCTTTGCCCATTTTTTTAAATAAATTTATTTTATTTATTTATTTATTTTTGGCTGCATTGTGTCTTTGTTGCTGATCGTGGGCTTTCTCTAGTTGAGACGAGTGGGGGCTACTCTGTTGTGGTACATGGGCTTCTCATTGTAGTGGCTTCTCTCATTGCAGAGCACGGTCTCTAGGTGCGTGGGCTTCAGGTATTGTGGATCCCAGGCTCTAGAGCGCAGGCTCAGTAGTTGTGGTGTGTGGGCTTAGTTGCTGCACAGCATGTGGGATCTTCCCAAACCAGGGTTCAAACCTGTGTTCCCTGCATTGGCAGGCAGAATCTTAGCCACTACACCACCAGGGAAGTCCCCCATTGTGATTTTAATAGGGATTGCATTGAATCTGTGGATCACTTTGGGTAGCGTGGATATTTTAATGATAGTAAATCCTCCAGTTCATGAACATGGGATGTCTTTCCATATTATCAGTGTCTTCTTTAATTTTCCTCATCAATTTTTTATACTTTTCAATGTATAGATCTTTCACCTCTTTGGCTAAATTTATTCTTAAGTATTTTATTCTTTGTACTGAAATTAAGAATGGGGTTGTTTCCTTAATTTCCTTTTTTGGGTAGGTCATTCCTCTTGTATAATGACTTTTATGTGCTGATTTTATATCCTGCAACTTTACTAAACTCATTTATGAGTTCTCACAGTTTTTATTGCTGTTGTTGAATCTTTAGGATTTTCTACATGTATGATCATGTCATCTGAAAACAGAGGTAATTTTACTTCTTCCTTTCTGCTTTAGATGCATTTTATTTCTTTTTCTTGCCTAATTCCTCAGTCTTCCAGTGGTATGTTGAATAGAAGTGGTAAGTGTGGGCATTCTTGCACTCTTCCTGATATTAGAGGGACAGCTTTCAGTTTTTCACTGTTGAGTAAGATGTTTGCTGTGGTCTTTTCTTTTTCATATGCTTTTATTTGTTGAGGTACATTCCTTCTACACCTAATTTGTTTAGAGTTTTTATCATGAAAGGATGTTGAATTTTGTCAAATCCTTTTCTGCCTCTATTGAGATGATCATATGATTTTTCCTTCATTTTGTTAATGTGGTGTATCACACTGGTTGATTTGTGTATGCTGAACCATCCTTGCATCCCAGGAATAAATCTGACTTGAGCACGGGGTATGATAATTTTAATTTATTGTTGAAATTGGTTTGCTAATATTTTGTCGAGGATTTTTGCATCTAGGTCTATCAAAGATATTGGCTGTAATTTTCTTTTCTTGTAGTGTCCGTGTCTAGCTTTGGTATCAGGGTAATGCTAGCCTTTTAAAATTAGTTTGAAAGTGTTCCATCCTATCCAATTTTTTGGATGAGTTTGAAAAGGATTGGTATTAATTCTTCTTCAAATATTTGGCAGAATTCGCCAGGGAAGCCATCTGGTCCTGGATTTTCTATTTTGTTTGTTTTTTTTTTAATTATTGATTAAATCTCCTTAGTTGTTATTGGACTGTTCAGACTTTCTATGTTATCTTGATTCAGTGTTGGTAAGTTGTATGTTTCTAGGAATTTATCCATTTCTTCTAGATTATCCCATTTGATGGCATAATTGATAATGGTCCCTTATGATTCCTTTATTTCTGAGACATCACTTGTATTGTCTCCTCTTTCATTTCTGATTTTATTGAGTTATCTTCTGTATTTTTTTCTTAATTCGTCTAGCCAAGAGTCTTTCAAATTAATCTTTTGAGAAAACGCCACTTAGTTTGTTTCTATTTTCTATTGTTTTTCTATTCTCTATTTGATTTATTTCTGCTCTAATCTTTACAATTTCCTTCCTTCTGCTAAATTTGAGATTACTTTTTTCTTCTTTTTCTAGTTGCTTGAGGCATAAAGTTAGATTGTTTATTTGAGGTTTTACTTCTCCTTTAATGTATGCATTTATCACTATAAATTTCTCTTGTAGTACTGCTTTTGCTGCATCCTGCAAGTCTTGGTGTGTTGTGTTTCATTTTAGTTTGTGTCAAGATTCTTTTTAAATTCCCCTTTGATTTTCGCTTTGACCCAATGGTTGCTCAAGATGGTATTATTCAACATGACAAATATAATTAACATTGTTGTTTGTTATATATGAAAGTTAAGAGAGTAAATCCTAAGAGTTCTCATCACAAGGAAAACATTTTTTCTTTTTCTTTTATTTTCTGCCCATATGAGATGATGTTCACTAAACTTACTTTGGTAATCATTTCTTGATGTACATAAGTCAAATCTTTATGCTATACACCTTAAACTTATGCAGGGCTCTATGCAGTTATATCTCAATAAAACTGGAAGGGGGAAAAAGAGTATATTGTGTAGTTTCCACATATTAGTAAATTTTCTCTTTTTCTTTTTTAAAATTTTTTTTTAAATTTTATTTTTTGGCTGCGTTGGGTTTTCATTGCTGCCTGCGGGCTTTCTCTAGTTGTCGTGAGCAGGGGCTACTCTTTTCTGTGGTACGCGGGCTTCTCATTGCTGTGGCTTCTCTTGTTGCGGAGCACAGGCTTTAGGTGTGCAAGCTTCAGTAGTTGCAGCACTCGGGTTCAGTAGTCGCAGCATGTGGGCCCTAGAGTGCAGGCTCAGTAGTTGTGGTGCACGGGCTTAGTTGCTCTGCATCATGTGAGATCTTCGCAGATCAGGGATTGAACCCATATCACCTGCATTGGAAGGCAGATTCTTAACCACTGTGCCACCAGGGAAGTCCACATTTTCCTATTTTGTTACTATTATGGCATTTCAAGTTTCATACCATTTTGGTCAGATAAGATACTTGAAATTATTTCAGACTTTTAAAATTTGTTAAGACTTGATTTTGGACTAACATATTATCTATCCTGGAGAATATTGTGTGTGTACTTGAGATGAATGTGTATGTGGTGCTGTTGGAAGAAATGTTTTGTATATGTCTGTAAGGATCATATGGTCCATAGTGTTGTTCAAGTCATGTTTGTTTACTAATTTTCTCTCAGGGTGTTCTATCCATTATTGTAAGTGGGTTATTGAAGTCCCTTACTATTCTTGTGCTGCAGTCAATCTCTCCATTTAATTTCAATATTTGCTTTAGACCTTTAGGTGCTCTGATGGTGGATGCATATATTATTGTTATATCCTCCTGTTGAGTTGACTCTTTTATTATCATATAGAAACCTTCTTTGTCTATACAGACAATTTTTGACTTAATGTCTATCTTGTCTGTTATGCATATAAGAACTCTCACTTTGTTTTGGTTGCCATTTGCATGGAGTATCTTTTTCCATCCCTTCACTTTGAGCCTATATGTATCTTTAAATGTAAAATGAGTCTCTTGTAGACAGCATAGGGTTGGATATTGTTTTTTTTTATCCATTCAGCCACTCTATGCCTTTTGATTGGGAAGATTAATCCATTTATATTAAACTAATTATCCATCAGTTAGGACTTACTATTGCTATTTTGTTAATCGTCTTATGTCTGTTTTGCAGCTGTTTTGTCCTCTTTCTCTCTAGCTTTATTTCATTGTTGTTTGATTACTTTTTGGAGTGATTTACTTTGGTCCTTTTCTCTTTATCTTTTGTTTATTTATAATAGGCCTTTTCTTTGTGGTTAGCTCAAGGCTAATCTTTTTCTTGTAGTGATAAAGATTTCACTACAAGAAATCTTGTAGTTCTAAACATCTATTCTTTTACTCTCACCCAAATTGTGTGTCCTTATAGTCCGTTCCTTTCTTTTTATATTGTTAAAATTTTTAATTTTTATACCAGGGTTAAACTACTTTATACACCACCATTACTTTGTAATTATGCTATATTTGTGTGTGTGTGTGTGTATGAGTTTACCAGTGAAATTTATGTTTTTGTTTGCTTTTGCATTTCTGTTAACATGTTTTCATTTCAAAGTGATCTCCCTTAAGCATTCTTATAAGGCAGGTCTGGTAGTGATGAACTCTCTTAGATTTTGTTGACTGTATTTCTCCTTTATTTTTAAAGCATAATTTTGCTAGGTATGGTCATTTTTGCTCACAGCTTTCTTTGTTTTTTCAGTACTTTGAATATATCATCCAACTCTCTCCTGGCTTGTAAGGATTCTGCTGAGAAATTCAAAAATTGTTTTCTGGGAGTTCCCTCATATGTGCCAAGTCACTTTTCTCTTGTTCCTTTCAATACTCTCTCTTTGTACTTCACATTTAACAATTTGATTATAACGTGATTGGGTATAGTCTTCTATGTGTTGATTCTATGTTGAGTCCTTTGAACTTACTTCTACTGCTACACTAATTATTTTCTAGATATCTTATATCCTTTTTGTTCTTCAGTTCCTTCATTATTACATTCTTTTCTGATTGACATTTTTCCTAGTTTACCATTCTGATTCTCTCCTTATTTCTTTTCTGTATATTTTTGAGGTATTTTTCTTAGTGCTTATTCTAGGGGTTGAAGTAAACATCTTAATTTTATGAAAAAACAGATTTGAATTAATAACATTTTCATTTAATAAGAACAAAAATTCTGCTTATTTACATCCCGCATCCTTGTTTACACTGCACTTGTCACAAATTACATCCTTATGTATTGTGTGCCCATTAATAGCCTTATAATAACTATTTTATATATTTGTCTTTTAAATCACCTTTTGAAATGAGGCATTACAAACCCTAAATGCAAATGTGTTGGCCTTTTAAACTTAGTGTGGTTACCTTTACCATTGTTCTTTAATTCTTCATATGGTTTCAAGTTACATTTCATTTCAGCCTGAAGGATTCCTTTAACAGTTCTTATTGAGCAGATCTACTAGTAATGAACTTCTTCAGTGTTTCTTTATATGAATGTCCTAATTTTCCTTTATTTAAAAAAATTCTGGTAAAATATACATAACATAAAATTGATCATCTTAACAATTTAAGAGTGCAGGCCAGAGGCATGAAATATATTTACACTGCTGTGCTATCATTACCATCATCCATCCACAGAACTTTTCATCTTGCAAAACTATAATTGTCTGTACTCATTAAACAACAACTCTCCATTTCCCTTGCCCTCACACTCCTGGAAACCACCATTGTACTTTCTGTCTCTGTGAATTTGATTACTCTATGTACCTCATATAAGTGTAATCATACAGTATTTGTCCTTTTGTGACTGGCTTATTTTATGTAGCATAATGCCTGAAGGTTGATCCATGTTGTAGCATTTGTCAGAATTCCCTTCCTTTTTAAGACTGAATATTAATTTATTGTTTGTATATACCACATTTTGTATATCCATTCATCCCTCAATGGACCCTTGAGTTTTTTCAGCTTTTGCCTATAGTGAATAATTCTGCTATGAACATGGGTTAACACATAACTCTTCGAGTTCATAATTTCAATTCCTTTTGGGTATTTAATAGGAACTCGAATTATGGGATCATATGGTAATTCTATTTTTAATGTTGTGAGGAACCACCATACTGTTTTCCTTTCTGTGTGCACCATTTTACATACCCACCAGCAGTGTACAAGTGTTTTTGCCAATGCTTGGTATTTTCTGTTTTTATTTGTTTGTTTGTTTTTTAATAGTAGCCAGTGGGTGTGAGGTGGTTTCTGTTTGTGGTTTTGAGTTACATTTTCCTAATAACTACTAATGTTGAGAATCTTTCCATGTGCTTATTCACCATTTAATATACCTTCTTTAGAGAAACATCTGTTGAACTCCTTAGCCAAAGTTTTAAATATACTTTTTTTTAATATTGTTGAGATGAAGCCATTATTTATATATACTGTATATTAACCTTATCAGCTATAGGATTTACAAATATTTTCTCCCATTCAGCAGGTTGGTTTTATCCTTTGATAAAAGAAGTATTTTAAATTTTTGAATAGGCAAGTTTATCTATTTCTTTTATTACTTCCACTTTTGGTGCCATATTCAAGAACTCTTTACCGAATTTCATGTCATGGTTTCCTTCCCAACACTTTCTTCTAAGAGTTTTATAGTTTGAGGCCTCACATGTAGGTCTTTGATTCACTGAGTTAATTTCTGTATGTGGTGTAAGGTAAGAGTCTACCTTCATTCTTTTGAATGTGGATATTGTTTTTCCAGTACCATTTATTGAAATCGCTATTCTTTCCCCATTGAGTGGTCTTGGCACTCTTGTTGAAAATCATTTGGTGATGTATATATGGGTTTACTTCTGGGTTTCTATTTTATTCCACTGGCCTATTCTCCTTCCTATATGTGTGTTTATGCTGGTACTGTTTTGATTACTGTGATTTTGTAGTAAGTTTTGAAATCAAAAAATTTGAAACTTCAAATTTTGTTCTTTTTACACATTATTTTGACCATTCAGGCCTTTTAAATTCCATATGAACTTTAGGATGAATTTTTCTATGTCTTAAAAAACCCCACTCTGATGTTTAAAGAGATTGCATTTAATCTGTACATCACTTTAAGTTGTATTGACATATTAACAACATTAAGTCTTTCAATCTGTGAACACAAGATGCCTTTACATTTATTGGCGTCTTCATTAATTTCTTTCAGCAACGTTTTCTAGTTTCAATGTACATGTCTTTTGTCCCCCTGGTTAACTTATTCCTAGTATTTTACTATATTTCATGATACTTCAAATGGTATTTTTTTTTTACTTTCCTTTTCAAACTTTTCATTGTTAGTGTATAGAGACACAACTGATTTTTGAGTGTTGATTTTGTATCTGGCAACTTTTCTAAATTCATTTATTAATTCTAACAGGATTTTTTTGGTGCATGTGTGTCGTCTGTGAACAAATATAGTTTTATTTCTTCTTTTCCAATTTAGATGCCTTTTATTTTTTATCTTGCCTTATTTATTTGGCTAGGAATTCCAGTACTGTGCTGAATAGAAGTGGTGAAAACAGGCATCCTTCCTTTGTTCCTGATCTTAGGGAGAAAGATTTCCCCACTGATTATAATAGCTGTGGGTTTTCCATCTGTGACCTTTATTATGTTGAAGTCATCAACTTTTATTCCTGGTTTGTTGAGTTTTTTATTTTAATAATAAAATGGCATTGAATTTTGTCAAATGTTTTTTCTGCATCAATTAATATTTTCACATGGAGTTTAGTCCCTTCAATCTGTTTACGTGCTGTACTACATTGATTGATTTTCATATGTTGAACCAACCTTACATTGCAAGAATAAATCCCATTTGGTCATGACGTATAAACCTTTTAATGGGCTGTTTTGTCTCTTATTATTTTTTAAAGGATTTTTGCATCAGTATTCATAAGGGATATTGGTCTGTAGTGTACATTTCTTGTAGTGTCTTTGGCTTTGTAATTGATGTAATGTTAACCTCATAGAATGAGTGAGGGTACATTCTCTCCTCTTACATTGTTTGGAAAAACTTGAGAAGGATTGGTGTTAATTCTTCTTTAAATAGTTGGTAGAATTCACCATGAAGATACCTGGTGCTGGGCGTTCAGCTGTTGGGAGATTTTTGATAACTGATTCAACATCTTAACTTCTAAATCTGTTCAGATTTTGTATTTCTTGGTAGGATGTGTGTTTCTAGGAATGTGTTCATTTTATCTAAGTTATCAAATTAGTTGGTATACAACTGTTAATAGTACTCTATTTTAAGCCTTTTTACCTCTATAAAATTGGTAGTAATGCCCCTTTCTTCACTTCTGATTTTACATATTTTGCTCTTATCTCTTTTTTTAATAGTCAATCTAACTAGTTTTGTCAATTTTGTTGATCGTTTTCCTCTTTTTACAGCTATTTTGAGGCATAACTGTAATATATCTAAAATGTATAACATGATTATTTGATATACGTATATATTGTAAAAGGATTCTCACAATCAAGTTAATTAATATACCCATCACCTGTCATATATTTACTTTTTGTGTGTGAGGACACAAATTCTACTCTCTCAGAAATTTTCAGTTACAGAATACAGCATCATCAGTTAGTCACCATGTTATACATTAGCTCCTCAGACCTTATTCCTTAATTTTATCCCTCATCTTATAACTGAAAATTTGTAACCATTTACCAATGTGTTCCCATTTCCCCCCATGCCCAACTGCAGGCAATAATTTCTACTCTCTGTTTCTATGATTCCACCTTTATTTTTTAGATTCCACACATAAGTGATACTATGCAGTATTTGTCTGTTCTCCATCAGGCTTATTTCACTTAGCATAATGTTCTCCAGGCTCATTCACGTTCTTGCAAGTGTCAAGATTTACTTTAAGGCTGAATAATATCCCACTGTGTATGTTATGTGTGTATATTTTTGTGTGTGTGTGTGTGTGTGTGTGTGTGTGTGTATCAGAATTTGTTTATCCATTCATCTATGAGAGACAGGTTCTTTCCATACCATTAGTGTGAATAACATTTCAAAGGTTTTTTTTGTTTTTGTTTTTTTCCCATACCACATGGCTTGTAGGATCTTAGTTCCCCAACCACGGATTGAACCCGGGCCCTCCCCTTAGCAGTGAGAGCATGAAGTCCTAACCACTGGATAGCCAGGGAATTCCTACAAAATATTGTTTCTTTTTGCTATATGACCAGAAGTGGAATTGCTGGATCACATGGTATTCTAATTTTATTTTCTTGAGGAATCTCCATAGTGTTTTCAGTACTGGTTGTACCAATTTACATTCCCAACAACAGTACACACAGATTTCCTTTTCTCCACATCCTCACCAGCATTTATCTCTTGTCCTTTTCATAATACACATACTAACAGGTGTGAGGTGATATCTCATTGTGGTTTTGATTTGCATTTCCCTGATGATTGGTGATGTCAATCACCTCTTCATATACCTGTTGCCCAAATGTTTATCATCTTTGGAAAAATGTCTTTTTAGGTCCTTTACCAATTTTTAAATTGGGTTATCTGGTGTTTTCGCTACTGAGTTTTATGAGCTCCTTGTATACTTTGGATATTAACTTCTTTTTAGATACGTGATTTGCAGATACTTTCTCACATTCCATGGGTTGCTTTTTGTTGTTGTTAATGGTTACCTTTTCTGTTCAGAACCTTTTTAGTGTGATGTATTCCCACTTGTACATTTTTGCTTTTGTTGCCTTTGCTTTCGGTATCAAATCCAAAAGAACATTGATGAGATTAGTGTCAAGGAGCTTACTCCCTATATTTTCTATTAAGAATTTTAAGGATTCAGGTCCTATGTTCATGTCTTTAATTAATTTTGAGTTTATTTTTATGTCTGGCATAATGTGGCTTTTGCATGAGGCTATGCAGTTTCCCCAAAAACCATTTATTGAAGAGACTCTCCTTTTCCCAGTGTTTATTCTTGACTTTCTTGCTGAAAATGAATTGACTATATATGCATGGGTTTATTTTTAAGCTCTCTATTCTTTTTTGTTGATCTGTTTTATGCCAATACAGTACTTAATTGATTACGATAGCTTTTGTATTTCAGTTTGAAATCAGGAAGTGTGATATCTCATTTTGTTGTTCTTTCTCAAGATTGCTTTGGCTATTTGGAGTCTTCTGTGCTTTCATATGAGTTTTAGGATTTTTTTTTTCTAGTACTCTAGAAAATGCATTGGAATTTTGATAGAGATTGCATTGAATCTGTAGATCATTTTGGATTGTATGGGCATTTTCACAATATTAATCCTTCCAATCCATGAACACAGAATATCTTTCCATTTGTTTGTGTGTTCTTCAATTTCTTACATCAGTGTTTTATCGTTTTCAGTGTATAGATCTTTCATCCCATTAGATAAATTTATTCCTAAGTATTTTACTCTTTTTGATGCTATTGTGAGATTATTTTCTTAATTTTTCTTTCTGATAACTCATTGTTAGTTGATATTCATTGTTATACAAATGCAGCTGATTTTTGTGTATTGATCCTGAAACTTTACAGAATTCAGTTATTAGTTCTAACAGGTTTGTTTTTTCTTTTTGTGGTGTCTTTAGGGTTTTCCACATATAATATCATGTCATCTGCAAACAGAATTATTTTACTTATAACTTTACAATTTGGATGCCTTTTATTCATTTTTCTTGCCTAATTGCCCTGGCTAGGACTTAAAGTCATATGTTGAATGAAAGTGGTGAGAGTTGCATCCTTTCTTGTTCCTGATCTTAGAGGATCCTGTTCCTTGTTTCAGCTTCTCAGTGTTGCGTTTGTTGTTAGCTGTAGTCTTGTCATATATGGCCCTTATTATAATAAATTACATTACAGCTATACATAATTTGCTGAGTTTTTATCATGAAATAATGTTGAATTTTATCAAAAGCTTTTTCTGCATCCATTGAGATGATCATATGATTTTATCCCTCATTTTATTAATGTGCTATATCACATTTATTGATTTTCATGTGATGAACTATCTTTGCATCCCAGGAATAAACCTGCTTCCTCATGGTGTATGATTCTTTCGAAGTGCTGTTGAAGTTTCTTTGCTAATGTTTTGTTGAGGATTTTGGCATCTGTGTTCATCAGGGATGTTGAACGTTAATTTTCTTTTCTTGTAGTGTGCTTGCCTGGTTTTGGTAACAGGGTAATAATGGCCTTGTAAAATGAGTTTGGAAGTTTTCCCTCCTGTTCAGTTCTTTGGAAGAGTTTGAGATAGAATGGTTAATTTCTTTAAAGTGTTGGTAGAATTTACCAGTGAAGCCATCTGGTCTTGGAACTATTTTTGGTTGAGAGGTTTTTTATTTAACTGATTCAATCTCCTTACTAGTAATTTGTTCATATTTTTTATTTGTTTATGATTCAGTCTTGGTAGGTTGTATGTTTGTAGGAATTTATCCATTTCTTCTAGGTTATCTAATTTGTTGGCATAAAATTGCTCATAGTAATTTCTTATGATTCTTTATCTTTGTGTTATCAGTGGTAATGTATCCCCTTTCACTTCTGATAATATTGAGTCTTCTCTTTTCTGCCTAGTTAGTCTAGCTAAAGGCTTGCACATCTTTTTATTTTTCTAATCTTTAAAAAAACAGCTCTTAGTTTCAGTGATCGTCTCTTGTATTTCTAGTCCCTGTTTCATTTATGTCTGCCCTAATTTTTATTTCCTTCCTTCAGATAACATTAGGCTTAGTATGTTGTTTAGTTCTTTGAGGTTTTTTAGTTGTTATTTTTGTTAGGTTGTTTATTTGAAACCTTTCTTTTTTATTAATGTAGACTTTATCATTATAAACTTCCCTCTTAGAACTGTTTTTGCTGCACCTCATAAGTTTTAGTATGTTGTGTTTCATTTTCATTTGTCTCAAAATATCTTGTCAATTGCCATTTGATTTCTTCTTCAACCCTTTTGTTCAGGAGCCTGTTGTTTAACCTCCACATATTTGTGGTATTTCTGGTTTTCCTTCTATAACGGATTTTAGTGTCATACCATTGTAGTCGGAAAAGATACAGTGATTTCAGGTATACTATGACCTAAGACATGTTCTATCATGGAGAGTATTCCATGTATGCTTGGGAAGAATGTGTATTCGTCTCTTCTGCATGTCTGTTTGGTCCATCTGGTATTATGTGTGGTTTAAGTCCAATGTTTCCTTATTGATTTTCTTTTTGGATGATTATCTATCCATTGTTGAAAATGGGGTATTGAAGTTCTGAAATACTGATTTGGTGCCTCTTCCTGCCTTCAGGTCAGTTACTGTTTGCTTTATATATTAGGGTGCTCTGATGTTGGAGGAATAAAAATTTATAATTGTATGTCTTCTTTATAAACAAATTTACTCTTTATATAATGACCTTCTTTGTCCCTTGTTACAGTATTTGATTTCAAATTTATATAAGTATAGCTACCACTGCTCTCTTTTGGTTTCCATTTGAATAGAATATCTTTTTCCATCCCTTTACTTTCAGTCTAAGTGTGTCATTAAAGGTGAAATGAGACTCTTGTTATCAGCAGACAGTTGGGTCTTTTTTTTAATTCATAAAACCACTCTATGTCTTTTAATGGGAGAATTTAATTCATTTGCATATAGAGGAATCACTGACAGGTAAGGACTTACTAATTCTATCATATTAATTGTTTCCTGGCTTTTTTGTCATGCTTTTATTCCTTTCTTCTTTTCTTGCTGTCTTTCTTTGTGAATTGATAATTTTGTTGTGGTATGCTTTGATTCTTATCTCTGTCTTTTGGTTAAGTACTAAAGGTTTTTGATTCTTTGTTATCATGAGGCTTTCATACAACATCTTAGAGTTATGACAGACTATTTTAAGATGATAACTTAACTTGGAATACAAAACAAAAGGGCTACAATTTTACCATGTCATTTTATGCTTTGAAATCACAATTCACATCTTTTTATATTGTGAATCCATTAAAAATTATTGCAGTTATAGTTATTTTTGTCTTTTAACTTTTATACTAAAGTTATAGGAGATTTACCCATCACCATCACAATATTAGAGTATTCTGAACTTAACTGTATTTTGGCCCATGAATTTTATACTTTCATGTGTTTTCATGTTCCTAATTAATTAACATGCTTTCATTTCAGATGGAAGAACTCCTTTGAACAACTCCTTTGAACAACTTCTGTATAAACTCCTTCAGCTTTTGTTTGTCTATGAAAACTCTGTCTCTCCAATTCTACAGGACAAGTTTGCTGGATAGAGTATTCTTGGCAGTTTTTTTTTTTTTTCCACACTTTGAATATATCTTCCCAATCCCTTATGGCCTGCAACATTTTTGCTGAAAAATCTGTTAATCTTATGGGGATTCCCACATATAAACAAGTTGCTTTTCTCTTGTTGCTTTTACGATTCTGTCTTTAACTTCTGATAATTTCATTATAGTGTGTCTCTGTGTAGATCTCTTTAGATTAAGCTTCTTTGGAGGTTTTTGGGCTTCCTCAATCTGCATATCTCTTTCCCCATATTACAGATGTTTTTAGGCATTATTTCTTTGAATATGCTTTCTGCCCTTTCTTTTCTTCTCTTTCTTGAAGAACTGTAATGCATATATTGGTCCACTTAATGGTGTCCCGTAAGTGATCTTCACTTTTTTCTATTCTTCTTTCTTTTTGCTCTTTTGATTGGATGACTTCCACTGCCTTGTCTGATTCTTTTTTCCATTTGGTCTAGTCTGCTTGTGAAGCCCTGTATTGAATTTTTCAGTTCACTTATTCTTCAAATCTATGATTTCTGTTTGGTACTTTTTAATATTTTGTCTCTTTGTTGAAACTCACACTTTGTTCAGGCTTTATTCTTCTGACCTCAGTAAGCATCTTCATTACCATTATTTTGAACTTTCTGTTTGGTAATTCACCTATTTCCACTTCGTTAAGGTCAGCTCCTATAGATCTTTTTATTTGTTTGAAACATCCCTGTTTCTTTACTTTCCTTGACGCTCTGTTGTTTTTTGTATAAAGCAGCCACTTTTCCCAGTTTTGACAGATTGGCCTTGTGTAGGATATGAACCTCCTTAATCAGCCTGGGCTGGTGGTTGAAATCATTGTCTTTGTTCTTAGTGGCTTCCATAGTTGAGGGTGTTCTAAGACCCATCAGTGTCCTCAAAGATGTGGTTAATGCTCATATGCCTGTTTAGGCTCCTGGACAACTGCTAGTTGCCGGCTGCTTTAACCACCTGATGCAGGTAAATTGGAAGCCCAATTATCAGGCAGGAGCTGGAAAAGTCAGAATATGACATATGTAGTCTAGCCCCTATCAAGAAGAATCCAGGAGCTGGATGTTTCTGCTTCCTCACTCTGTGCTGAGGCAAGGGAAATAGTTGCTCTGAATGCTTCTGTGTCCAAGTAAAACAGCCTTTGTTTTTAGTGGTCCCAGGGACTTATGAATGCCGAACCCTTTCAGCTCCCAGAGTTAGGTGATTTGGGGATTAGTCCCTTAGGTGGCAGTTGAAAACTAGGGTGCTATGTGTGTGGACAAGCTCCTTCCAGGAGAGAAGATAAAAAATTGGTCTTACTTGGAGCTGGGGGAGATAGCAGGGGACATGCCCACCAGCTTTACCAGGCTCACAAAAGGATCCCAGTGAGCTTCCACATGCAGACTAACTGGAAGCCAGAACCACAGGCAGCAGCTAGGAAAATATACAGCTTCCTTCCAGGCAGAAACTGGGAGATGGGCATTTTTTTGTCCTCTCCCTCCATGCTGGCTCTGGGTGTATAGATATGGGTAGTCCTCATCCATTTAAAAACTCTTTCTTTGTTTGCTATAGTACTGTGGGACTCATGAATGCAAGCCCAATTGACTTTCAGTGGTAGGTTATTTTGGGGTCCATCCCTCAGGTGGCAGTTTTAAAAGTCAGGGTTCTAAATGTGTAGACAAGCTCCCTCCAGGGCCATGCAGGAGATTTGGCTTTATTGTTGAAGGAAGCTGGGGGGAGAGTGCAGAGTAAGTACCCACTGGCTCTTTTGGGCTCTGCGCAGGATTCCAGTAAGCTGAAATGCAAGCTGATTAGAAGCTGGACCCTCAGACAGTAGCTGGGAAAGTATGTAGTCCAACACCCTCCAGGAAGAAATTGGGAGATAAGCATTTGTGTGTGTTCCCTCTGCTCTGAGCTTGGGGAGATAGCCAGAGGGAGTGCTCAAGCACCTTGTAAAAACTGCTTATTTTTTTGCTATAATACTATGGGACTTGTGAAGGGAAGCCCTTTTGGCTCTCAGAGCTAGATGATTTGGGGGGCTGTCCCTCAGGTGGCAGCCTTAAAAGTTGGGGCATTAGAAATATAGTCCAAACACTGCACTAATTGGGAAGAGGCTGGAGTTGGTGGTTTCAAAAAGATTATAAGGCGCTGTTCTTGGGTGGGGTTTATAGTAAGAGTGTGTCTCATCCTTTCCTACACATTTCTGAGTGGGTGTTTTCTCAGTTTCCCAATGTGTAGGAGTCACTAAAGTAGTTTCTTGATATCTTTCAGAGGGAATTGATCTGTGTGTAGGTGTATATTCAGTGCATCCATGGAAGGAGGGAAATTCAGGAGTCTCTTGTGTGACCATCTTGAGGTACCTGTTGATCTTTTCTAATAACCGACTCTTGGTTTCATCAACTTTCCATTTGTTTTTCTGTTTTGTTTATATATAGTGTAATATTTATTTTCCCAGCTGCTGGCCTTGGGTTAAGGTTTTTCTACTTCCTTAAGGCAAAAAGTTAGATTGTTGATATGAGATCTTTATTCTTTTTTAATGTAAGCCTTTACAGCTATAAATTTCCCTCTCTTCACTTCTTGTGCTGCATCCCGTATTTCTTTTCATTGGTCTCAAGGTATTTTGTAGTTTCTCTTGTAATTTCTTCCTCGACCCATTGGTTGTTTAAAAGCGTGCTGTTTAATTTCCACATATTTGTGAATTTTCGTTTCCCTTCTGTTACTGAGTTCTAGTTTTGTTCCATTGTGATAGCAAAAGACTCATTGTATGATTTCAGTAGTTTTTTTGTTTTTTTGCGGTACACGGGCCTCTCACTGTTATGGCCTCTCCCGTTGTGAAGCACAGGCTCCAGACGCGCAGGCTCAGCAGCCATGGCTCACGGGCCCAACCACTCTGCAGCGTGTAGGATCTTCCTGGACTGGGGCACGAACCCATGTCCCTTGCATCGGCAGGCGGACTCTCAACCACTCCGTCACCAGGGAAGCCCATCCTTGTTGATTTTTGTTCCAGTAGTTCTGTAGTTGATAGAATACCAACAATTGTCAATAGTAATGAATTTTCTCAATTTCTCTTTCTGCTCTATCAGTTTTTGCTTCATGCATTCTCTCATTTGATTCATATACATATAGGAACGTTACATCTTCCTGGTGGATTGATTCATGATTATTAAGTAATGTCCCTCTGTCTCTAATAAATTTCTTTGCTCTGAAATCTACTTTAGTATCCTACTGATTTTTAAAATTGACTGCATGATATGTCTTTTTCCTCCCTTTTGCTTTCAATCTACCTATGTCATTGACTTTGATAAACAGCATACATTATGATTTTTAATCCACCCTCACAATCTCTGTTTCGAATGGTGTAATGAGAACTGTTACTTGCTGATATGTCTGGGCTTATGTTTAACCCTTTTATTATTTATTTTACATTTGTTTCCTCTGGTTCTCATTTTTCTGTTACTTGTTTTTCTGTGGGTTATTTGATTATTATTTAAGATTCCATTTGGATTCATTCTTAATGTTTTTTAGTGCATCTCTTTGTAGTTTTCTTAGTGGTTGCTCTGAGTATTAGACAGTATACATACATGCCTTTTCATGGTATATTACCACTTGTAGTTAAGTGTGAAAACATTACTTTCATTTAGGTCCCTTTATCTTTTCAATTTTTAAATATCATTTTCTAGAGTATGAGTATTATAATTTTTGCTTCAGTCATCACATGTGATTTTAAAATCTTGTGGGTAGAAGGAAGATCTATTATATATACTCACATTTGTGTTTTCATTTTTTCTTCCTAATACTCCAGTATTTCTTTTTATCATTTACTTCCATTTGAAGAACTTCCTTTAGACATTGTTTAAGGGTAGGTCTGCTAGCAACAAATTCTTTTAGTTTTCCTTCATCTAAATACATGTTCATTGCACTTCATTACTAAAGAACAGTTTTGCCAGATGCACATTCATCAGCTGACAGTCTTTTCTTTCAGCACTTGCAGAAAAAGATTGTGCCATCTCCTTGTAAGCTCCAACGTTTCAAATGATATCTGCTGTCATCTGAATTGGTGTGTTCCCCTCTCCCCTATGGGTAATGAGTCATTTCTTTCTGGCTGCTTTCAATACTTTTTTGGGCTTTAGTTTTCATAATTTTAAATATGATGTCTTAGTGTGGATATATTAGGATTTACTTAATAGTCACTTGGCTTCTTGAATCTGCACACTTAGGTCTTTTGCCAAATATGGGAAGTTTTCAGCCATTATTTATTTAAATAGTTTTTCAGTCCCATTCTCTCTTTCTGAGACTCTGATAACATAAATGCTAGCTTTTTTATTCTTGTCCCAGAGATTCTTTTTTTATCCCAGTCTATTTACTCTCTGTTTTTCAGATTTGCTAAGTTCTATTGACCTGTCCTCAAATTCTCTGATTCCATTTTCTGTCATATCAACTCTACCATCGACCCACTCCAATGAGTTTTAAATTTTCTAATTTTTAGTTGTATCATTTCCACCTCACTTTTTGTATACCTTCTTTTTGTTTGAATTTTGTACTTTTTCCTTTGTTTCAAGAGAACTTACAATTGCTTGAAGCATTTTTATGATGTCTGCTTTACTGTCCCATCTCAGTATTGGTGTCAGGTGATTATCTTTTCTAATTTGTGATTCCTGGTTCTTGGTATGATGGGTAATTTTCTATTGTATCCTGAACATTTAGCTATGATGTTAAGGGACTCGGAATCTTATTTAAATGTTTCATTTTAGCAGAAGGTCACTCTGTCTTTAGGTTTGACCCCCAGGTCCTGGCCTAGCACTATGGGCTGTGTTTGTTCCAATGACAGTTTTCAAAACTCTTGTGATACTATAAATGTGTTTGGTTTATTTGGTAACAGTGTTGCTCCCACTTTTCCCTGCTGGTATTTTGGAGAGTGTGGATGGAGCGTCCCAAAACAGGCTTCTTTGTGTCTCTAGGTAGGGGATGCTGTGGCCCAATATAGGAAAAGTTTCACTGGCTGAGCCACCGATGTATCAGGGTCCCCCTTCCCAGTGTCTCCTGGCCACCTGGTATCTGTCAGTAGGGGAGGAGAATCTCTTCCTCTGCTGGGCAATTTAAGGTGGGGGAGAGGGGACATGTCCTTGCTGGTGCTGCCTAGCTGCCAGGTGTCTTGCATGTAGATGGGGAGTCTCAGGTATGTGGGGATAAAGAACACTTTGTGGGACAGGGGGACAGGTTATTTCTTTGGCAGAATTGCCCTGCCTGCTACCAGCCAACTACCTAGTGTCTCTAGGTGAGGGGAGGGGAGTGTCAGTCCTGTGAGAAAAGAGAGCACCTCTCTTCTCCATTTACTGTTATCAGTGGTCCTAATTGATACCACCTGCAGGTGCTGCTGGGCTCACCTGGTGGTGTCAGCAGGACTTCCGTTCCACCCAGGGAGAAATGAGCCTATTTGGGCTGTCTTTTGCTAGTTTTGGATCCAGGAAATACTGGGCCACTTTCTTCTATAGGGTGGGGGAGTGTAAGAAGCACTGTCACTATGTTGTTATTCTAGTCACAAGGTCCATTCTCCAGGAAGTAGAGCTTATTTCCCCCCCGCCAGGAGTATGAGCTGCACTTAGTAATTACTTTTAACAAACAGGGTATGCAAAGAGAAAAATGGTTGATTTTGTAGTGGAGAAACCTGTCCTACACTACCTATAACAAGTGATCAAGGTTAACATCACCAGGATTAATCATGTTGGCATCATGTACCCCTTGATATGGTACACTTCACTTCTGTGGTATTCTTGCAAAAAGTCCATGATGCAAGTCTAAGGAGAAAACTTCAGAAAATCCCAAACTGAGGGGCATTCAATAAAATAGCTGACTACCTCTTTTCAAGTATCAAGGTCATGAAAGACAGAAACAGTGAAACTGTCAGAGATTTGAGGAGACTAAAGAGACATGATGACTAAATGCAGTGTCAGATCCTAGACTGGATCCTAGATCATAAAAAGGACAATAGTGGAAAATCTGAATACAGTGTGCAGCTCCTAATAGTGATGTCCCAATGTTACTTCCTTAGCTTTAATAAATGTACTATGATTATATAAGCTGTTGATATGAGGAGGAAAAAGTGAAGTTACCAGTTGCCACTGGCATTCTACTGTAAGCAATAGACTTCATTGACTTATATATTTATTGTTATAGACTTGTAAGTTTCTCTTTTTCTTCCCAGTGGTTTATAAGTGTACTCAAGTAGTTTGGTGCTCAAATCATCCCAGATTTGGCCAGTGGGTGGGAATCCCTTCAAACTGGCTCCCCAGTCCTAGTGTCATCCTCCAACATGTTTTTTAACACGTTTTTACTTTCTGGATCCAGAATCATCTTGTACTTACCCTATCCTAACCCTGGAAGCAGCCAGTAAGCCAAGAAGCCAGGGTTTCCACTAATGGAAAATGGTGTTAGAGACTAAGATCTGGATGCTAGATGTGCTCACTGCTACTGGAGCATTCTTCTTGCACTTATCAGTGGACATAGAAAATACATGGGTGTATACACACATATACAAATATATATGCATACAAATATGTATGGGCACATAAGCATGTACAGACACACATATACAAATCTTACCAAATCTTAAGTTCACACCAATACTTCCCAATTCCCGCTCATCCTCATGGGATTCTTCCCTGCTTTGTCTCATTCCATATTTGTATGACTTTTCTTCCAGAGTGAAAACCCTGGCTCCCAAGAACATAGACATAGGTACTCATTTGCTGAATCCTATAATGCATCCAAAATAGTTTCAAAACTGCTTCACCATACTGCTATAAGAACCAAACCTACTAAAGAGTTTAAGATTTCTTTGTAATTCTAACACACATATAAAAATAAACTGCCCAAGACTGAGGATATATAGTCAAATACTATGTTCATTATTTTTCCTTCTTTCTGACACAAGAGGTAAAAAACTATATATGCTTTTTTCCCTTTGCTCTTTTCACTTAATAACATTTCCTCCATAATATTTCATTAATATCTTCTTTCTCAGACTTTCTCTCACATGCATTTTACTCCATTGTGTATATGCTGCAGTTGATAGAGCCTCCTATGCTTAAACATTCAAGCAATTTTCAATATTTTGCAACTGTAAATAATGCTGTGAAAAAGAACCGTGTGCCTGTGTATATTCATAAAATTGCAAGTGACTCTTTAGATTCTTAGAAGTGTGCTTGCTGTGTCAATAGGTATGTATGTATATACAGTTTAAATATTGGCCAGTTCCCCTCTAAAAGGCTTCTACCATTCTGCATTCCCACCAACAATGTAGTAAAATGTCTATTTCCTAACAGCCTCACATATAGCAGAGTACTGTCAAGCTTTTGAATTTTTGTCAAGCTGATGAGAAATGGTATCTCAGTGTAGTTATTATCTGCATTTCTCTTATCATGAGTGAAGTTGAACATCTTTTCATTTCTTTATACCTCTTTTGGTAAACTGTCTGATCATGTCTTGTGTCCATTTTTCTATAGGACATCTGGTATTTTCCTCTTGATTTTTAAAAGTTCTTACAAAGTGGGGATATTCACCCTTGAACTGTGAAGGATGTTGATTTATATGTTGATATACTTTTCTTCCAATCATTTGTCTTTTGATGTTACTTACAGTATTTTTTTGCCATGTGAAAGGTTTTTGGTTTTTTTGGTTTTTATTGTTTTTTTGTATACTATATTAATCTTTTATTGCCTCTGGACTTTAAGCCAGCAAAGCCATCTGGGCCTGGGAGAAATGACGCTGTAGTGACCATTCAGTGCCCAAGGCAAGGGCACACAGCCAGTCACAGACTGGGTATTTTTCAGACTCTGGACATTAGAGAAATTGAGAAACAATGGTCAATGCCTGGATATAAAGCTGGGTGCTCCCGGTCCTTAGCCCCTGACTGAAGGACTAGGGAGGGCTGTGACTGAAGGCCATGGGTCCTTCGGCTAAATCAGTGGCATGTATGCACAGCCAATGGGCCTAGGACTGCAGGGTTGGGTATTAATGGATGCCTTTCAATCAGCTGTTGGGGGTGGTGCTGAGTGTATTGCTTGGAGATCTCATATGGCTTTGGAGGACTTAAGAAGGGTAAAGATGAAGGCTATTATAATATTGCTCTCCCTCTACAGAACTAGAGTCCAGAACAAAATAGACAGTGACTTTCTCATGTCTCCCAAGAGGCTGAGTACCTTGAGGCTCTTGAGAGGTGAGTGAATAAGGTACATAACCAGGTGTGCAACTTTGTAAAGAAGCAGTTTATTAAAACAAGAAGCCATAAAATATAGAGAAGGACTGCTGCTTAGAAAGCAAGTGATAGACCAACTAATGAACACTGAAAGAAAGCAACATTTCCCCCCCCCCATTCCATTTCAGGAAAGCAGAACATTTCTTAGTGATTTCTGCCACGTTCACACTCACAGGGAAAGAAAAGCAAAGGTCAGAACACATCTTTATGGCATAGATGTTGGCCAGATATAAATTTGGGGTATCCAGAAGGCAGTGTTATAAACTGAACTCTTCCCCCCAGAAGTCACAGGTTGAAGCCCTAATCCCCCAGTATTTGGAATGTAGGGCTTATAAGGAGGTAATTAAGATTAAATGGTGTAATCAACAACAACAAAAAAGGATTAAATGGTAGCATAAAGCTGGGGCCCTAATCCAATAGAGCTGGGGCCCTAATCCAATAGGGCCGGTGTCCTTGTAAGAGTAAGAGCCACCAGAGCTCACTCCCTCTCTCCAGCACATGTACAGAAGAAAGCCTATGTGAGGATGCAGCAAGAAGGCCAAGAAGAGAGACTTCAATAGAAAATAACCCTGCTGACACTTTGCTGTTGGACTTCAGCTTCCAAAACTGAAAAAATAAATTTCTGTTGCTTAAGCCATCCAGCTTCTGGTTTTGTTATGGCAGCATTAGCAAAAGAATAGTTTTGGTACTGAGAGTTATATCTAAAAATATGGAATGGCTTTGGAAATGGGTGATAGATAGAGGCTGGAAGAGGTCTGAGGCACTTGTTATAAAAAGCCTGGATTGCCTCGAACAGACTGTTGGTAGGAATACAGACATTACAAGTGATTATGGTGCAGTTTCAGATAGAAATAAGGAACATGATACTGGAAACTGGAGGAAAGACAGTCCTTGTTATAAAGTGGTAAAGAACCTGGCTTGTGTTCCAGTATTTTGTGGAAAGTAGAAATTGTGATATGAGTGACAAATATTTAGCTGAGGAGATTTCTAAGCAAGGCGTTGAAGGTGCAACCTGGTTTCTCCTTCCTCCTTGTAGTAAAATGTGGGAGTACAGGAATAACTTGAAGGAAATGTCAAGCAGAATTTTGAGGACCAGAATTTAGAGATTTGGAAATTTCTCAGCCTATCCATATTGTAAAAAATGAGAAAGCATGTTCTGGAAAGAATACTATGGTGTGGCTAGACAATGTTTAGGGACTTCCTTGGTGGCACAGTGGTTAAGAATCTGCCTGCCAGGGAAGAGTGTAGGAAGATGGCGGAAGAGTAAGACGCGGAGATCATCTTCCTCCCCACAGATACAGGAGAAATACATCTACACGTGGAACAACTCCTACAGAGCACCTACTGAACGCTGGCAGAAGACCTCAGACCTCCCAAAAGGCAAGAAACTCCCCACGTACCTGGGTAGGGCAAAAGAAAAACAGAAAAAACAGAGACAAAAGAATAGGGACGGGACCTGCACCAGTGGGAGGGAGCTGTGAAGGAGGAAAGGTTTCCACACACTAGGAAGGCCCTTTGTGGGTGGAGACTGCGGGTGGCAGAGGCGGAAGCTTCGGAGCCGCGGAGGAGAGCACGGCAACAGGGGTGCGGAGGGCAAAGCGGAGAGATTCCCACACAGAGGATCGGTGCCAACCAGCACTCACCAGCCCGAGAGGCTTGTCTGCTCACCCGCCGGGGTGGGCGGGGCTGGGAGCTGAGGCTTGGCTTCGGTCGGAGCACAGGGAGAGGACTGGGGTTGACGGCGTGAACACAGCCTGCATGGGGTTAGTGCGCCACGGCTAGCCAGGAGGGAGTCCAGGGAAAAGTCTGGACCTGCCAAAGAGGCAAGAGACGTTTTCTTCCCTCTTTGTTTCCTGGTGCACCAGGAGAGGGGATTAAGAGCGCTGCTTAAAGGAGCTCCAGAAATGGGCGTGAGCTGCGGGATCAGCACGGACCCCAGAGACGGGCCTGAGATGCAAAGGCTGCTGCTGCCGCCACCAAAAAGCCTGTGTGCAAGCACAGGTCACCATCCACACCTCCCCTCCCGGGAGCCTGTGCAGCCCACCACTGCCAGGGCCCCGTGATCCAGGGACAACTTCCCCGGAAGAACACACGGCGCAACTCAGGCTGATGCAACGTCATGCCGGCCTCTGCCACCGCAGGCTCGCCCTGCACTCCGTACCCCACCCTTGCCCAGGCCTGAGTGAGCCAGAGCCCCCAAATCAGCTGCTCCTTTAACCCCATCCTGCCTGAGCGACGAACAGATGCCCTCCGGTGACCTACACACAGAGGCGGGGGCAAATCCAAAGCCGAACCCCAGAAGCTGTGCGGACAAAGAACAGAAAGGGAAATTTCTCCCAGGAGCCTTGGGAGCAGCGGATTAAATATCCACAGTCAACTAGATACACCCTGCATCTGCGGAATACCTGAATAGACAAAGAATCATCCCAAATTGAGGTGGACTTTGGGAACAACGGTATATTATTTTTTACCCCTTTTCCTCTTTTTGTGACTGTGTATATGTATGCTTCTGTGGGAGATTTTGTCTCTATAGTTTTGCTTTCACCATTTGTCCTAGGGTTCTGTCCGTCCATTTTCTTTTGGGGTTTTTTTGTTGTTTTTTTCTTTAAAAATAATTGTTTTCCTTGATAATTATTTTGTATTTTAATAACTTTATTTTATTTTATCTTAATTTATTTACTTTTATTCTTTCTTTCTTTTTCCCTTTCTCTCTCTCTCTCTCTCTTTCTTTCTTTCTTCCTTCCTTTTCTCCCTTTTATTCTGAGCCGTGTGGATAAAAGGCTCTTGGTGCTGCAGCCAGGATTCAGTGCTGTGCCTCTGAGGTGGGAGACCCAACTTCAGGACACTGATCCACAAGAGACCTCCCAGCTCCACGTAATATCAAACAGTGAAAATCTCCCATAGATCTCCATCTCAACCCAACACCTAGCTTCAAGCAACAACAAGCAAGCTACAGTGCTGGACACCCTATGCCAGACAACTAGCAAAACAGGAACACAACACCACCCATTAGCGGAGAGGCTGCCTAAAATCATAAGAAGTCCACAAACACCCCAAAACACACCACCAGACGTGGACCTACCCACCAGAAAGACAAGACCCAGCCTCATCCACCAGAACACAGGCACTAGTCCCCTCCACCAGAAAGCCTACACAACCCACTGAACCAACTTTAACCACTGGGGACAGACACCAAAAACAATGGGAACTACGAACCTACAGCCTGCAAAAAGGAGACCCCAAAGACAGTAAGATAAGCAAAATGAGAAGACAGAAAAACACACAGAAGATGAAGAAACAAGATTAACACCGACCAGACCTAACAAATAAACAGGAAATAGGCAGTCTACCTGAAAAAGAATTCAGAATAATGATAGTAAACATGATCCAAAATCTTGGAAATAGAATAGACAAAATGCAAGAAACATTTAACAAGGACCTAGAAGAACTAAAGATGAAACAAGCAATGATGAACAACACAATAAATGAAATTAAAAATACTCTGGAAGGGATCAATAGCAGAATAACTGAGGCAGAAGAACAGATAAGTGACCTGGAAGATAAAATAGTGGAAATAACTACTGCAGAGCAGGATAAAGAAAAAAGAATGAAAAGAACTGAGGACAGTCTCAGAGACCTCTGGGACAACATTAAACGCACCAACATTCAAATTATAGGGGTCCCAGAAGAAGAAGAAAAAACGAAAGGGACTGAGACAATATTTGAAGAGATTATAGTTGAAAATTTCCCTAATATGGGAAAGGAAATAGTTAATCAAGTCCAGGAAGCACAGAGAGTCCCATACATGATAAATCCAAGGAGAAACACACCAAGACACATATTAAACAAACTGTCAAAAATTAAATACAAAGAAAATATATTAAAAGCAGCAAGGGAAAAACAACAAATAACACACAAGAGAATCCCCATAACGTTAACAGCTGATCTCTCAGCAGTAACTCTGCAAGCCAGAAGGGAGTGGCTGGACATATTTAATGTGATGAAGGAGAAAAACCTACAACCAAGATTACTCTACCCAGCAAGGATCTCATTCATATTTGATGGAGAAATTAAAACCTTTACAGACAAGCAAAAGCTGAGAGAGTTCAGCACCACAAAACCAGCTTTACAACAAATGCTAAAGGAACTTCTCTAAGCAAGAAACACAAGAGAAGGAAAAGACTTACAATAACAAACCAAAAGCAATTAAGAAAATGGGAATAGGAACATACATATCGATAATTACCTTAAATGTAAATGGATTAAAGGCTCCCACAAAAAGACACAGACTGGCTGAATGGATACAAAAACAAGACCCATATATATGCTGTCTACAAGAGACCCACTTCAGACCTAGGGACACATACACACTGAAAGTAAGGGGATGGAAAAAGATATTACATGCAAATGGAAATCATAACAAAGCTGGAGTAGCAATTCTCATATCAGACAAAATAGATTTTAAAATAAAGACTATTAAAGGGACAAAGAAGGACACTACATAATGAACAAGGGATCGATCCAAGAAGAAGATATAACAATTGTAAATATGTATGCACCCAACATAGGAGCACCTCAATACATAAGGCAAATACTAACAGCCATAAAAGGGGAAATCAACAGTAACACATTCACAGTAGGGGACTTTAACACCCCACTTTCACCAATGGACAGATCATCCAAAATGAAAATAAATAAGGAAACACAAGCTTTAAATGATACATTAAACAAGATGGACTTAATTGATATGTATAGGACATTCCATCCAAAAACAGCAGAATACACATTTTTCTCATGTGCTCATGGAACATTCTCCAGGATAGATCATATCTTGGGTCACAAATCAAGCCTTAGTAAATTTAAGAAAATTGAAATCGTATCAAGTATCTTTTCCGACCACAACGCTATAAGACAAGATATCAATTACAGGAAAAGATCTGTAAAAAATACAAACACATGGAGGCTAAACAATACACTACTTAATAACGAAGTGTTCACTGAAGAAATCAAAGAGCAAATCAAAAAATACCTAGAAACAAATGACAATGGAGACACAACAACCCAAAACCTATGGGATGCAGCAAAAGCAGTTCTAAGAGCGAAGTTTATAGCAATACAATCCTACCTTGAGAAACAGGAAACATCTCGAATGAACAACCTAAACTTGCAGCTAAAGCAATAAGAGAAAGAAGAACAAAAAACCCCCCAAAACTTAGCAGAAGGAAAGAAATCATAAAGATCAGATCAGAAATAAATGAAAAAGAAATGAAGGAAACAACAGCAAAGATCAATAAAACTAAAAGCTGGTTCTTTGAGAAGATAAACAAAATTGATAAACCATTAGCCAGACCCATAAGGAAAAAAGGAAGAAGACTCTAATAAATGGAATTAGAAATGAAAAAGGAGAAGTGACAACTGACACTGCAGAAATACAAAGGAACATGAGTACTACAAGCAACTCTATGCCAATAAAATGGACAACCTGGAAGAAATGGACAAATTCTTAGAAATACACAACCTGCCAAGACTGAATCAGGAAGAAATAGAAAATATGAACAGACCAATCACAAGCACTGAAATTGAAACTGTGATTATAAATCTTCCAACAAGGCTTCCCTGGTGGCGCATTGTTTGGGAGTACGCCTGCCGATGCAGGGGGCGCGGATTCGTGTCCTGGTCTGGGAGGATCCCGCGTGCCGTGGAACGGCTGGTCCCGTGAGCCATCTCTGCTGAGCCTGCGCGTCTGGAGCCTGTTACTCCGTGGTGGGAGAGGCCACAACAGTGAGAGGCCCGTGTACTGCAAAAAAAAAACAACAAACAAACAAAAAATAAAAACAAAAAGAAAACAAAACAAAACAAATCTTCCAACAAACAAAAGCCCAGGAACAGATGGCTTCACAGGCGAATTAATCAAACATTTAGAGAAGAGCTAACACCTATCCTTCTCAAACTTCCAAAATATAGCAGAGGGAGGAACACTCCCAAACTCATTCTACGAGGCCACCATCATCCTGACACCAAAACCAGACAAGGATGTCACAAAGAAAGAAAACTACAGGCCAATATCACTGATGAACATAGACACAAAAATCCTCAACAAAATACTAGCAAACAGAATCCAACAGCACAGTAAAAGGATCATACACCATGATCAAGTGGGGTTTATTCCAAGAATGCAAGGATTCTTCAATATACGCAAATCAATCAATGTGATACACCATATTAACAAACTGAAGGCGAAAAACCATATGATCATCTCAATAGATGCAGAGAAAGCTTTTGACAAAATTCAACACCATTTATGATAAAAACCCTGCAGAAAGTAGGCATAGAGGGAACTTTCCTCAACATAATAAAGGCCATTTACGACAAACCCACAGCCAAGATCGTCCTCAATGGTGAAAAACTGAAAGCATTTCCACTAAGATCAGGAACAAGACAAGGTTGCCCACTCTCACCACTCTTATTCAACATAGTTTTGGAAGTTTTAGCCACAGCAATCAGAGAAGAAAAGGAAATAAAAGGAATCCAAATCGGAAAAGGAGTAAAGCTGTCACTGTTTGCAGATGACATGATACTATACATAGAGAATCCTAAAGATGCTACCAGAAAACTACTAAAGCTAATCAATGAATTTGGAAAAGTAGCAGTATATAAAATTAACGCACAGAAATCTCTGGCATTCCTATACACTAATGATGAAAAATCTGAAAGTGAAATCAAGAAAACACTCCCATTTGCCATTGCAACAAAAAGAATAAAATATCTAGGAATGAACCTACCTAAGGAGACAAAAGACCTGTATGCAGAAAATTATAAGACACTGATGAAAGAAATTAAAGATGATACAAATAGATGGAGAGATATACCATGTTCTTGGATTGGTAGAGTCAACATTGTGAAAATGACTCTACTACCCAAAGCAATCTACAGATTCAACGCAATCCCTATTAAACTACCACTGCCATTTTTCACAGAACTAGAACAAAAAATTTCACAATTTGTATGAAAACACAAAAGACCCCGAATAGCCAAAGCAATCTTGAGAACGAAAAACGGAGCTGGAGGAATCAGGCTCCCTGACTTCAGACTATATTACAAAGGTACAGTAATCAAGACAGTATGGTACTGGCACAAAAAAAGAAATATAGATCAATGGAACAGGATAGAAAGCCCAGAGATAAACCCATGCACATATGGTCACCTTATCTTTGACAAAGGATGCAGGAATGTACAGTGGAGAAAGGACAGCCTCTTCAATAAGTGGTGCTGGGAAAACTGGACAGGTACATGTAAAAGTATGAGATTAGAACACTCCCTAACACCATACACAAAAATAAGCTCGAAATGGAGTAAAGACCTAAATGTAAGGCCGGAAAGTATCAAACTCTTAGAGGAAAACGTAGGCAGAACACTCTATGACGTAAATCACAGCAAGATCCTTTTTGACCCACCTACTAGAGAAATGGAAATAAAAACAAAAATAAACAAATGGGACCTATTGAACTTAAAAGCTTTTGCACAGCAAAGGAAACCATAAAAAAGACTAAAAGGCAACACTCAGAATGGGAGAAAATAAGCTGTGACAAAGTGAGAGAGTGGCATGGACATATATACAGTACCAATTGTAAAATAGCTAGTGGGAAGCAGCCGCATAGCACAGGGAGATCAACTCAGTGCTTTGTGACCACCTAGAGGGGTGGGATAGGGAGGGCGGGAGGGAGGGAGACGCAAGAGGGAAGAGATATGGGAACATATGTATATGTATAACTGATTCACTTTGTTATAAAGCAGAAACTAACACACCATTGTAAAGCAATTATACTCCAATAAGGAGAAAAAAAAAAAAAAAAAAAAGAATCTGCCTGCCAGTGCAGGGAACACGGGTTTGAGCCCTGGTCCAGAAAGATCCCACATGCCGTGGAGCAACTAAGCCTGTGTGCCACAAGTACTGAGCTTGCACTCTAGAGCCTATAAGCCACAACTACTGAGCCCTTTTGCCACAACTATTGAAGCCCACATGCGACAACTACTGAAGCCCACGTGCCTAGAGCCCATGCTCCACAACAAGAGAAGCCACCTCAATGAGAAGCACGCGCAACACAACGAAGAGTAGCCCCCACTCGCCGCAACTTGAGAAAGTGCGTACGCAACAAAGAAGACCCAACACAGCCAAAAATAAATAAATAAAATAAATAAAAAAGACAGAGAGGTAAGTTTGGAAGCAATCAACCATCTTAGTAGAACTAAAGGTGACCTAGATGGGACAGAATGAAGGCAGGCTGTCAGATTTCTGAGATTCTACAAGAAGGGAAAATAGAGCTATCTATCTGACTACAAACACATTATCCATCAAGAAAAGGAAAGAATGACCCCAAAGGTGAAAGAGAGACCAGCAGGTCTGCCATTTCCAAAACAGGCCCAGAGAATAAATGTCTGAGGAGCCGTATGGTTCTTCCATGGTTTCAGTGGGCCAGGTATCACCGCTGCCATCCCAGTGAGACCAGAAGGTGGGTCTGCCACCCCAGTGGGACCAGAGGGCAGGATACATAGCTAAAGATTATTCTCAAGCCTTAACAACTAACATAATTTGCCTTGCAAGGTTTTAAACTTGCTTGGGACACAGCAATCCTTCTTTCTACTTTTAGAATGGAAATGTGAATTCTCTGATTATCCTATCATTGTATTTTGGAAGCGAATAACTTGTCTGGTTCACAGGTTCACAGCTGGAAAGAGACTGTGCCAAAGGATGAAACATACCTCTACTCTCATCCACACTCAATTTAGAAGAGATTTTGAATTTAGAGTTGATACTGGAATGGGTTAAGATGTTTGCAGCTTTTAAGATGTGGTGAATGTATTTTGTATGTGAAGAATATGAATCTGGGGGGTCCAGAGGGCTGAGTTGTTAAGTCTGAATTGTTCCCCCTAATTCATACATTGAAGCCATAACCTACAATGTGACTTTTAAAGGTAAATATTATGAGGTTATAGGGTGGAGCCCTAACCCAGTATGGCTGGTGTCCTCAGAAGAAGAGAGATACCAGGGAAGCACACACACAGAAAAAAGGCCATTCAGGACTCAGCAAGAATGCAATCATCTGCAAGCCAAGGGGCGAGACTTCAGGAAAAACCAAACTGCCTACACATTGATCTTAGACTTCCAGTCTCAAGAACTTTGAAAAAACAAACTTCTGTTCTTTAAGCCACCACGTCTGTGGTATTTTGTTATGGCAGCCCTAGCAAATTAAAACACATTGCTAGTGCAAGAAGTAAACCATAAATCAACTATCTTAAGATCACTGAAAGAATGCAACATTTTTTTCCTCGACTGAATTTAAGGAAAGTGGAACATTTCCTAGTGATATCTGCCATCTACACACTCATGGGGAAAAGAAAGGAAACGTCAAGAGAACAGCTCTTGTGGCAGGAGGTGATGGCCAGACTTGGTCCTCTTATGTCTGTGGAGGTGAGACTTCTGGCTAAAGCCACGACCGCACTCCCTGCACACATATGGCTTCTCTCCTGAATGGGTCCGCTGATGTCTGATGAGGGCTGACTTGAAGCCAAAGCCACGTCCACACTCATCACACACACACGGCTTTTCTCCTGAGTATGTCCTCTGGTCAGAGGTGAGGTGGGTCTTCTGACCAAGTCTTTGCTCACATACTCCGTACACATCAGCCTCCTCCCCTGAATGTGTCCTCTGGTGTCTGGTGAGGAGTGACTTGAAGCCAAAGGTACGTCCACACTCAGAGCACAGATAAGGCTTCTCCCCAGTATGCGTCCTCTGGTGTCTGATGAGGGTGACCTTCTGACCAAAACCACGCCCACACTCAGGGCACACATAAGGCTTCTCACCCGTGTGTGTCCGCTGGTGGCCCATGAGGGAGACTTTCTGGCTAAAGCCACGCCCACACTCAGAGCACATGTAAGGCTTCTCCCCTGTGTGTGTTCTCTGGTGTCTGATGAGAGTGACCTTTTGGCGAAAGCTGTGCCCACACTCGGCACAAACATAAGGCTTCTCCCCTGAGTGTGTGACCTGATGACTGAGGAGCAGCGACTGCTGCCTGAAGCCACGCCCACACTCAAGGCACAAGAAGGGCCTCTCAGCCGAATGTGAGCTACGGTGTTGGAGGAGTGATGCCTTCTGGCAAAAGCCTCTTCCACACTCTGGACACACAAAAGGCTTCTCCTCCAAGTGTGTCCTCTGGTGCAGGATGAGGGCAATCTTCTGGCGAAAGCCTCGCCCACACTCCTGACATACAAAGGGTCTCTCCCCAGAGTGTATCCTCTTATGGTTAGTTAGGGAGGATGTATACCTGAAGTGTCGCCCACACTCCCTACACATGTAGGGCTTCTCCCCTGAGTGTTTCCTCTGGTGTATGGTGAGGGAGGACTTCCGGCCAAAGCCTCGCCCACACTCCCTACAACTATAGGGCTTCTCCCCCGTGTGTGTCCTCTGGTGCTTGATGAGGTCTGACCTCTGGTAGAAGCTTCTGCCACATTCAGGGCACACATGAAGCTTCTGGAGGCTAAAGAGGCTTGACTTTGTGCTAAGTCCTAGTCTGTATTTTTCACATATGACTGCTCCAGATTCTGAGATGTCTGCCCCTGTCAACATTGCATCTGTCTCCTCAGGGATCACCCCCTGATCTATTCCTCCACCACTGTTGCCTTCCTGGTCTACTGGCTGACCTTGAGATGGGCTGAAGAATGCCCTTGAAGTCCTGCTCAGCCGCAGCCTCCCAAACACAGTGCAAGAGCCTTCTCTCTCTCCATCTTCTGCTTTGTTACTCGAGCAGCTTGGAGCTTCTAGTAGGAAGTGGCTTCCTGCAGATGAACCTGGGAAGATCTGAGGGAAGTGACCGCAGAGCACATATTGATGGAGGCACTGTGGACTGGAAAAACTCACTGGACAGGACAGATGGGGCTGGAATTCTGTTCTTGGTTCTGCTGGAGAGAAAGTGTCGGTCAGAATCACCACAGGTACCTTGTGGATGGTAACACTTGTCCAGCAGTCATTCCTCAGATGTTCCCACAGCAAAGATTTCCTTCACAGACCTACCTTTCATCCCAGGGTGACACATTAATGTATATCCTTTTACAACACATAAAACCCACACAATGAGCCAGCTCTAAATATCAGCCCAGCTTAAATAGTTTTAAGAAAGCATCACAGGCAGCTCTAGCCCTACAAATTGCTGCCATTAGAGTTGTACATCTGCCCCCAATACAATTATCTTACAAGCCACAGTCATTAACACTGATGTAAACAATATCTACAAATATATGCTTTTACTGAGAGTTAAACTACATAACTTATTACAAATTTCTTTAGGGACATTTCCTACAGGAAAGGATGGAGTCAAAAAAGGGAGTCACTCCACCTAGAGGCCCCATGGTGGAGGCAATAGAGAGGACAGGTCAGAGACCCATGTGGGAAATGAACTGGAAGGTGTTTCCCCCATCCTAAACAAGTATTTCCTAGAGCATTATGCAGTGGGTTCTCTATCTGGGAGTGTGAATTCAGCAGTAAAACACAAAAACATAGTCTAGGCCTGCAACCCATTAAAGGATTTTGACTCCACCAAGACCTGCTTTTCGCAGTGTTTTTTTTTTTTTTTAACTGTTGTAAATGGAAAAATTTCCACCTAAAATAGCTCCAACAGATATCAAATTTGTATGCCTTGCTCCATTACTCTGCTTCTAACTGCCAGAAGCCTTTGCAGACCTACCTGATTCTTTCTTCATCAATCAAAAGTATTTTATGAACCGTCTATAACACTGGGCAGCAAACTACAGCCAACTAGGTGTTTTGTAAATAAAGGTCTATTAGACCACAGCCACACTCTGTCTTCATGTTGTGTCTATGGAAGCTTTCACATACAACAACAAAGGTGAGTAGTTGCAACACAGAACATAAAGGCTACAAAGACTAAAATATTTACGACCTGACCCTTTTACAGAAAACTACTCATTCCATCTGGTCTAAGAGGCTAGTTTTCAATACTAACAAGAAGAGCTACCATGAAACCCCTTCCTAACACTTAAAAGCCCCTCAGCAAACTATTCAGTAAATTTAGTTCTCTGTGTGTGTGTGTGTGTGTGTGTGTGTGTGTGTTGCTAGACCTAGAAGCTCCTGTGAAATGGCCTTGATAATCACAAGTGCTGACCCTGCTGGACTTTCACTGTGAAAGTGAACATCCTTTCAGTCAGGGGTCCCACCATGGTTGGTCTCTAGTTCAGCTCATTGAACTATCAGTCAGTTTCTTTTGTTAAGCTAGGCTGTCCACATTTTCAAAATTCGTGGCATGTATGTACGTTTCTGGCCTGCAGTTTCCAAGAAATACTTTGTTGTAATTCTAAAGTTCTGACAGCTGAGCTTTCAGTATTGCACTACTGACTCCTTGTCTGTGATGGGGAGAGAAAAGCAGCCCCTGCCTTCTCCTTGGCCTGTTTATTCTCCTGCCTAGGCATAAAGTCTAAGGCCAGTGGTAAACGGCACATCATTACAGGTGTGCCGTTCAGTGTCTTCTGTATAAAATACGGTGACTGATTTAAATAGTTAACGCTGCCCTTATGGGAACTATAGCCTCTAATATGACTACTCATTCATCATTTTTGTGCCTATCTAGTAATGTGGCAAATTTTAGCTAAAAGTGATTAAGAATTACAAAGTTCACTTTGGTTTTAAACATCCAGAAGTTCCTCAATAGAAGGAGAAATAAAAAACAAAATGTTACCAAGGTAATGCTTTTCACTTAGTCACAAAAATTTCCATGATGTAGAAAAAAGTTAATCAGTTTATAAATTCTTTTATAATCTACAGCTGCTCTCATGCCAATTGATTTTTCAGACCAGTAACTACTTCAGTAATTGTACATGAACTTAAACGTTCCAAAGGAAAAAAAAATCCATGTCTAATGGCTCCTTAAAGAAATTTTGCCTTCTGCAGCTGCAGTTGTGAGAAAGGAAAGTATAGCAGTGAGTTAAACAAATGACCATAGACACTGGATTACAGCAGAAGAAAGAATGCTGTGCATTCACTGCTTTTAAACAATTTAAAGAATTTTAAGACTTGGTCCACAAATGTAGAAAGGGAACATTTTCAATATTAATCAGAATTAATCCCTGGAAATTGGACAACTTTCATAATATGCCATCTCCGTGATTTTAAGAAAATATAAAAGAAGTATTAGCATATGTGATGGTTAATTTTATGTATTAACTTTGCTGGTCACAGGTTGCCATGACAGAGGAAAATTAGACTTCCTCAATATTAAATATCTGCTCATCAAAAGTTATTGTTAAGAAAATGAACAGAAAAGTTTCAGACTGAGAGGATGTTTGCAAAATGTACAAATGACAATGGACTGGTATCCAGGATTAATAAAGAACTCATAGAACTCAATAATAAAAACAATGCAGAAAAATTGGGAAAAGATTTGAATGTATGCCTCACAGAGTAAGGTATATGATGCATATTAATGATCAAAAAGCATACAGAAGGTTTCACTGTCATTAAGTGTCAGCAAAATGGAAACCCCCATGAGATAACTCTACACATCCATCACCAGAAATAAAATGAAAACTGTCGGGGAAGACGTGAAGTGACAGGAACTCTCATGTGTTTGTTGTTCATGGAAGTGAGAAATTGTACAACCACTCTGGAAAGGTTCTAGTCGTTTCTTATAAAACTACACACACAGTTACCCTATGACTCAGTGTACTGAGTTGAATATTATCCCACCAAAATTAATATCAACCTGGAACATGTGAATGTGGCCTCCTTTTGAAATAGAGTCTTTGCAGATGTAATCAAGTTCAGATGAGGTTATACTGGATTAGAATGAGCTTTAATTCAATGACTGGAATCCTTACGAGGAGAGGGTGATTTGGATACAGATACATATAGAAGGAAGCAGCCTATGTGACCACAGAGGCAGAGATTAGAGTGATACAGCTACAAGCCAAGGAATACTAGCGATTGTAAGCAACCGCCAGAACCTAAGGGAGACAAAGAACAGACTCCATTTCAAAACCTCCAGAAGGAACCAGCCCCTCCAGTATGTTGATGCTGAACTGTGAAAGAATAAATTTCTTTGCTTTAAGCCTCTAAGTTTGTGGTAATTTATTACAGCAACCCTAGAAAACGAATATACCCTAGGTATTTATCCAAAGGAAATGAAAACAAAGGTTTACCAAAAACAAACAAAAAATTCTCAGCAGAAGAATGTTAATAGCAACTTTTTTTTTTCTTTTTGCGGTACGCGGGCCTCTCCCTGTTGTGGCCTCTCCCGTTGTGGAGCACAGGCTCCGAACGCGCAGGCTCAGCTGCCATGGCTCACAGGCCCAGCCGCTCTGCAGCATGTGGGATCTTCCCGGACCGGGGCACGAACCCGTGTCCCCTGCATCGGCAGGCGGACTCTCAACCACTGCACCACCAGGGAAGCCCAATAGCAACTTTTTTAAAATGTCTAAAAACTGGAAGCCATCAAGGTGTCTATTAAGGAGAATGGATAAACAGTCATATATTCATATAATTGAATGCTATTTGATGTTAAAAAAAAAGAACAGACTACTGATGTATGCAACAACATGGATAAAGTTTAAAAACTATACTGAGTTGGGCTTCCCTGGTGGTGCAGTAGTTGAGAGTCCGCCTGCCAATGCAGGGGACACGGGTTCGTGCCCCGGTCCGGGAATATCCCACATGCCACGGAGCGGCTGGGCCCGTGAGCCATGGCTGCTGAGCCTGCACGTCCAGAGCCTGTGCTCCACAATGGGAGAGGCCACAGCAGTGAGAGGCCAGCATACCGCAAGAAAAACAAAAACAAAAAACAAACTACTGAGTGAAAGAAGCCTTAAACAAACAACATATTAAATGATTCCATTTATGCAAAATTGTATGGTGGGCCAAACTAATCAATGGTGAAATAAAATCAGAACAGTGGTACCTCTGAGGGGTAGGAGCAGGTGTTTACTGGGATGGGCCGCAAGGGAACTATGTGGATAACAGTAATGATCTGTATTTTGATAAAGTTTGGGTTTTGGAGGTATATGCATTGTTTGAACTCACAGACTAGTATACTTAAGATTTCGTGGGTATTTTCAGGAAGATGGCGGAAGAGTAAGACGCAGAGATCACATTCCTCCCCACAGATACATCAGAAATACATCTACACGTGGAACAACTCCTACAGAACACCTACTGAACGCTGGCAGAAGACCTCAGACCTTCCAAAAGGCAAGAAACTCCCCACGTAACTGGGTAGGACAAAAGAAACAAGAATAAACAGAGACAAAAGAAAAGGGACAGGACCTGCACCAGTGGGAGGGAGCTATGAAGGAGGAAAGGTTTCCACACACTAGGAAGCCCCTTCCCGGGCGGAGACTGCAGTTGGCGGAGGGGGGAAGATTTGAGGCCGCGGAGGAGAGCACAGCAACAGGGGTGCGTAGGGCAAAGCGGAGAGATTCCTGCACAGAGGATCAGTGCCAACCAGCACTCATTAGCCTGAGAGGCTTCTCTGTTCACCCACTGGGGTGGGTGGGGCTGGGAGCTGAGGCTCGGGCTTTGGTTGGAGCGCAGGGAGAGGACTGGCGGCGTGAACACACCCTGAAGGGGTTAGTGCACGACGGCTAGCCAGGAGGGAGTCCGGGAAAAAGTTTGGACCTGCTGAAGAAGCAAGAGACCTTTTCTTCCCTTTTTGTTTCCTGGTGCACGAGGAGAGGGGATTAAGAGCGCTGCTTAAAGGAGCTCCAGAGACGGGCGCAAGCCGCAGCTACCAGCGCGGACCCCAGAGACGGGTATGAGACGCTAAGGCTGCTGCTGCCACCAGCAAGAAGCCTGTGTGCGAGCACAGGTCACTATCCACACCTCCCTTCCGGGTAGCCTGTGGAGCCTGCCACAGCCAGGGTCCTGGGATCCAGGGACAACTTCCCCGGGAGAACGCACGGTGCGCCTCAGGCTGGTGCAACATCATGCCAGCCTCTGCCGCCGCAGGCTCGCCCCGCATTGTGCCCCTCCCTCTCCCCGGCCTGAGTGAGCCAGAGCCCCCGAATCAGCGGCTCCTTTAACCTGTCCTGTCTGAGCGACGAACAGATGCCCTCTGGCGACCTACATGCAGAGGCGGGGCCAAATCCAAAGCTGAACAGGGAGCTGTGCGAACAAAGAGGACAAAGGGAAATCTCTCCCAGCAGCCTCAGGAGCAGCGGATTAAATCTCCACAGTCAACTAGATACACCCAGCATCTGTGGAATGCATGAATAGACAATGAATCATCCCAAATTGAGGAGGTGGACTTTGAGAGCAACATTTATTATTTTTTCCCCTTTTGCTCTTTTTCTGAGTGTGTATGTGTATGCTTCTGTGTGAGCTTTACTCTGTATAGCTTTGCTTTCACCATTTGTCCTAGGGTTCTATCTGTCCAGTTTTTTTTTTGTTTTACTTTCTAAAAACACTTTTTTCTTAATAATTATTTTTTATTTTAATACCTTTATTTTATCTTACTTTACTTTATTTTCTTTCATCCTCTTTCTTTCTTTCTATATTTTCTCCCTTTTATTCAGAGCCGTGTGGATAAAAGGCTCTTGGTGCTGCAGCCAAGAGTCAGTGTTGTGCCTCTGAGGTGGGAGAGCCAACTTCAGGACACTGGTCCACAAGAGACCTCCCAGGTGCACGTAATATCAAAAAGCGAAAATCTCCCAGGGATCTCCATCTCAATACCAACACCCAGCTTCACTCAACGACAAGCAAGCTACAGTGCTGGACACCCTATGCCAAACAACTAGAAAGACAGAAACACACACACACCCATTAGCAGAGAGGCTGCCTGAAATCATAATAAGTCCACAGACATGACAAAACACACCACCAGACATGGACCTGCCCACCAGAAAGACAGGATCCAGCCTCATCCACCAGAACACAGGCACTAGTCCCCTCCACCAAGCCTACACAACCCACGTGAACAACATTAGCCACTGGGGACAGACACCAAAAACAACGGGAACTATGAACCTGCAGCCTGCAATAAGGAGACCCCAAACACAGTAAGATGAGCAAAATGAGAAGACAGAAAAACACACAGCAGATGAAGGAGCAAGATAAAAACCCACCAGACCTAACAAATGAAGAGGAAATAGGCAGTCTACCTGAAAAAGAATTCAGAATAATGATAGTAAACATGATCCAAAATCTTGGAAATACAATAGACAAAATCAAGAAACATTTAACAAGGACCTAGAAGAACTAAAGAGGAAACAAGCAACGATGAACAACACAATAAATGAAATGAAAAATACTCTAGAAGGGACCAATAGCAGAATAACTGAGGCAGAAGAACGGATAATTGACCTAGAAGATAGAATAGTGGAAATAACTACTGCAGAGCAGAATAAAGAAAAAAGAATGAAAAGAACTGAGGACGGTCTCAGAGACCTCTGGGACAACATTAAATGCACCAACATTCGAAATATAGGGGTTCCAGAAGAAGAAGAGAAAAAGAAAGGGACTGAGAAAGTATTTGAAGAGATTATAGTTGAAAACTTCCCTAATATGTGAAGGGAAATAGTTAATCAAGTCCAGGAAGCACAGAGAGTCCCATACAGGGTAAATCCAAGGAGAAACACACCAAGACACATATTAATCAAACTGTCAAAAATTAAATACAAAGAAAACAGATTAAAAACAGCAAGGGAAAAACAACAAATAACACATAAGGGAATCCCCATAGGTTAACAGCTTATCTTTCAGCAGAAACTCTGCAAGCCAGAAGGGATTGGCAGGACATATTCAAAGTGATGAAGGAGAAAAACCTACAACCAAGATTACTCTACCCAGCAAGGATCTCATTCACATTTGATGGAGAAATTAAAACCTTTACAGACAAGCAAAAGCTGAGAGAGTTCAGCACCACCAAATCAGCTTTTCAACAAATGGTAAAGAACCTTTTCTAGGCAAGAAACACAAGAGAAAGAACAGACCTACAATAACAAACCCAAAACAATTAAGAAAATGGAAATAGGAACATACATATCGATAATTACCTTAAATGTAAATGGATTAAAGGCTCCCACCAAAAGACACAGACTGGCTGAATGGATACAAAAACAAGACCCATATATATGCTGTCTACAAGAGACCCACTTCAGACCTAGAGACACATACATACTGAAAGTGAGTGGATGGAAAAAGATATTACATGCAAATGGAAATCAAAACAATGCTGGAGCAGCAATACACATATCAGACAAAATAGACTTTAAAATAAAGACTATTAGAAGAGACAAAGAAGGACACTACATAATGAACAAGGGATCGATCCAAGAAGAACATATAACAATTGTAAATATTTATGCACCCAACATAGGAGCACCTCAATACATAAGTCAAATACTAACAGCCATAAAATGGGAAATCAGCAGTAACACATTCATAGTAGGGGACGTTAACACCCCACTTTCACCAATGGACAGATCATCCAAAATGAAAATAAATAAGGAAACACAAGCTTTAAATGATACATTAAACAAGATGGACTTAATTGATATGTATAGGATATTCCATCCAAAAACAACAGAATACACATTTTTCTCAAGTCCTCATGGAACATTCTCCAGGATAGATCATATCTTGGATCACAAATCAAGCCTTGGTAAATTTAAGAAAATTAAAATTTTATCAAGTATCTTTTCCGACCACAATGCTATGAGACTAGATATCAATTACAGGAAAAGATCTGTAAAAAAATACAAACACATGGACGCTAAACACTACACTACTTAATAACGAGGTGATCACTGAAGAAATCAAAGAGGAAATCAAAAGATACCTAGAAACAAATGACAATGGAGACACGACAACCCAAAACCGATGGGATGCAGCAAAAGCAGTTCTAAGAGGGAAGTTTATAGCAATACAGTCCTACCTTAAGAAACAGGAAACATCTTGAATAAACAACCTAAACTTGCACCTAAAGCAATTAGAGAAAGAAGAACAAAAAAACCCAAAGTTAGCAGAAGGAAAGAAATCATAAAAATCAGATCAGAAATAAATGAAAAAGAAATGAAGGAAATGATAGTAAAGATCAATAAAACTAAAAGCTGGTTCTTTGAGAAGATGAACAAAATTGACAAACCATTAGCCAGACTCATCAAGAAACAAAGGGAGAAGACTCAAATCAATAGAATTAGAAATGAAAAAGGAGAAGTAATAACTGACAGTGCAGAAATACAAAAGATCACTGGAGATTACTATAAGCAACTCTATGCCAATAAAATGGACAACCTGGAAGAAATGGACAAATTCTTAGAAATGCACAACCTGCCAAGACGGAATCAGGAAGAAGTAGAAAATATGAACAGACCAATCACAAGCACTGAAATTGAAACTGTGATTTAAAATCTTCCAACAAACAAAAGCCCAGGACCGGATGGCTTCACAGGCGAATTCTATCAAACATTTAGAGAAGAGCTAACACCTATCCTTCTCAAACTCTTCCAAAATATAGCAGAGGGAGGAACACTCCCAAACTCATTCTACGAGGCCACCATCCCCTTGATACCAAAACCAGACAAGGATGTCACAAAGAAAGAAAAGTACAGGCCAATATCACTGATGAACATAGATGCAAAAATCCTCAATAAAAACTAGCAAACATAATCCAACAGCACATTAAGAGGATCATACACCATGATCAAGTGGGGTTTATTCCAGGAATGCAAGGATTCTTCAATATACGCAAATCAATCAATGTGATACACCATATTAACAAACTGAAGGAGAAACACCATATGGTCATCTCAATGGATGCAGAGAAAGCTTTCGGCAAACTTCAACACCCATTTATAATAAAAACCCTGCAGAAAGTAGGCATAGAGGGAACTTTCCTCAACATAATAAAAGACATATATGACAAACCCACAGCCAACATCGTCCTGAACGGTGAAAAACTGAAACCATTTCCACTAAGATCAGGAACAATACAAGGTTGCCCACTCTCACCACTCTTATTCAACATAGTTTTGGAAGTTTTAGCCACAGCAATCAGAGAAGAAAAGGAAATAAAAGGGATCCAAATCGGAAAAGAAGAAATAAAGCTGTCACTGTTTGCAGATGACATGATACTATACATAGAGAATCCTAAAGATGCTACCAGAAAACTACTAGAGCTAACCAATGAATTTGGTAAAGTAGCAGGATACAAAATTAATGCACAGAAATCTCTGGCATTCCTATACACTAATGATGAAAAATCTGAAAGTGAAATCAAGAAAACACTCCCATTTACCATTGCAACAAAAAGAATAAAATATCTAGGAATAAACCTGCCTAAGGAGACAAAAGACCTGTATGCAGAAAATTATAAGACACTGATGAAAGAAATTAAAGATGATACAAATAGATGGAGAGATATACCATGTTCTTGGATTGGTAGAGTCAACATTGTGAAAATGACTCTACTACCCAAAGCAATCTACAGATTCAATGCAATCCCTATCAAACTACCACTGGCATTTTTCACAGAATTAGAACAAAAATTTCACAATTTGTAATGGAGACACAAAAGATTCCGAATAGGCAAAGCAAGCTTGAGAACAAAAAACAGAGCTGGAGGAATCAGGCTCCCTGACTTCAGACTATACTACAAAGCTACCGTAATCAAGACAGTATGGTACTGGCACAAAAACAGAAATATAGATCAATGGAACAGGATAGAAAGCCCAGAGATAAACCCACGCACATATGGTCACTTATCTTTGACAAAGGATGCAGGAATGTACAGTGGAGAAAGAACAGCCTATTCAATAAGTGGTGCTGGGTAAAGTGGACAGGTACATGTAAAAGTATGAGATTAGAACACTCTCTAACACCATACACAAAAATAAGCTCAAAATGGATTAAAGACCTAAAAGTAAGGCCAGAAACTATCAAAGTCTTAGAGGAAAACATAGGCACAACACTCTATGACATAAATGACAGCAAGATCCTTTGTGACCCACCTCCAAGAGAAATGGAAATAAAAACAATAAACAAATGGGACCTATTGAAACTTAAAAGCTTTTGCACAGCAAAGGAAAGCATAAACAAGACTAAAAGACAAATCTCAGAATGGGAGAAAATGTTGGCAAATGAAGCAACTGACAACGGATTAATCTCCAAAATTTACAAGCAGCTCATGCAGCTCAATAACAAAAAAACAAACAACGCAATCCAAGAATGGGCAGAAGACCTAAATAGACATTTCTCCAAAGGAGATATACAGAGTTTGAACAAACACATGAAAAAATGCTCAACATCATTAATCATTAGAGTAATGCAAATCAAAACTACAGTGAGATATCATCTCACACCAGTCAGAATGGCCATCATCAAAAAATCTAGAAACAATAATGCTGGAGAGGGTGTGGAAGAAAGGGAACACTGTTGCACTGCTGGTGGGAATGTGAATTGGTACAGCCACTATGGAGAACAGTATGGAGGTTCCATAAAAAACTACAAATAGAACTACCATATGACCCAGCAATCCCACTACTGGGCATATACCCTGAGGAAACCAGAATTTAAAAAGAGTCATGTACCAGAATGTTCATTGCAGCTCTATTTAAAATAGCCAGGAGATGGAAACAACCTAAGTGTCCATCATCGGATGAATGGATAAAGAAGATGTGGCACATATATACAATGGAATATTACTCAGCCATAAAAAGAAACGAAATTGAGTTATTTGTACTGAGGTGGATGGACCTAGAGTCTGTCATACAGAGTGAAGTAAGTCAGAAAGAAAAAGACAAATACCGTATGCTAACACATATATACGAAATCTAAGAAAAAAATAAATGTCATGAAGAACCTAGGGGTAAGACAGGAATAAAGACACAGATCTACTAGAAAATGGACTTGAGGATATTGGGAGGGGGAAGGGTAAGCTGTGACAAAGTGAGAGAGTGGCATGGACTTATATACACTACCAAATGTAAAACAGCTAGTGGGAAGCAGCCGCATAGCACAGGGAGATCAGCTCGGTGCTTTGTGACCACCTAGAGGGGTGGGATAGGGAGGGTGGGAGGGAAGGAGACACAAGAGGGAGAGATATGGGAACATATGTATATGTATAACTGATTCACTTTGTTATACAGCCGAAACTAACACACCATTGTAAAGCAATTATATTCCAATAAAGATGTAAAAAAAAAAATTTTGCATTTCAAGTTAATTCCACCTTAAACAAATAAACAACTCTAGGTAATCATATGCATGCTACCCATTACTCCTGGGGCCAACCACCTTTCATGGGGCCCACTAAGCTGAGATGAGCTGCCAGAAGTTGGCCCTTTTAAAACTGCAGTGTCTGGAGATGCTCAAGTGGACACCCTGGAACTGAGTCCATGGGTCCCTTCCTGCCAACCACTCACATGAGCTAACACAGGAGTAGACTCTGCCTTTCCTCTCAGCACTTGTTAGATCGTCTTTGCCAGAACCATTTGCTGTTCAGATCAGATCTTAAGACACACTTATATCTGCCAGCCACCTGGGGATAAAGATCATCTGAGCAGAATGAGTAGATGCTAAGGACATGCCATGAAGACCTCACAAAATGATAGCAATAGCCACCCATAAACAGGGACTCATACGCTTTTTACCTACCCATGGGAGAACACAAGTCTCTTTCTAAGAAGAGTAAAGCCTTGATACAGTGCACTTAACTCAGATATGCTCAGCTACTCAGCTCTCTCCAGAGAGGAACTGCTTGCACATAACTACTTACTCTTACCAACTAAGGAGATACTGCTAGAAATCTATTAGAATGGCTAAAATAAAAAATAGTGCTGGGACTTCCCTGGTGGCACAATGGTTAAGGCTCTGCACTCCCAATGCAAGGGGCCCGGGTTCGACCCCTGCTCAGGGAACCAGATCCCACATGCATGCCACAATTAAGAGTTCGCATGCTGCAATTAAGGAGCCCATGAGCCGCAACTAAGGAGCCCACCTGCTGCGATTAAGACCCGGTGCAACCAAATACATAAATAAATGGTTTTTTTAAAAAATAGTGCTAACACCATAAATCCTGGCAAGAATGCAGACAAACTGGATCACTCAAACACTGCTGGTGGGAATGTAAAATGGTTTAGCCATTCTGGAAATGAGTATGGCACTTTATTACAAAACTAAACATATTGATATATTTATATAAGCCAGAAACTTGCACTTTTGGGCATTTATGCCAGAAATGAAAACCTTACGTTCACACAAAAACTTATACACAAATGTCCATAGCAGCTTTATTCATAATAGCCAAAAACTATACAGAACCCAGATGTCCTTCAATGGATGAATGGTTTAACAAACTGTGGTACCTTCATACATTGGACTACTACTCAGCAATAAAAGGAATGGAATACTGATACATGCAACAATTTGGATGGATCTCAAAAGAAAATTATGCTGAGTGAAAAAAAGCAATCCCCAAAGGTAACATATGATATGACTTCTTCCATATAACATTCTTGAAGTGACAAAGTTATAGAGACAAAGAACAGATTAGTGGTTGCCAGAAGAAGAGAAGGGGAGGAGTGAGGGAGTTGGCTGTGACTATAAAAGGGTAGCAGAATGGATCCTCGTGATGGAACTGTCCTGTATCTTTGAATATAGTGGTAGTTACATGAATGTACCTGTATAAAATTTCATAGAACTAAATAAACATACACATACACAAAAGTGAAGGTCAAACTGGTAAAATCTGAATAAGGTCAGTGCATTGCATTACAGAAATACAAGGTTGGTTTAAGAAGAAAAAAAAAACCTGTAATTTACCAAATTAAAAGACTAAAAAAGAAAAACACACATGATCATCTCTAAAGATGCCAAAAAAAAGTGGACAAAATCCAGCATTCATTCCCAATAAAAACTCATCAAACAAGGAATAGAAGGGAAGTTTGTCAAGCTGCTGAAGGGCAGCTATAAAACTTCCACTTAGGAGGACAGTATTCCCCATAAGATCAGGAAGAAGGAAAGGATGTCTACTCTCACCATTTAAATTCATCATTGCACTGATTTTCTCACTGTGCAATGAGGCAAGAAAAAGAAATTAAAGACGTAAAGAATGGAAAGAAGTAAACTATACTTACTTACAAATAACTTAATCATCTATTTAGAAAATCCTATACAATCTACAAAACCTGCTAGGACTGAGAAGTAAGTTTTGAAAATTTACCAGATACAAGATCATTATACATAAATTAATTGTATTTCTATATACTATCAACAATTGAAAACTGAAGTTTTAAAGTACCTTAAATAGCACCAAAAATATGAAACACAGAGGGATAAATCTGACAAGATGCATAAGACCTGTGTATGAAAAACTACAAAACAATGCTGACAAAAATTAAGAAGTCCCATAAAAATAGAGATCAACTGTGTTCATATACTGGATGACAGAGTATTATTTACAGGTAAATTCTCCTCAAACTGATGTACATTCAACTCAGTCCCAATCAAAATCCCAGCAGGCCTTTTTTTTGTGAAAATTGCCAAGCTGAGTCTAAAATTCATGTGGAAATGCAAAGAATCTAGCACAACTTGAAAAAAGAAAAAATGTTAAAGGATTTATACTAAGTTCCAGACTTACTATAAAGCTTCAGTAATCAAGACTACATAGTATTGGGACTTCCCTGGTGGCACAGTGGTTAAGAATCTGCCTGCCAATGCAGGGGAGATGGGTGTGAGCCCTGGTCCAGGAAGATCCCACATGCCACAGAGCAACTAAGCCCGTGCACCACAACTACTGAGCCTACTCTCTAGAGACCGCAAGCCACAACTACTGAACCCACATGCTGCAACTACTGAAGCCCGCGTGCCTAGAGCCTGTGCTCTGCAACAAGAGAAGCCACCGCAATGAGAAGCCCACACATTGCCCCTACTCGCCACAACTAGAGAAAGCCCGCACGCAGCAACAGAGACCCAATACAGCCAAAAAATAAATAAAATAAATAAATAGGGCTTCCCTGGTGGCACAGTGGTTAAGAATCCGCCTGCCAATGCAGGGTACATGGGTTCAAGCCCTGGTCTGGGAAGATCCCACATGCTGTGAAGCCACTAAGCCCGTGCACCACAACTACTGAGCCTGTGCGCCACAACTACTGAAGCCCGCGTGCCCTAGAGCCCATGCTCTGCAACAAGAGAAGCCACCATAATGAGAAGCCTGCACACCACAATGAAGAGTAGCCCCCACTCGCTGCAACTAGAGAAACCCCGCGCACTGCAACTAGAGAAAGCCCACACACAGCAATGAAGACCCAATGTGGCCAAAAAATAACTAATAAAATAAAATTAATTAAAACAAATTAATTAATTAATTAATAAAAAGACTATGTGGTATTGACATCAAGATAGATAAAGAAAGGAGTGAAAAAGAGTCTGGACATAGACCCATACACAACTGATTTACCACAAAGGTTCACAGGAAATTCAGTAAAGAAAGGGTTGTCTTTTCAATAAATGGTGCTGGAAAATTGGATATTTGTATACAAAAGAAAAGAAAGAAAGAAAAATTGTACTTAAATCCAGACCTGGTACCAAGTATAAAAATTTATTCAAGATATAGACCTAAATGTAAAGTAAAAATTATAAAACTTTTAGAAGAAAAAATATATGAAACTCTTTTTGGCCTTCATTTTGGGAAAGATTTCTTAAATATGTCACCAAAAGTGAAATTCATGAAAGAAAAAATTGAAACTTTGGACTTCACCAAAATTAAGAAATTCTCATTGAAAGACACTATTAAGAGAATAAAAAGCAAGCCACAGAGAAAATACTTGTAAATCAAATATCTGATACTGGAGTTCTATACAGAATATATGAAAAACTTGCAAAATTCAATAATAAAAACATAAGAAACCAACTTTTCAAATGGGCCAAAGATTTGAGAAGACATTTCACCAAAGAAGATATACAGATAGCAAATAAGCACTTGAAAAGGTTCTCAACATCACTAGTCATTAGAAAAATGTCAAGTAAAACCACATAAGATGCCACTACATGGCTATGAAAATGCTTAAAATTGAAATCATAATACCTAAGCGTTGACAAATATGTGGAGCATCCAGAATTCTCATATACTGCTGATGGAAATGTGAAATAGTGCAGCCACTTTGTGAGTTTCATAAAGTTAAATATATCCTGTATATTTCATAAAGTTAAATATACCCTGTATCCAACCCAGCCACTCCAGTCCCAGGTATTTATCCAAAAGAAATAGAAGCGTATGTTCACACAAAGACTTTTCATGAGTGTTCATACAGGCTTTATTTGTATTCATCAAAACTGGAGACTACTCAAATTTCTTTTAACAGGTGAGTGGCTAAATAATTGTGATATCTATATTACTACTCAGCAATAAAAAGACATGAACTGTTGATACGTGCAACATTATGGATAAAATTCAAAATAATTACGTTAAGTGAAAGAATCCAGTATGTATTCTATATGATTCAATTTATATGAATTCTAAAAATGCAAACAAATCTATGACGGAAAGCAGATCAGTGGTTGCCTGGGTATGGGAGGAAGGGGAGGACTGGGAGAGGCAGGAGACAGAGATTACAGTGAGGCACAAGGAAACTTTGGGGTGAAAGGTATGCTCAGGATATGGATCATGACAATGGTTTCATGGCTGTGTAGATGTCAAAACTTACCAAATTCTACACTTTAAATATATGTCGTTTATTACACTTTGATAATATACCTTATAATTATCCCTTAACTATTATACCATAATAACGTTTTTCTATTATACTATAATTATAGTTTATATAATAGTTCTTTTTTAAAAAAGAAAAAAGCACTGAGTTTGCTGTAAAGTACAAGTACAGATATATGGTTGTACTTAGAAGCAAATAAATAAATAAATAACAAAACAAAAATAAAATGCCAGGAATGTTGAAAATAAAAGAATGAAAAAAAAAGGCAGAAATTTATCCTTACCTCCCAACATTCACATAAAACTAATTCCACTTGGATTAAAGACCTAAATGTTCCCAGAATGTGTATGGAATTTCTACAAGTCAATGACAGAAATGGCCCAAATCAAAAGTAGGGAAATACCCTGAACAGTCAAATCACAGAAAAGGAAACACCAATGGCCAATCAACACAGGAAGAGATGCTCTTGCTCACTGGAAAGCAAAACCCATATGAGATTTCACCACAAACCTAACAGATGGGTGAAAAATGTGAGGATGTGGAACAAGAACTCATCACCGCTGCTGGGAGTATAAAATGGTGTTGAACAGCTTCAGAACACAATGTGGCAATCTAATCAAGTTGAGGCTACCCATGCCCATGAACCAGCCACTGTGCTCCTAGGTATGCATCTTGAGAGAAACTCTCGCATGTGTTTCCAAGGAGGTAGCAAGAATATACAGCAACATTATTTCATAGCCAAAAACTGGAGGTAACTCAAATGTCCAAAAGAAGGGACAAAATAATTCATCTGCATTAAAATATTCATATAATGGAATCATATATAACCATTTTTAAAAGTATAAACTAAACCTACACATTTTAATATGAATCTCACATAAAACTGGTGAAAAAAGGCATGTTCCAGAAGGAGGTATACAATATGATACTATGTGCAGAGAAGTTTACAGACATGCAAAACAACTCTCTATATGGTTGAAAGACCTGCTGAATGGTTAAAAGGCTAAAGGCAATCATGGGCATGCTAATGCAGAAGTCGGATTCTCAGGGGTGGGAGGAGTGGGACATAACCAGGGGGTTGTCACCTGGTCTTATAATGGTCTATTTCTTAGGCTGCAGAGAAGGCAGATTGGCACTCGTATAATTCTTCATACCCTGTTGTAATCTTAAATAACCCATCACTGAAGAAACAAAGTAATGGGGTAGAACCAATGCACAAAAACGTTACCAGGTTACTGGACAGAAATCTAGCAGGGTAGATGACTTAGTCTCAGAGGATAAGTGCTATGTTAAAAGTCAGGCCAACTAACAAAAGTTCAAGAATGGGGAGATCCTAGAAGTGCTGGACAAGGGACACCAAATGAGCGGAGTGTGGCTCTATGGGGGAGGAAAGAGGGGGTTGCCAGGGAAGCCCTCTCTGGGCTGAGTGGGATAGCATAGAAGGGAGGCCTGCAGAAGAGCTTTCTCCCCAGAAGCTCACAGATGCTCCTCTTTCCTCACCTGCTAAGCGCCTCACTGCCTTGTCTCCTTGTATGCCTGGTGTTTCCTACTTACCTGGACAAAGGTCCAGAACACTTTCACTCTCCTCTCTCCAGGGCTCGTCCCCTTGCTCCAGTTGTATGATGAGTTTTGGTTTAGGAAAGGCGATTCCTACTCACAGGGGAAAAAAAAACAAGGTGATCTTGGGTTAGTGACTTAAGAGGCTATCACAGAACTTGGACTCAGCTGGGGAATGCAATGACTAAGAGGGTAGGGAAGCATGGCAGGGTAGGTGGAGGGGGACAAAGTTTCTCTGAATGCTGAGAAAAGATGACTAAGGGGAGGGAGGAATCCTGGATCTAAAGGCAGTATATGATTCTCCCCTGTGCTTGAGTAAATACAAATATTCACCCATTTGAAGCAAGATCACTTTGGAGGAGGGCCCAGCCTTGGAAGAGGCCTGGAAATGCAACATCATAACCTCCCAGCAACACACACACACACACATAACTTCACTATTTCCATCTCTATAGAATCCAGATATTCTCTGGGTGTAGGGAAAATATGTTTCTTTCTAAGCCCAAAGAATGGTGGCTGCTCCACAAAATCTTAAGATGCCCACAGGCAGTCTGAGACATGAGACAGGCCAACCTTACCCAGCGACACCATATGGCTGTAGTTCTCCAGCATTACATCCCGATACAGGGTCCTCTGAGCAGGACTCAGTAGCTTCCACTCCTTTTGGGTGAAGGCCACAGCCACATCCTTGAAGGCCATTAATGCCTGTAACACAAACACATCCCTGCTCACCCAGAAGCCACCCATGCCCACTAGTCAACTTAAGCTAAGCCGCTAACCAGAGCCATGGCAGCAATAAGGCTAGCGTGGGGCACGCGGGTGAGATAGAGAGATAGATCCTGCTTTCAACCTGAACCCTTTTGCCATGCGTTCAAGACTACTAATCCTTCTCCCACATTGCTGGTGGCTCTATTCAGGGGTTCTCTATTCTGTTGATCTTTATGTCTATGATGCTGTGAAAATCACAGTTTTGATTACTGTAGATATCCTGTAGGTCTTGAAATCAGGTAGAGTGTTTCCTCCCCCTTTATTCTTCATTTTAAAGATATTTTACCTATTCTAGGGCATGTGCCTTTCCATATAAATTTTAGAATAATCTCATCTATATCTACCAAAAAACCCTGCTGGAATTTTGACAAGATTTGCATTAAACCTGTATATCAATTTAGGAAGAAATAACATCTTTACCATGTTGACTCTTCAAATCTGTGAACATGAGATGTCTCTCCATTTACTGAGATGTTCTTTGATGTCTTTCATCAGCATGTTGTGGTTTTCAGCATACAAATCCTAAGTAGGTTTTGTTTAAAAACTGATCCCTAAAAATTCCTTCATTTTTCTTTTTTTTAGTGATTTTAATGGTATTATATTTTTAGTTCAGTTAAAAATGATATAGATTTTGTTCATTGCTATGATATAGAAATAAATTGTATGCTTATCTTGAATCCTGCAACATGGCTGAACTCACTTATTAGCTCTAGGAGTTTTTCTTCTCCTAGATTCCTTAAGATTTCCTATATAGACAATCATGGTATTTGCATATAGGGACAGATTTATTTCTTTCCTTATAATCTATATGTATTTTATTTCCTGTCTTGCCTTACTATAGAACTTCTAGCACAAAAGTGAATAAGAGTGGTGGGGGCTTCCCTGGTGGCGCAGTGGTTGAGAGTCCGCCTGCCGATGCAGGGGACACGGGTTCGTGCCCCGGTCCGGGAAGATCCCACATGCCGCGGAGTGGCTGGGCCCGTGAGCCATGGCCGCTGAGCCTGCGCGTCCGGAGCCTGTGCTCCTCAACGGGAGAGGCCACAACAGTGAGAGGCCCGCGTACCGCAGAAAAAAAAAAGAGTGGTGGGAGCAGACATCCTTTCCTTGTTCTTCATATGAGGAGGAAAACATAATGTCTCAAAGCATTAAGAATATTGTTCCACAAAGATACCACATCACACCCATTAGGATAGCTATTACCAAAGAAACAGAAAAAAACAGGTTTTGGGAGGGAGTGGAGAAACTGGAACCTTTGTGCACTGTTGTGGAAAAAGTAAAATGGTATGGTTTCTGTGGAAAAGAGTTCAGCAGCTCCTCAAAAAGTTAAACATACAAAAAAAAAAAAAGTTAAACATACAATTTACCATATGATCCAGCAATTTTAATCCTCAGTATATATACCCCAAAGAATCAAAAGCAAGGACTCAGATACTCATACACCAATGCCCATAACAGCATTATGCACAATAGCTCAAAGGTGGCAACAACCCAAATGTCCATCAACAGATAAATAGATAAGAAAATGTAGTACATATATACAAAAAACTGTACATTATTCAGCCTTAAAAACGAAGGAAATTCTGATACATGCTACATCAGAGATTAGCCTTGAAAACATTATGCTAAGTGAAATAAGCCAGTCACAAAGGACAAATATTGTTTGATTCCACTTATAGCAGGTACCTGGAATAGGCAAATTCATAGAGACAAAGTAAAACAGAGGTTACCAGGAGCTGGGGGGGAGTGGAGAATGGAGAGTTATTATATAATGGATAGAGTTTCAGTCTAGGAAGATGAAAACGTTTTGGAAATGAAGAAAGGTGATGACTGCACAATGGTGTGAATGAACTTAATGCCAACGAACTGGACATTTTAAAATGGTGAAAATTTTGTTATGTATATTTTATATTTAAAAAAAAAAAGAATTATGCTACTTATAGATGTTTTTGTAGATGTCCCTAATCAAGTAGAGGAGTTCCCCTGTTTCTATTGTTCTAAGGTGTTTTTTTCCCCCACAAATGGTTATTGAATTCTGCCAAATACTTGTACTGAATAAACTGATATTAATATAATCATGTGGTCTTTCTTCTTTAGCCTGTTAATATGGGGGATTACACTGATTGAGTTTCAAATATGAAACCAGTCTTGTGTCCCTGGAATAAATCACACTTGATAATGGTGTACAGTTATTTTTATATATTGTTGAATTCAATCTGCTAATAATTTAAGGATTTTCATGTCTATATTCATGAGAGAGGTTGAACTGTAGTTTTCATTTTTCCTATTATCCTTGTCTGGTTTTATCACCAGCATAATATCCATAAAGTGAATTAGAAAGTGTTCCCTCCTATTTTCTGAAACAAAAATCATGTAGCACTGGTGTTTAAGTCTCCTTTAAAAATCTGGCAGAATTCCACAGTAAAATCACCTGGGCCTATAAATTTCTTTTGTGGAGTTTTTAAATTATAAATTGGATTTTCCTAATAGTTATAGCCCTGTTCAAATTATCTACTCCATATTGGTCAAGTTAAAGTACAACAGTTTGTTTTTCAAGGAAACCAGTCCCGTTTCATCTAAGTTGTCAAATTTATGTGTGGATATTCTGTTGATGGCTACAGAGTACGTAGTAATACCCCTTGTTTCATTCCTGATACTGGTAATTTGTGTCTACCCTTTTTTTCTTAGTCTTGCTAAAGTTTAGTCAATTTTATTGTTTTCAAAGAATCGGCTCTTTATTTCACTGATTTTCTCTATTCTTTTTATTTTCAATTTCATTGATTTTTGCCTTTATCACTATTATTTCCTTCCATTTTGTTCTTCTGAGTTTACTTTGCTCTTATTTTTCTAGGTTCTTGAGGCAGAAGCCTAGATTATTGACTTGAGACTTCCTGTTTTCTAACATATACATTTAGTGCTACAGGTTTTTCTCGCAAGACTGCTTTAACTGCATCCCACATACTTCGATATCTCATAGTTTCCTTTTCATTCACTTTCATGCAGGTTTTTTTATTTCCCTTGAGATGTCATTTTTGATGCCCAGATTATTTAGCAGTGTGTTATTTTCTAAGTGCTTAGAGATTTTTCTGTTAACTTTCTCTTATTGATGTCAAGTTTGAGTCCATTGTGGTCAGACAACATACTTTGCATGATTTAAATTTTTTTAATTCATTAAGGTAAACAAATTTTTTTGTTTCATGTGTTGTTTTGTGGCCCAGAATATATCTATCTTCATACAGTCATCCCTCAGTATCCACAGAGGACTGGTTCCAGAACCCCCCTTCAGATACCAAAATCCACAGATGCTCAAGTCCTGTATATTAAATAGCATGGTATTTGTATATAACCTCATACATCCTCCTATATACTTTAAGTCATCTCTAGATTACTTATAATGCCTAATACAATGTAATGCCATGTAAATAGTTGTAAATATAATGTAAATGCTATGTAAATAGTTGCTGGCACACAGCAAATTCAAATTTTGCTTTTTGGAACTTTTGGAAAAAAATTTTTTTTTAATTTTTGATCTGCAGTTGGTTGAATCTGCAGATGTGGAATCCATGGATATGGAGGGCTGACTGTAAGAATATGCATTTTGCTATTGTTAGGTGGAACGTTCTGTAAATGTTGATTAGAGTCTGTTGGTTGATGGCGTTGTTGAGCTCCTACTGATTTGGGGTCTAATTATTCTATATAACATTGAGAGAAGGGTGTTGAAGTCTCTAATTGTTGATTTGTCTATTTCTCCTTTCAGTTTTCTCTTCACATCTTTTGAAGCTCAGTTATTTGATGCATACACATTAAGGATCCTGTCTTGCTGATGAACTGACCAATTTATCACCCTCTGTATCTGGTAATTTTCTTTGAAGTCTATTTACCTGATATTAATATAGCCACTCTTGCTTTCCTTTGATTAATGTCTGTATGATGTATCTTTTTTATGATTCCTCTTCATTTGTGAAAAATATTTTCATTTCATACAGGATTTGGCGTTTACAATTCTTTTACTTCAGTGCCTGAAAAACATCACACCACTTTCCATCTAGCCTCTCATTTCTGATGAGAAATTCACTACCATTCTAATAGTTTTCTTCCTCTGTAAGAAATGTGTTATTTTTTTTTAGCTGATTTCAAGATGTTTTCTTCATTTTTAGTGTTCAGGAGTTTCATTATAATGTATCCTGGTGTGGATTTCAGTGGGCTTATCATGTTTGGGATACACTCAGCTTTTTGAATCTGTAGGTTTACATCTCTTGCCAAATTTAGGAACTTTTCAGCAATTAATTATTCTAATACTTTTTCAACCCTGCCCTTCTTTGCTTCTTCTTCCAGAACTGCAGTAACACAAATGTTAGATATTTTGTTATACTCTCACAATTCTTGAGACTCTGTTCGTCTTTTTCCCAGTATATTTTCTTCCTGTTGCACAGATTGGGTAATTTCTATTATTCCATCTTACAGTCCAATAATTTCTCTGTTACCTCCAATCTGCTGTTAAGCCCATCTTCTGAACTTTTTCTTTCAGGTACATATTTCTCAGTTCTGAAATTTCCATATGCTTATTCATTACATCTTCTATTTCTTTGCAGAGGCTTTCTAATTTTTCATTTTTCTCAAGTGTGTTCTTTTAGTTCTGGATATCCAGTTGTCCAAGCACCACTTGTATAGACCGTTCTTTTTCAATTGAATAGTTTTGGCATCCTTGTCAAAAATCAATTCATCATACGTAAGAGGAATATTCTTCTGGGCTCTCAGTTCTATTCCACTGATCTATATGTTTATACTTATGGCAGTATAACACTGTTTTGCCGCTGTTTGTAGCTTGGAGCTAAGTATTGAAATCAAGCAGAGTGAGTCCTCCAACTTTCTTTTCCTTTTACAAGATTGTTTTGACTATTCAGGGTCCTATGAGATTCCAAATGAATTTTAGGATAGGTTTTTCTATTTATGTAAAACATGAATGGTACTTTGATAGGGACTGTATTGAATCCATAGATCACTTTGGATATTACTGTCATCTTAGCAATATTGTCTTCCAATCCATAGCATGGGAAGTCTTTCCATTTATTTAGGTCTCCTTTAATTTCAGCAATGTTTTGCACTTTTCAGTGAACAAGGCTTTTGCCTGCTTGGTTTATTACTGAATATTTTATTATTTTTGATGCTATTGTAAGTGGGATTTTAAAAAATATTTGCTGTTTGAATAGTTCTTTGAAAACGTACATAAATACAACTGACTTTTGTGTGTTGATTTTGTGTCCTGAAACTTCGCTGAATTCATTTTTAGCTCTAACAATTTTTTTGTGGATTCTAGGGTTGTATAGATTTGAGATAATGTCTGGAGGAAAGAAATAATTTTACTTCTGTTTGAATGTGGATGCCGTTTCTTTTTCTGCCTAATTATTCTGGCTAGAACTGCCAGTACTATGTTGAACAGAAGTGGCAAAAGCTGACATCCTCATCTTGTACTGTTTTTCAGGGAAAAGCTTTCAGTCTTTCACCATAAAGAACATTAGTGTGGATTTTTCATATAAGGCCTTTATCACGTTGAAGAAGTTTTCATCTATTCCTAGTTTACTGAATGTTTTTACCATGAAAGGGTACTGAATTTTGTCAAGTGCTTTTTCGTCATCAATTGAAATGATCATGCAGTTTTTATCCTTCATTCTCTGAATGAAGTATATTACAGGATTTTAATATTTTGAAACATCATTGTAAATCTCACTTGGTCATGAGTTACAGCATTTTGGTGAGGATTTTTGCCCCTATATTCATAAGGGATATTAGCCTGTAGTTTTCTTTTCTTGTAGTGTCTTTGTCTGAGACCTCTGTAGTCAGAGCAATGTGTCACAGAATGAGACAGAAAGTGTCCTCTCCAGTATTTTGGAATAGTTTGAGAAAGATTTGTGTTAACTCTTCTTTATCTATTTAGTAGAATTAACAAGTGAAACCATCTCATTGTGAGCTTTTCTCTATTGGGAGGTTTTTTAAATGACTGCTCCAATATCCTCACTAGTTATAGATCTATCCATAATTTCTATTCTTTCCTGAGTCAGTTGAGATAAACTGTGCATGTCTCAAAATTTGTCCATTTCACCTTGGGTAGCAAATTTGTTGGCATACAGCTGTTAATAGTATTCCCTTATAATCCTCTATATTTTTAAAAAATTGATAATAAAGTTTCCAATTTCATTTCTGATTTGAGTAACTTGAGTCTTTTTTGGTTAGTCAATTTAGATAAAGGTTTGTCAATTTTGTTAATCTTTTTAAGGAACCAACTTTAGGTTTTGTTGATTTCTCTATCATTTTTCTATTCTCTATTTTGTCTTTGCTCTTTTATTATTTCCTGCCTTCTGCTAGCCTGAGTTTAGTTGGTGCTTCTTTTTCTAGTTACATAGGTTATACAGTTAGGTTATTAATTTGAGTTTTCCCTTAATACATGCATTTACAGCTATAAATTTCCCTCTAAGCACTGTTTTCACCATATTCCATAAGTTTTGGTATGTCATGTTTTCATTTCCATTTGTCTCCCAAAGTATTTTCTACTTTGTGATTTTTCTTCTTGACACATTAGTTGTTTAAGAGTGTCCTACTTAGTTTCCACATATTTGTGAATTTTCCAAAGTTCTGTTATTCATTTCTAGTTTCATTCCATTGTGAACAGAAAAGTTACTTTGTAAGATTTCAATCATTTCAAACTTAAGACTTACCTGTGGCCTAACATATGGTCTATCCTGGAGAACATTCCACGTGCGCTTGAGTGGAATATATATTTTGCTGTTGTTGGGTGGTGTGTTCTGTACATATGTTAGGTGAAACTGATTTACAGTGTAGTTCAAGTTCTATATTTCCTTGTTGATCTCCTGTCTGCCTGCCCTATGCAGTATAGAAAGCTGAGTATTGAAGTCACCAACCATTATTGCAGACCTATTTTTCTCTCAATTCTGTCCATTTTTACTCCATATATTTTCGGACTATATTGCTATGTTATGTTTATATTTATAATTGCTATATATTATTTCTGTAGTGAACCTTTTATAAATATGTCTTTCTTCATTTTATTATCTTTTCCTAATTTAAAATCTGTTTTGTCTCATGATACAGCCATCCCAACTCTCTTTTGATTACTATTTGTATGAAATATATTTTTTCATCCTTTTACTTTCAACCTCTTTATGTCCATATTATCTAAAGTGAGTCTCTTGTAGGCAGTATATGTATAGATCTTGGGTTTTTTTTTAAATCCAAACTGCTAACCTAGGCCTCTTGATTGGGGAGTTTATTCAATTTATATTTAATGTGATTACTGAAAAGGAAGGATTTACTTTTGCCATTTAGCCTTTTGTTTTCTGTGTATATCTTTTGTTCCCCAGTTCCTCCATTACTGCCTTTTAAAATATTTATTGATTTTTTTCTTGTATTTTTTTCACTTTTATCATTTCTTTCATTTTCTGTATATTTTTAAGTATTTTCTTAGTGGTTACCATGTTAACATGTTAAGCTTGTAAAAATCTACTAACTTAGTTTCAATAGTATACAAACACTCTGCTCCTATACTTTTCCATCCCTCTCCCCTTATTTTGTAATTGTCCAAGATTACATCTTTATACAGTGTATGCCCATTAACATAGATGTATATTTTTTGTGTTTGCCTGAAATCATACAGAAAAAGCAGAAGTTATAAACCAAACAAAAAGCACAATAATACTGGCTTTTATACAAGCCTCTGTACTAGTGTTCACTTTTCTTTCTTATGGTTTAGAGTTACTATCTAGTGTCCTTTTCAAATCAGCTTGAATGTTTTGGTTTGGTTTGGTTTTGGGGTTTTTGTAGAGCAGGTCTACTGTTAATGAGCTCTCTCAGATTTTATCTGGTAACATCTTAATTTCTCCCTCATTCTTCAAGAATAATTTGCCAGATATAGAATTCTTAGTTGACAGTTTTTCTTCCAAGACTTAAAGTGTGTTATGTCTCTGACTGGTGGCCTCCATGGTTTCTGGTGAGAAATTGGCTGTTAATCTATCTGAGGGTCCCTTGTAGGTAACAAACAACTTCTCACTTGCTGCTTTCAAAATTCTGTCTTTGGGTTTTGACAATTTGGTGTGGATCTTTTTGAGTTTATCCTATTTGGAGTCTGTTGAGTGTCAGGGATATATAGATTTGTTCTTTTATCAAATTTGGGAAGTTTCTGGATATTATTTCTTGAAATTTTCTCTCTCCCCTTTCCTTCTGCAATTCCCATTATGTGTATGTAAGTAAACCTGATGGTGTCACACAGGTTTTTCAAGCTAATCTTTTCTTTCTGTTCCTCACAATGGGTAACCTCAGCTGAAATATTTCCAAGTGTACAGATTTAATTTTACCTGTTTAAATATGCTGTTGAACCCCTTTAATGAATTTTTCCCTTCAGTTATTGTACTTTGCAGCTCCAAGATTCCTATATGGTTCCCTTCTATAATTTCTCTTTATTGATAATCTCTATTGGTTCAAACATTGTTGACATATTTGTTGACCTAGTTCCTTTCGTTCCATGTCCATGGTTTTCTTTAGCTCTTTATGCATATTTAAGATAGTTGATTTAAAGTCTTTGTGCTGGGGCTTCCTCATGGATACTTGGTAGGCAGGCAGTTTAAAATGCCACAGTACTCTCCTGCCACAAACTAAGGAGCTTCTTTCTTCACCAAATCTTCCAGTTTTGACTAGATTCCAAAGTTGTATAGAAGTTAATTCTGACAGTTTCTGGCAGCCCATTAGTTGCTTTTGAGCAGGTACGATCATGGATTTCCCTTACTCTGTCATGTTTCATATCACAAAGTTTTTTTTTAAATTGTATGATTCCATTTATATGAAATATCCACAACAGTTAAAACCACAGAGACACAAGAGGGTTAGTGGTTGTCAGTATCTGGGAAGAGGAGCAAATAGGGAGTGATTGCTTAATGATAAAAATGCTGGAACTAGATAGAGGGGATGGTTGCACAACACTGTGAATGTACTAAATGCCACTGAATTGTACATATTAAAATGGCTAACTGGGCTTCCCTGGTGGTGCAGTGGTTGAGAGTCCACCTGCTGATGCAGGGGACATGGGTTCGTGCCCCGGTCCAGGAAGATCCCACATGCCGTGGAGCGGCTGGGCCCGTGAGCCATGGCCGCTGAGCCTGCACGTCCGGAGCCTCTGCTCCGCAACGGGAGAGGCCACAACAGTGAGAGGCCTGCATAACGCAAACAAAAACAAAAACAAACAAAACAAAAAAAACAGCTAACTTTATGTTATGTGAATTTCACATCAACAAAAAATTTTAAAGTCACTTTTGAGGAGATGTGTTTCCAAGGGCACTTTCCACATCCTAGTAGATGGCCCAGACTAATACTTTCAACAAATTGGAAAGAGATTATTCACAGGGCTCTCATGATCTTACATACACTGAATATCATCAGAATCTTCCTCATGTTCCTTACACTTCCTGGTGTCAACACTCTGATGTGGAGTCAGGCTCCATATGGGCTTAGCACATTGAAGTTTCCTACATGTCACTTGTATCTATGGCCTTTCTCCCTCTATCAGTCTTCTTGACATTGAACAAATCCAGAGTTTCACATTCACTGTATTTAAGGGTTCTCTCCACCCCTGTGAATTTTTACTTGTGTACTCTCTGATGCTTGTGAATTTTGACTAAAGGTTTTTCCACACTCATAACATTTGTGGGGTGCTATGGACTAAACTGTGTCCTCTCAAAATTCATGTTGACCCTTTATTCTCAATGTGTCTATATGTGGAGATATGGCATGCAAGGGATAAGGTTAAATGAGGTCAGAAAGGTAGGGCCCTGATAGGGTTGGTACTTTATAAGAAGAGACCAGAGCTTACTCTCTTTCTGATGCTGCTGTGTGAGCACACAGCAAGAAGGCAGCAGTATGAAAGCCAGGAAGAGAGCCCTCACCAGGAACCAAATCAGCCAGTACCCTAATTTTAACTTCCCAGCTTTGAAAACTGTGAGAAATAAATTTCTGTTGTTTAAGTCACCAGTCGATGGTATTTTGTTATGGCAGCCCTAGCAGACTAATACAGATTTTGGTACTGACAGTGGGGTGCTGCCGTAACAAATTCCTAAAACTGTGGACATGGCTTTGAAACTGTATGATGGGTAGAGATTGGAAGAATTTTGTGGTGCATGCTAGAAAAATCTAAGATTGACATGAAGGGACTGTTGGTAGAAATACAGACATTAAAGGTGATTTTTATGAGGGCTCAGAAAGAGAAGAGCTGAAAAGAAAAGTTCCACCTTCTTAGAGAATACATAAATAATCATGAAAAAAATGACGGCAGAAATATAGATGTTAAAGGACATTTGGTGATGTCTCAGATGGAAATGAGGAACAGGTTACTGGAAACTGGAGGAAAGGTGATCCTTGCTATAAAGTGGCAAAGAACTCGAGTGAACTGTGTTCTAGTGTTCTGTGGAAGGTTGAACTTGTGAGTAATGAGACTGGATATTTAACCGAGATTTCAAAGCAGTGTTAAAGGAGTGGCTTGGTTCCTCCTGACTACTTATGGTAAAATGTAGAAGAAGAGAGATGAAGTGAAGAAGGAATTGTTAAGTAAAAATGAACCCATACTGAAGATTGGAAAATTCTTAACTTATCTACATTGTAAAAAAAAGAGAGAGAAAACTTGTTCTGAGGAGAACACTGAGGGCATGTCTGAACAATTTGATAAGGTAATTAGTATGGGTGTGAACCATGAATTTAATCAGCCATCTCAGCAGAAGCCAGGAAGAGATGGACGTATACCCACAAAAACACTGCAGCTGGCACTAAAGTAGGCACAGAAAATGGGATGAAACAGGAAGAGTGTGAATCTGCCTTATCCTTCAAGGAAAGAGAGGCTATTCGTAAGTTGTCAGGGCTGCTAATCCCACCACAGGCCCAGGGGGCAAGGCTGCCACTCCTTGCTTACAGCAGGGCCCTCTCAGAAAGCCACAGAGGCAGGGTCACCCCTCTGGGCCAAAGGGGTACTGCCAATCCAGTGGGCCTGGAGAGTAGAACATCAAACCAGAGGGTTATTCTCCAGCCTTAGGATCTAATACAATTTACCTTGCTAGGTTTGGACTTATTTAGAATCCTTCACCCTATCTTCCTTCTGATTTCTCCCTTTTAGAATGGGAATGTGTATCCTACTCCTGTCCATCATTTTATTTTGCAAGTACATAACTTGCCTGGTTTCACAGGTTCACAACTGGAGAGGAATTTTACCTTAGGGAAATGGTACCTTTACTCATGTCTCACCTGTATCTGATTTAGATATTTAGATGAGACTTTGGGCTTTAAAGTTGATACTGGTATGAGTTAAGATCTGGGGGGCTGTTAAGATGAAATACTGTATGTTCATGTCAGAAGGACATGAATTTTGAAGGGCCGGGTGTGGAATGCCATAGAGTGAATGGTGTCCCACAAAATTGTGTTGAAGGCTTAACCCCAATTTGGTTGTATTTAGAGATGGGGCCTCTAAGGAAGTATTGAGGCTAAGTGAGGTCATAAGGGTGGGGCCCTGATCCAATAGGAATGGTGCCTCATAAAAGGAAGAGATACCAGAACTCTGTCTCTGCCATATGAACACACAGCAAGAAGCCAGCCACCTACAAGCCAGGAATAATCCTCACCAGGAACTGAATTGGCTGCACCTGGATCTTACATTTTCCAGCCCCCAGAACTGTGATAAAATAAAATTTCTGTTGTTTAGGTCACCTAGTGTGTGATACTCTTTTATGGCAGCCCTAGCAGTGTAATACAGAGAGTTTCTCTCCAGTATAAACTTCCTGATGCTGAATAAGATTTGCAATTTGACAAAAGGCTTTCCCACACTTATCACATCCATAGAGTTTCTCACCAGTGGGGATTCTGTGGTGGTAATGATGGTAGAAGCTCTGGCTGAAGCACTCCCTATAGTACTACATTTGTATGGCTTTTTTCCCATGCTGTAACTTCTTTGGTGCTGGCCAAGTTGTGAGTTCAAACAGAAGCCCCTCCCACATTTATCACATCTGTAGGGCTTCTCTCTGAAGTAGATTCTTTGGTGTTGGGTTAGATATAAGCTATAGATAAAGGATTTCCCACACACCTTACACTCATAGGGCTTCTCCCTATGAGTTTGTAAGTTTGCCTATGTGGAACAAGGTATGAGTTCTAACTAAAGGCTATCTATCTCACACTTAACAGATTTTTAAGTTTCTCTCCCAAATGGATGCTCTGGTGCTGAAAGAGATTTGAGATGGATTTAAATCCTTTCTTTTCCTACACTGTTACATCCATAGGGTTTCTCTCCAGTGTGAAATCTCTAATGCTGAAGATTAGAATTTTGACTGAAGCTTTTCAAATATTCAGTATACTTGTAATGTTTCTCTCCAGTATGAATCCTCTGATAGTAAGTTTTGAGCTTTCAATGAAGCATTTACTTCCATTATCACACACATAGGGTTTCTCAACAAAATGAATTTTCTGATGTTGCCCGAGTTCATAATTGAATCTGAAGCCTCTGCCATAAATGACACAATTGTGGGTTCTTCTTCCTGAAGTATCACTCTCCGTGTAGGAAAGTCTGAGTTTAGACTGACGTTGCTCCTACACTCATCAAATCCCTTGGTTCTTGTTCCTGAAGAATTTGGGGAGGCATGGTCACTTGCTAGAAATACAAGAGAATTCCTCAGGGAGGGTCTTGAAGGAATCTAACCTGAGCCAATGTTACAAGCTTTCCCCAAACCAGGCTCCCAAGGACCATGCCTCAAGACCATCCCCAGTACCAAGAAGGAACCATTATCTGAGATTTCTTCTCTCACAAAATAAGATGGTTTATCTCCATCTTTATTGCAGAATTGCCTGTTTTGATTTAGGTTGTATACATGAATTTTCTCCTATTCAACATTAGTCCACTGAAGGCAGAGCCTATGATGTTTCTGTCCTGAAGTTCTTTCTGATTAGGCAAAGGAGATCTTGCTTTTGGGCGCAATGTGCCTGATACCAAAGTAATTCAGATAAAGTCCAGAGTGGCTCATCAGCCGATTGGCGAGCTAGCACTGTGGCCACATGTAGCTGCCTCTATCCCAGTCTAAGAAAGCAAGCAGGTGATGGCTCTGGGGTGTTCATTCCAGTCACTTTCCAACTGCTAATCCTTGTAACCTCATCAGCAAATCACAGACCATGAGCTTCCCCAACAAGGAACAGAAAGTCAAGTGAGAGAGAGAATATGGGGGCCCAATCAGCAATACTCTGTCTTCCTCTCAGTCCCTCTGGGGACACTGCATGGGTCTCCAAGTTGGATGTCAGGGGTGGGGCTAGCACAGAGACCCTAGCCCCAGAAGTGGTGGAGGGCACTGCTAAAGGGCTGGCAAGGGAGAACTACCCAGGTTAGCCTCCCACAAGCTTTGATATGTTGTATTTCCATCATCACTCTGTTCTAATTTCTCTTACAATTTCTTCTTTGATGTAAGGATTAGTAAACAGTGTGTTGTTTAATTTCCAATATTTTAAATTTATATTATTGTTGACTTCTAATACAATTCTCTTGAGTCATAGAATATACTTTGTATTCTTTAAATCTTTTTAAATTTATTAAGACTTCCTTTATAGACCCCTCATGTAGTCTGTCTTGGTGAGCATACCAAATGTACTTGAAAAGAATGTGTATTCTACAGTTGTAGGGTGCAGTGTTCTATAATTATCAACCAGGATAACACAGTTGCTGGTTTTCTTCAGATCATCTATGTCTTTACTAATTTTTTACCTAGTTGTTCTATCAATTACTCAAAAGGGGGCCTTTTTCTCCCTTTAATTCTGACAATTATTTTGAAGCTTTGTTATTTTGAACAGTTATATACACACATAACTCTTATGTCCTCCTGATGAAGTGACTCCTTTATCATTCCGAAATGGTCTTCTTTCCCTCTGTCTTGAAGTTGATTTTATCTGATAGCTGATAGCGAGTGCTATGTTTTCCTTTCCTCATTGGGCATAGTTAATGTAGAGACTTTAAAGTCCTTGTCTGATAATTTCATCCACAGGGTGAATTATGGTATGTAAACTATATATCAAAAAAATTAAAATTTAAAAGATGAGTAAGATTCAGAATAGTTGAGGAAAAAGCAGAGGGCTAAGAATCAAGATGAGGCATGTAGGGAGGAAGGGAACACAGATGCCATGAGCAGGAGAGGGAGAAAGCCTATGATATAGGTAGGGTAAAACATCTGGCAGGAGGGAAAGGTAAGCTAGTGGTAGAACAGAGAGCAGAGGTGTTAGAGCATCTTGTGGATGGTTTTGAAAGCAGACAAAAGAACACAGATACTCTACTATAGAGTTGTAGCTCATATGATTTAAAACACTCATGTCTCTTCACGTGGCCATATTTTGTGGTAAGTCCAAAATTCATTTCATGAACAAAATTTCCTACAGAAATAGGTTCTCAAACATTGAGAACAGGTTAAATTTCCAATGACTGAGAAACAGTGGGATGGAATAGTGAAAATCTGTGAATATTTTTAACCTGTAGAGTCATTGATTTCAATATGAATGTTTGTGGTTTCTTCACTTTAAAGGTATGACAGTGGGGTAGTCACTAGTTTTAATACACTACAATTTTATCATTAAAATCAGATGCACACAGACCAAAAATATTAATTAAATTCAAGTGATAGGAATAATTGAAATGTCTATCAATAGATAAATGAATAAACAAAATGTCTCATAGCCATACAATGGAATACTATTCAACCTTAAAGCAGAATGAAATATTACTGATTTGGGCTACAATGTGGATGAATCTTGAAAATATTACGCTAAGTGAAAGAAAACAGACACAAAAGACCACATATTATATGAGTCCAATTATTTGAAACATCCAGAACAACCAAATCTATAAAAATAGATTAGTGGTTGTAAAGAGCTGGGGGAGGGGAGAATGGGGAGTGACTCCTAATGCGTGCAGGGTTTCTTTGGGGTGGGGGTGGGTCTGAAAACATTATGGAATTAGATAGTGGTGAATGTTGCACAACTTTGTGAATATATTAAAATCTACTGAATTGTACTCTTTAAAAGGGCAAATTTTATTGGAAATGAATTATATGTCAATGAAAACTTTTCAAAATATTTAATTCCAGTGATTGGTAAACCCCTAAAAAAGCTGGAAGTCTTATAAGAATGGAGGCTGTGCTACAGGTAACACTGTAAACCATCAAAGGCTCCTGCACACAGCAGACATTCAAAAAAATTTTTTGAGATTAAATAAAAGAGTGCTAATTTCCTACTAGTTAATAGCCTCTAGGTACAACCCCCTTCTATGTCACAACTCTAATGCATATTCCAATTTCTCCTCTCAGGTAAAAGCCCTTAGGAAAAAATGCCTAAATGTCATGATGTATATATAGGTCAGAAATTTCTATATAATTCAGAACTGACACATAACAAAGTACCTGAAAATGCAATTTAAAGAACCCTAAAATATATAATTTCTATGCCTCAAATAACAAACGTAAAAACAAACAAACCCCTTTGTTCTTTTGTACTTTCAAAGTAAGTTAAGATTGGGTCCATTTATGAAACAGCTATGTTATAAGTGTCTTACATTTGCAGGTACGGAAACTTCATCTTAAAAAACAAACCTACTCAGATGCGCATGCCCTGGAATCAATTTTTCATGAATGAATAAAAGAAAAAATGTATACTGAGAAATGTTGATCATAGATAGGATAAGGTTCAGGGTGTGCTAAGGATCCCACAGGAAGTGGCAGAATAGGGACAGGAAAAGTAATGTTCCATTTTGGCCAAGAATGCTTCTCTATTAACATCAGAAATGGTAAAGTGAAACACACAAAAGAAAAGCCCCCCACCCCCACCCCGGGAACATTCTGAATTGCATGCACTACATAAAACATTTTCTCTCAAAGGTATAAAAGATTTGACAACTGAGGGACATACAGCCCTCAACGATATCTGATAACATCAAAACCAATCATTTTTAACTGATACAGTAACAGACAAATATCCACTATATGAGCTCAGTATTAAGATCAAGTTCAGATCTTACAAAAAAATTCTACACTTGTCATATTTTTAGGACAGGCAAAGCAAAACTTAATTAGCCCAACTGACACTATTTTTCGTAATTGATATAATCAGCATAAGCATCCCACCTGGCATCTGTTTAGGTGGTCAGTAAATGTTAACTCCGTTTGATTACGTCATGTTCACAATATGCCTAGTCTCAGGGATTAGAAAATCTTCCCTTCGGGACATACATTCATTCGATTACCATTTATGGCAAATTCCTTCTCAGAATCCTTCAAAACCGAACTTGTTCCAGGTTCAAGTCCACACTCCTCAGCCTGGCTTTCAGGATTCTGGCTGAACTACTTCCATCCAGGCTCAGAGGGGATGAAAGCAAAGCCTTCAGGGGCAAGGCAAGTAATGAATGAATCAGGCACCTCAGCCATGGGGTTAAGGGGCACAAGGGGGTGTGACTACACCATGGAGATGCCATTTGGCTCCAGCTACTTGTCATACACACCAAGAGTGTGGACTCAGGACTTAGGTGTAATCTTCCAGTTTTTAAGCGTGGAAAACCCAAATATAAAGCATGGGGTCAGCAAACTAAATCTACCCACGAATCACCAGCAGACAGCAGATCAGCATCCTCACCTCTAAACAGAGAAAAATGATGTGACGAAAGGCCACTGACTGCTCCAAGCTTCCCATATGATGAGGGACAGTCTGCAGGTCACCTGCTCTCTGAGACGTGCTAGGCTTCCAGCCACATTCCCACAAGAATGCATTCCCTCAGCTCTTCAACTTGCCAAATCTGTCAGGGGCAGCTCAGGCAGCTTCTTCCTTGAAAGCCTTCCTTCACTTTTTTAGGCCTTGGGAGTCACTGGGCACATAAGCATGATTGTGTTTTAACTGTGTTGATAACACTTCACTACTTGATGAATGCATAGGTCATGAATGGAGCAGAGGAGTCTGAGAAAAGGCTCCAGGTAAGATGAACCACACCTCCAAGATCAGGGCTAGGTACCAACAAGGCAGCTCCAAGACAAGAAAAGGCAATGGGTCCATCCTGCAAGAGCTAGGAAGAAATTTCAGGACTCACCTCATCCCTGGTTGTCAGGAGCCCTGGGGCCATATTCTTGGTCTGCTGAGTGCTCTTCCTAGACAAGAGTCAAGTTGCAGAGGCAGAGCTGGGGAAAGAGAAGAGAAGTGAGGGGGTGCTTGGGAGAAGTACCCTTCTATCCAGCCTCCAAGTTCAGCATAGGCAAGAAGGAGGTAAGGAAGGCAGGTTGCAGAGGGCATCAGAGCCATCCATTCTTAACCAGTGTCCTGTAAGTAAGGCTCCCAGAGCTGGGCCAGCAGCAGGTTTAGTCCCAATCTCCAGTTGGGAAATGAAGTCCACAGCCCCAGCAGCTGGATGAGACTCTATTAAGTCACTGTGTGGACTCTATTAAGAGGAAAGGGCCTCATAGTGCCCAGAGATGAGCATTCACATTGAGAAATAAAGTGACCTATCATAGTGAAAATAGAAGCTCCCCATCCACATCAGCCCTGAGGCCAAAGGACAAGGCCTAGGAAATTCAAAACAGAAAGACCACTACAGCTCAGGACAGAATGTAGATTTGGGGGACAGGGAGACTTGAAGCACGGTAGAAGCCATAACCTGGCTGCACCTTCCCCTTCACATATATACCTAAGATTTGAAATGTGACTTGAAATTTAAGAATGGGCAGTCATAAAATACCTTAGGTCTTCAACAAGTCAATTTCATGACAAATTTTTTTTTTTTTTTTTTTTTTGCGGTATGTGGGCCTCTCACTGTTGTGGCCTCTCCCGTTGTGGAGCACAGGCTCCGGACGTGCAGGCTCAGTGGCCATGGCCCACAGGCCCAGCCGCTCCACGGCATGTGGGATCTTCCCAGACCGGGGCACGAACCCGTGTCCCCTGCATCGGCAGGCGGACTCTCAACCACTGCACCACCAGGGAAGCCCCCATGACAAAATTTTTAAGAGGAGAGATTGTCCTTAATGCAAATCCACTTAAGAGATAAACCATTCTTCAGATGTCATCTATTAGCCTTGACTGACTAGTCTGCACAAATGAACTGAAGAACATTTTGGGGACTATGAAGGCCAATTCAAATGAACTGGGTATTAGATGATGTTAGATAATTATTGTGAATATTGTTAGGTAGGATCATGATATTCTGGATATAGAGAAAAACAAGTCACAATTAGAAATGATGCTGAAGTACTGAGGGTGAACTGACATAATTTGCAATTTTTAAAAAATATGAAGGTTTCAACAAGTTAATAGCATAAAAAGAGGGAGGTCTTATGGAATAAAAGGAAGACTTAAGTGACACAGCAATCAAATACAATGTGTGGACCTTGTTATAGGAACACTGATAAGATATTAGATGACATTAAAGAATCAGTATTAATTTTGTTAGGATTAGGCTAAAAATGGGCTGTGCTGATACTCTCTGCAAATAATTGTGGCTATATAATAAAAAGTGCAAAATCTACAACTAACATCGTATTTAATGCTAAGAAACTAGATGCTATCCACTAAGATCAAAAACAAGGCAAGAATGTCACCTTTCACCACTCCTATTCAACACCATCCTGGAATTCCAAGCTAATGTAAGACGATAAGAAAGGGAAATAAAAGGTATACTGATTGGGAAGGAAGAAATAAAACTGTCTTTGTCCGCAGATGACCTGATTGTCTATGCAGAAAATCCCAAAGAATCAACAAGAAATTTCGAGAGCAAGTGATATATCAAAGCTGCAGGATACAAGGTAAAAATCAGCTGCTTTCCTATACCAGCCATGAACAGATGGATTTTGAAATCAACAACATTAGCAACCAGAAAAATGAAATACTTAGGTATAAATCTTTTTAAATTTTTCATATAAGATCTATATGAGGAAAACTACAAAACTCTGCTGAAAAAAAATCAAAGATCTAATAAAATGGATAGTCCATATTATGGATAGGGAGACCTGATATTGTTAAGATGTCAGTTCTTCCCAACTTGATCTATACATTCAATCCATTAAAATCCCAGCAAGTTACTTTGAAGATATCAACAAGCTGGTTCTAAAGTTTATACAGAAAGGCAAGGGCCCAGAAGAGCCAACACAATACTGAAGAACAACAAAGTCAGAAGACTGACGTGACCAGATTTTGCAACTTACTATAAAGCTACAGGAATTAAGAAAGTGTGGTATTGGCAAAAAATAAATTTAAAAAATAGACAAATGGATCAATGGAACAGAATAGAGAGCATAGAAATAGACTCACATAAATAAAGTCAACTGAGCAAGGAAAATTTAATGGAGAAAGGACTATCTTTTCAATAAATGGCAGTACTGGAACAATTGAACATCCACATACACAGACCTTATACCTTCCACAAAAATTAACTCAAAGTGGATAGTAGGGACTTCCCTCGTGGAGCAGTGGTTAAGAATCCTCCTGCCAATGCAGGAGACACAGGTTTGAGCCCTGGTCTAGGAAGATCCCACATGCTGCGGAGCAACTAAGCCCGTGCACCACAACTACTGAGTCTGCGCTCCAGAGCCCGCAAGCCACAACTACTGAGCCTGCGTGCCACAACTACTGAAGCCTGTGTGCCTAGAGCCTGTGCTCCAGAACAAGAGAAGCCACTACCATAAGAAGCCTGCATACTGCAACGAAGACCCAACACAGCCATTAATTAATTAATTAATTGATTGATTTTTTAAAAATGGATAGCAGAGCTAAAGGTAAAATATGAAACTATAAAACTCCTAGAAAATAACATGGGAGAAAATTTAGGTGACCAGGGACTTGGCAGTGTCTCTTCAGATATAACACCAAAAATACAACCAATGAAAGAAAAATATTGATAAGGTGGATTCTGTTAGGATTAGAAGACTTCTGTTCCGCAAAAGATACTGGCAAGAAAATAAAAAGTCAAGTCATAGACTGGAAAAAATACATGAAGGAAAAAAATGACAGAGTGGAAAAGAAAACAATCATAATCACAGTTAAAAAAAACTTGATACACCTCTCAGTAAATGAAAAAGCTAACTAACAGTAAAGAAGAAAAACAGAAGGTTTAAAAAATACTATCAGGCAGTATTGATCAAATTGACATTTATAGAATGCTAAACCCTGCAAGTGTAAAAGGGGCACAAAGAATATTAACCAAGGAAAATGAAATTCCAAGGCATATAAAACAAGTCACCAATTTCAAAGGACTGAAACTTAAAAAGAGTATGTTCTTTGCCCAAGATGGAATTAAAGTAGGAATCAGTAAAGCAACGCTGGTCTAAAGGAGATACGGATGAAAGAAAAAATTCCATGGGACATTTAGAAATACTTTTAACTGCATGATTCTAATAAACACAACATATCGAAACATATGACAACTAACCAAATTTGTGATATAGATCTATTACAGGTGTATTGTGTCCCCTATGAAATTCATATGTGAATTCATAACCTCCAGTGCCTTAGAATGTGATTGTATTTTTAGATAGGTCTTCAAAGAGGTAATTAGGTTAAAATGGCATTATTAGGGTGGGCCCTAATCCAATATAACTGGTGTCCTTATAAGAGGAAATTTGAACACAGACAGGTCCAGAGGGAAGCCCATGTAAACAGGGAGAAGACAGCCAGCTACAAGCCAAAGAAAGGCCTCAGAAGAAACCAACACTGCCAACACCTTGATCTTTAACTTCTAGCCTCCAGAATTGAGAGAAAATCAATCTCTGTCGTTTAAGCCACCCAGTCTGTGGTGCATTATTATGGCAATTCTAGCAATAAACACAGCAGCTAAGGCAGTTCTTAAAGGGAAACTTATAGCTTTAAATGAATACACCAGAAAAGTTTTAATTTAAAGAAACAACTCCAGCTCCCACCTTAAGACGCTAGGAAATGAAAAGGAAAAAAAAATAGAAAATAATAAAGAGGAAAAAATATCAATGAAATATAAATGAAACTCCAAAGAAAATTAAAAAGCCAAAGGTTGATTATTTGCAAATATTAAAATTGCTAAACCCCAGGCCTGAAACTATAAAACTCCTAGAAGGAAACATAAGGGAGAAGCTTCATGACATTGGAATAGGCAATAATTTCTTGGATATAACACGAAAAGCACAAGCAACAAAAGCAAAAATAAACAAATGAGACTACATTAAACTTAAAAACTTCTGTGCAGCAAGGGGAACAAACAACAAAGTGAAAAGGCAATTTATGGAATGAGAGAAAATCGATGCAAACCATGTATCAGATAAAGGGTTAATATCCCGAATATATAAAGAACTCCAGCTCACTAACAAAAAACATATATCCAGATTAAAAAGTGGACTAAGGACTTAAATAAACAGCATATGGCCAACAGCATATGAAAAGACACTAAGCATTACAAATTATCAGGGAAATACAAATCAATACCACAATGAGATAGCACCTCTACCCATTAAAATGGCCATTATTTAAAAAAACAACACACACACACAGACAAAATAACAAGTTTTGGCAAGGATGTGGAGAAACTGAAACCCTAGTGCACTGTATAGACACTGTGGAAAACACTATGAAGGTTCTTTGACTTGAATGGAATTGAATAAGAAATCAGTAACAATAAATTATCTAAAAAAATCCCAAATAGCTGGAAATTAATTAGAGATTGGGCAGAAAAAAACTGGACTATCAAACATAGAAAACTCTCTTGATGATTTCCATTCTAAAGGAGAACACAGAGATGAAGTAATAACTGAAGGAGGAAATGATAAGCCTTCTCTGCTCAAAACCGTGCAGTGGGTCCCAATGACCACACAAAAAGGTCCACACCTATTATCTTGGCACCCACGGTCTACCCCAATAATAGCCTAACCCTCTTTTCTACTTGAGTTTCCATCAGTCCTCCTACAAACCTTTCCAGGCAGAAAGGACAAACCCTCATATCCTCACAGTTGGGTGCCAATCAGTGACCCATGAGGAGCAGACAAGGTGCCCGTCCCTCAAAGCACCATCTCAAAACCAGTGGGACAAACAGGATATACCATGCAAGCCCTGGAGTCCTCACGTATAAGGTGCTCTGGGGCTAAAGGGAACAATAGGAGTAATTCTGCCAGAGAACATTCAGAAATCTTTGCACTGGAGAAACATCTGAGCTACTTAGATAACAAGAGTGAATTTGTGAAGCATAAAGGCATGAAGGAAGAGATTGGTTCAAGATGGCAGAGTAGAAGGACATGCTCTTGCTCCCTCTTGTGAGAGCACTGGAATCACAACTAACTGCTGAACAATCATTGACAGGAAGACACTGGGACTCACCAAAAAAGATACCCCACATCCAAAGACAAGGAGAAGCCACAATGAGACGGTAGGAGAGGCGCAATCACAAAAAAATCAAATCCCATAACTGCTGGGTGGGTAACTCACAAACTGGAGAACACTTATGCCACAGAAGTCCACCCACTGGAGTGAAGGTTCTGAGCCCCAAGTCAGGTTTCCCAAGCTGGGGGTCCAGCAACGGGAGGAGGAATTCCTAGAGTATCAGACATTGAAGGCTAGCGGGATTTGATTGCAGGACTTCGACAAGGCTGGGGGAAACAGAAACTCCACTCTTACAGGGCACACACAAAGCAGTGCGCTCATTGGGACCCAGGGGAAGGAGCAGTGACCCCATAGGAGAATGAACCAGACCTACCTGCTAGTGTTAGAGGGCCTCCTGCAGAGGCAGGCAGTGGCTGTGTCTCACCATGAGGACAAGGACACTGGCAGCAGAAGTTCTCGGAAGTACTGCTTGGCATGAGCCCTCCCAGAGTCCGCCATTAGCCCCACCAAAGAGCCCAGGTAGGCTCCAGTGTTGGGTTGACTCAGGCCAAACAACCAACAGGGAGGGAACCCAGACCCACCCATCAGCAGACAAGTGGATTAAAGTTTTACTGAGCTCTACCCACCAGAGCAACAGCCAGCTCTACCCACCACCAGTCCCTCCCATCAGGAAACCTTCACAAGCCTCTTAGATAGCCTCATCCACCAGAGGGCAGACAGCAGAAGCAAGAAGAACTACAATCCTGCAGCCTGTGGAACAAAAACCATATTCACAGAAAGACAGACAAGATGAAAAGGCAGAGGGCTATGTACCAGATGAAGGAACAAGATAAAACCCCAGAAAAACAACTGAATGAAGTGGAGATAGGCAACCATCCAGAAAAAGAATTCAGAATAATGAGAGTGAAGATTTAATTAATATTTATAGGACATTCCATCCAAAAACTGCAGATTACACTTTCTTCTCAAGTGCACACGAAACATTCTCCAGGACAGATCACATCTTGGGTCACAAATCACACCTCAGTAAATTTAAGAAAACTGAAATCATATCAAGTATCTTTTCTGACCACAACACTATGAGATTAGAAATCAATTACAGGGAAAAAAACGTAAAAAACACAAATACATGGAGGCTAAACAATACGTTACAAAATAACCAAGATATCACTGAAGAAATCAAAGAGGAAATCAAAAAATACCTATAGACAAATGACAATGAAAACACGACGATCCAAAACCTATGGGATGTAGCAAAAGCAGTTCTAAGAGGTAAGTTTTTAGTGATACAAGCCTACCTCAAGAAACAAGAAAAATCTCAACAAACGTTCTAAACTTACACCTAAAGGAACTAGAGAAAGAACAAACAAAACCCAAAGTTAGTAGAAGGAAAGAAATCATAAAGGTCAGAGCAGAAATAAATAGAAACAAAGAAAACAATAGCAAAGATCAATAAAACTAAAAGCTGGTTCTTTGAGAAGAGAAACAAAATTGATAAACCATTGGCCAGACTCTTCAAGAAAAAGAGGGAGAGGACTCAAATCAATAAAATTAGAAAAGAAAAAGGAGAAGTTACAACAGATACCACAGAAATACAAAGCATCCTAAGAGACTACTACAAGCAACTCTCTGCCAGTGAAATAGACAACCCGGAAGAAATGGACAAATTCTTAAAAAAGCACAACCTTCCAAGACTGAACCAGGAAGAATTAGAAAATATGAACAGACCAATCACAAGTAATGAAATTGAAACTGTCATTAAAAATCTTCCAACAAACAAAATGCAGGACCAGATGGCTTCACAGGTGAAATCTATCAAACATTTAGAGAAGAGCTAACACCCATCCTTCTCAAACTCTTCCAAAAAAATTGCAGAGGAAGGAACATTCCCAAACTCATCCTATGAGGCCACCATCACCCTGACACCAAAAAGAGACAAAGACACTACAAAAAAAGAAAATTACAGACCAATATCACTGATGAATATAGATGCAAAAATCCTCAACAAAATACTAGCAAACAGAATCCAACAACACATTAAAAGGATCATACACCATGATCAAGTGGGATTTATCCCAGGGATGCAAGGATTCTTCAATATATGCAAATCAATCAATGTGATACACCATATTAACAAATTGAAGAAGAAAAACCGTATGATTATCTCAATAGATTCAGAAAAAGCTTATGACAAAATTCAACACCCATTTATGATAAAAACTCTCCAGAAAGTGGGCATAGAGGGAACCTACCTCAACATAATAAAGCCCATATATGACAAACCCACAGCAAACACCATTCTCAATGGTGAAAAACTGAAAGCATTTCTTCTAATATCAGGAACAAGACAAGGATGTCCACTGTCACCACTATTATTCAACATAGTTTTGGAAGTCCTAGCCACGGCAATCAGAGAAGAAAAGGAAATAAAAGGAATACAAATTGGAAAAGAAGGAGTAAAACTGTCACTGTTTGCAGATGACATGATACTATACATAGAGAATCCTCAAGATGCTACCAGAAAACTACTAGAGCTAATCAATGAATTTGGTAAAGTTGCAGGATACAAAATTTATGCACAGAAATCTCTTGCATTCCTATACACTAATGATGAAAAATCTTAAAGAGAAATTAAGGAAACACTCTCATTTGCCACTGCAACAAAAAGAATAAAATACCTAGGAATAAACCTACCTAGGGAGACAAAAGACCTGTATGCAGAAAACTATAAGACACTGATGAAAGAAAATAAAGACGATACAAACACATGGAGAGATATACCATGTTCTTGGATTGGAAGAATCAATATTGTGAAAATGACTCTACTACCCAAAGCAATCTACAGAATCAATGCAATCCCTATCAAATTACCAATGGCATTTTTTACAGAACTGGAACAAAAAATATTAAAATTTGTATGGAGACACAAAAGACCCCGAATAGCCAAAGCAGTCTTGAGGGAAAAAAAACAGAACTGGAGGAATCAGACTCCCTGACTTCAGACTATACTACAAAGCTACAGTCATCAAGACAATATGGTACTGGCACAAAAACAGAAATACAGATCAATGGAACAGGATAGAAAGCCCAGAGATAAACTCATGCACCTATGGCCAACTGATCTATGAAAAAGGAGGCAAGGATATACAATGGAGAAAAGACAGTCTCTTCAATAAGTGGTGCTGGGAAAACTGGACAGCTACATGTAAAAGAATGAAATTAGGACACTCCCTAACACCATACACAAAAATAAACTCAAAATGGATTAAAGACCTAAATGTAAGACCGGACACTATAAAACTCTTAGAGGAAAACATAGGAAGAACACTCTTTGACATAAATCACAGCAAGATATTTTTTGACCCACCTCCTAGAGTAATGGAAATAAAAACAAAAATAAGCAAATGGGACCTAATGAAACTTAAAAGCTTTTTCAAAGCAAAAGAAACTACAAACAAGATGAAAAGACAACCCTCAGAATGGGAAAAAGTACTTGCAAATGAATCAACGGACAAAGGATTAATCTCCAAAACATATAAACAGCTCATGCAGCTCAATATTAAAAAAACAAATAACCCAATCCAAAAATGGGCAGAAGACCTAAATAGACATTTCTCCAAGGAAGACATACAGATGGCCAAGAAGCACATGAAAAGCTGCTCAACATCACTTATTAGAGAAATGCAAATCAAAACTATAGTGAGGTATCACCTCACACCAGTTAGAATGGGCATCATCAGAAAATCTACAAATAGCAAATGCTGGAGAGGGTGTGGAGAAAAGGGAGCCCTCCTGCACTGTTGGCGGGAATGTAAACTGATACAGCCACTATGGAGAACAGTATGGAGGTTCCTTAAAAAACTAAAAATAGAATTACCATATGACCCAGCAATCTCACTACTGGGCATATACCCAGAGAAAACCATAATTCAAAAAGACACACGCACCACAATGTTCATTGCAGCACTATTTACGATAGCCAGGTCATGGAAGCAACCTATGTGCCCATCGACAGACGAATGGATAAAGAATATGCAGTACATATATACAATGGAATATTACTCAGCCATAAAAAGGAATGAAATTGGGTCATTTGTAGAGACGTGGATGGATCTAGAGACTGTCATACAGAGTGAAGTAAGTCAGAAAGAGAAAAACAAATATCGTATAGTAACACATATATGTGGAACCTAGAAAAATGGTACAGATGAACCAGTTAGCAGGGCAGAAATTGAGACACAGATGTAGAGAACAAACGTATGGACACCAAGGGGGGAAAGTGGTGGGGGTGGTGGTGGTAGTGGTATGAATTGGGAGATTGGGATTGACATATATACACTAATATGTTTAAAATTGATAACTACTAAGAACCTGTTATATAAAAAAATAAATAAAATAAAATTCAAAAATAAAGGCATGAAGGAATACAACTGCATGGAATAGAATATATTCCCATATGACTGTAAGACAGAGTCCAATCAGTGTGAAGAGTAAAGGATAATTCTGGAAAGGTGGGTTGGGGGGGCAATTCAGAATTGATAATCATCACCACAACTCACTTTTCCCTGAGCACTCACTGTGCGCCAGGCACCCTAACCACTTCAGAAGCACAGGCGCACTTCCACCTCACAACAACCCTGACATTGCTATCAACCCCATTTTACAGATAAGGAAAAAGGAGGCACATAGAACAGAAGCAATATCCAAGGTCACAGAGTCAATAGGTGGTGGAGGCTAAGAGTCCAGCTTCAGAGCCCAAAGGGCGGGTCCTTTTTTAACAGACAAACTAGAACATGGGGAAAGACAAATTATGCTGAGCTAACACAAAGGTGAGGGGAGAGGAGAAAGGGAAGAATTGACAGGATTTAACAGCTCATCAGATTAGTGAGAAAATCTGTGAAACACAAGGAGGCAAGAAGAACGCTGAGGTCAAGGAGCAAGTGCCCAGAGGTGGACTCCTGCTATTAACAAAGATCAGCAAGGCAAGAGTGGGTATAAAGAAAGGGGAAGGGGGGATTCAGAAGACAGAATTCCAGATATTTCCCTGTTCATGCCTCTTAACTGGGTTAAGAGAGTAGGATTTAAACTGTAGAAAGGCATTTTGAGACAAATGGGGTAAATGAACACAGGCTGAATATTAGATGACATTAAGGAATTATGGTTAATTTTGTTGGGTGTGCCATTTGGTATAAAGGTTATTTTCTATAAAGTCCTTATTCAAAAACGATGCACACTGAAGTATTTACAGGTAAAATACCTGGGATTTGCTGCAAAATACTACAACAGAGAAAACTAAAAGAAAGAGAAGAGCAGAATGTTAACAACTGCTGAAGCTGAGTGAGAGGTACAAAGATGCTCTATCAGTATTCTCACTACTTTTGGCTGCATTTGTAAAATTTTCATAATAAACTTTAAGTGTAATAACTCCATCTCCTTCTATACCCCCAAAAAAGGAAAGGAGAAAAAACTTTATGGGGGTGGGGGTAGGGGTGGGTGGTATGTGGACTTCAAACACTGGTCTGATTCCAGCCTTCTGCTGGTGTCATTAATGTCACCATTACTGTTAGGGGCTGAGACCAATGATCAGGAGAAAATGAACATATATTTTATCTTTATCAGCATTAGATGTATGAGACAAACGTGAAAAATAGAGCAGCTCCTTTTAAATTTTCATTAAAACTTTGAAAGTTTTAATAGCTCCAAAGTAAAAGTTACTTAATCCTCTACTACACCATTTCCCTCTCTAGAAAATGAGAATTCAACTACCTAATGTGCAAGGTGACTGAGAAAATAAAATATGGCAGTGAATAGAAAGCACACTGCCAACACAGGTCTACTGCTAACAAAACAGTACTTTTCACCATCGTTGTTTTGGCAGCACTCTAAGGCCCTGAGAATACAACAGTGTGAATGTATATGGAGAGAAACAATGCAGGACAATGCAGGAGCAACTCCGGAGAAGATAGAAAGCCCTGAATTAGGGCACAGGAATGTGCCCCTTCAAGAACAAGCCTGGCTTCCTGGGAGACCACCTGCAGCTGTGCCGCAAAGGGATTATGACTTTGGCATAGGATATCAAGGACACACCCTCCATTATGACCAAAGACAAGAACACAACAAGGAAGTGGTACCCATCTGAGGCAGGGCTGCCAGGCCCCTAGGAGTTCCCTCCTCCCTAACGGGCAGTCCCCTCTGGATGTGAGGGAGCAGAGTGCTCCAGGGCAAACCTGGTACAACAGAAGTGGTTCTGGCCTCAGGATTCTCTCCCAGCACAGAGAGCAGGCTGGAAACCCCCAAGCCTGCAGATGGCTTCACTAAAGTAAGGTATCAGAACCAGGTATGGAAGGGAAGGACAATACGCGGGACAGAATCAGGGTATGGGTTTTAGAATAAGCCTTCTCTCATGTCATGCTGATGTCCAGCATGACATTAATCTTCTATGTGCCTATGGGGGTTATTGAACCCTATTGAAATGAACGTCATATTAGCATGTACCAGACACCCGTTTTCCCCTTTCCACACTCCCAACAGCCCCAGGAGGTTCAGTACCTTGCTTAAAGTGACTATGAGAAAGAGGCAGACCTGGATTTGAACTCTCTCTATGGAGGGCGGGGCTCCCACAGCAGGCCTGGGATAGGCCCCGAGGGAAAGGCAATGCCCAAAGAGATGCACACCTGAGGTTGCAGATTTGGAAGAGAAAGATAGGGCTCTCATTCGTAAGTGGTGAATCTGAGCGATGAATCCAGGAGACCTCACGGCTACTTCTGTGTATATTTACAACGTTTTCATAATGCAAAATTTAAAATAAAACTTAAGTCTGGACGTCTTACCACCCACTCCTCTCTTCCATCCCCAGTAATTCAGGGAGTCAGCCACCAGCCCCCTGGGGGTTGAGGAAAGTTCCCTGCCCCGTGGGCTGCACTCCACTTGCTCCACCCCAAGCTCCTGGAACAGCCCCAGCGCCGCAGGAGCCAGACAACTTCTGGAGTCGTAGATCTGGGCACAAGGACGCCCCACACAAACCCGGGGATGTCTGACTCCCACCAGGCCCTTCCAACTCCCCCAGGAGCCTGCGGGCCCCGATGCCGCTGACCCAAGTCGTCCTCCCCACCCCAATCAAGGCAAGTCTGGGTGTTTGCCCAGGCCAGTCCTTCCCCCAAAATCCGGGACATCGAGGCCAAGCGGCGCCTCCATCACCATGGTTGGCACCACCCAGCCGCGCTCCCCAATTAAGACCTAGGAAGGATGCCCGAGCCGCGCGCCCCAGCAGTGGAGACGTCTGCTCCGGGCGAGGGGTACTTATGTCCTCCAAATCACCTGCACCAGTCCAGACCCCTCCGGGACAGGACGCTGGCTCCCCAGCACCGCCGGACAGCACGAGACCCGAGACCCAGCCCACAACCCCTACTAGGCGGACTGCGTCCGACCCCGTCCGGAAAACAATCAAACCTCAAGGAACCCGCGGACAGGGCAGACCAACCCCGCCTGCCCTCGCCAAGGTTTCCCAACCCTCTATCCCCGGGACTCAGCGGCCATGGTCGGGCTTGCTCACCATGAGCTTTAAAAGATGGTCACAATGTCCAGAAATACAACAGCGCGAAGCGGAAGTGCGATACCCACAATACCTCTGGGAGGGACTACAATACCCAAAATGCTCAGAGGGCTCCGAAGCTCAAGATCGTACTCGCCAGATCACCGGTGGCCGCGGGACTACATTACCCACAATGCGCCGGGGGCGCGGGCACATTTCCCCACTGGACCCAGTTGTTGAGCTCCAGTACGCCTCCCTTCTGCTCCGCTGGAACCCGCGCTCAAGAAACATAATTACAGCCACTTGGGCTCTGGGAGAAATTGTGGAAAATTAGATAAGTAAAGTCTAGTAAAGTGACTTTCAGGTGCATTAGAAGGGTGGTTCAGGTGAGCACTAAAATCTTTCCTTTTTAACTTGTGGGGTCCTCTTAGTTTTTAGTCACCTGGGTGTGTACTTGTCCTCCATACTGCAGATTCACCCTAGTGTTTTTATATTTAAATAACAGCGCGTAATGAATGAACTTCTAAAATATGCCAAAGGTCCTGGCATTTTTCTTTCTCTTTTATTTTGCGGTACGCGGGCCTCTCACTGTTGTGGCCTCTCCCGTTGCGGAGCACAGGCTCCAGACGCACAGGCCCAGCGGCCGTGGCTCACGGGCCCAGCCGCTCCGCGGCACGTGGGATCTTCCCGGAGCGGGGCACGAACCCGTGTCCCCTGCATCGGCAGGCGGACTCTCAACCACTGCACCACCAGGGAAACCCTATTTTTCTTTTTCAAAGAGGAAAAATTCTGAAGTTTATTAAAAATAATAACAATCAGAAGAAAAAATGAGGAAAAACTAAGCATGAAGACATTTAAAGATACAGTAACTAAAATTAAAATTATTTTACTAATACAAAAATCGCTGATTAGATGTAACAGAATAGGAAGCTTAGAAACATTTCAAAGTATTAATAAACAGGGCTTCCCTGGTGGTGCAGTGGTTAAGAATCTGTCTGCCAATGCAGGGGACACAGGTTCAAACCCTGGTCTGGGAAGATCCTACATGCCACAGAGCAACTAAACCTGTGTGCCACAACTACTGAACCTGTGCTCTAGGGCCCGTGTGCCACAACTACTGAGCCCACGTGCCACAGCTACTGAAGCCCGTGTGCCTAGAGCCCATTCTCCACCACAATGAGAAGCCCGTGCACAGCAGAGTATCTCCCGCTTGCCACAACTAGAGAAAGCCTGCGTGCAGCAACGAAGACCCAACGCAGCCAAAATAAAAAATAATAATTTATATTAAAAACGTATTAATAAGCAGACATACTCTTTTTCTAGGAATTTGATGAAAGTGTTTTCAAATTACTTCCTATTTACTCAAAATGAAGTAATGAGAACCAGATTTAACCTCTTGCCTAAATCAACTTTAAAAAAACAAAATATATGAAATGACAGGTTTGAAGACATCGGACATAAGACAATGAAGAGCAATGAACCCTGAGAAAGAGGTAAGAAACCAGATGAGACTTTGAACATCACTAGATGGAGAGAAATTTCAGGCCACAGGACAGAGAAGGGAAATCCAAGTGGAGGGTCCTCTTCCTCAAGTGTCAGTTGAGTGCCAACCAATGTGCACATGTGCAACCCCCCAAGAAAGAAACTGAAAAAGATTAGAGAGAAATACCGTGAGCTCACATAGGGCCAGGAATAGTGCCTGCTCCTGCCAGACAGTGGAAATCTTCATAATTCACATGGTGTGGAGTAAAGAATTCTCACAAGAATTTTGCCTCAATGACAGGGGCAAAATTAGGCCTAAATGCCTGATTGAGAGAATCTTTATGTTAAATTTAGGGGAGAAGTGTGTCAAATATGTTTCAGAAATCTTAAAAGTCACTTCCATTTTTATATGAATCGTGTATGCAGAAATATACATATTATATAAAAACATTTTGAACAAACTAGGTTCAAGATTTCCCATAAAATGAGCAGTAAATTTAATAAAATTCACTTAAAATAGCATTTGCATATATTTCAACACCACAAAGTAATTCTAATATATATCTGGATGACTATATTGATGATATTATCAAAAAATGGTGATAAATAATAAAACCCAGTTTGCTCTATTATTAGCATTTTAATATAAAACTATAATAATCAGTGTGACAGTAATGCAAGTCAGCTGAAAGGAACTAAAGGGAAAGTCAATACAATGGAAGGGAGAGAGGGAGGAAAATTGAGAAAGATGGAAAACTTCAGTTTGGAAAGTGAGAAAAAATAGTTATTTGGGGAAATTAAGCTAGCTCACAAAACAAATATAAAAAGAGAAATCAGAGATCTAACATGAAATATAAGTGATTTTGAAAACCATCTTGTGGTACGGAAGGTCTCTGCATGCATTACACTGAAGCAGAGACCATCAAGAAAAGAATGCCTCCAGAGAACAGTGTCAGGACAAGTATGCTCATGCTCATTGGTGGATATCTCTCTCATCTGTCTGGGTTGAAATCCAGCTGAAGTGACTGAGTCTGCTATTGAGAGAGAAAAGGGACATTTCTATAAACATTATTGGTGGCTTAAGCTTTGAAACCACAGAAGAAAGCTTGAGGGACTACTATGAGCCATGGGGAAAACTTACAGACGCTGGTAATGAGAGATCCTGCAAGCAAAACTCAAAAGAGTATTTGGTTTTGTAACTTTTCCATCCATAGATAAGGTTGATGCTGCCATGGCTGCAAAATCTCTTTCAATTGATGGAAGAATGATTGAGCCAAAATGTGCCAGAGAGGAATCTGGACAACCTGGCACTCATGTAACTGAAAAGCTGTTTGTTGGTGGAACTAAAGAAGATACCAAAGAACATCAGCTTAGAGATTACTGCAAGGACTATGGAAAAGCTGATGTCATTTGAGATGATTACTGATAGGCAGTGTGGAAAGAAAGGAGGCATTGACAGTCTGGAAAGAAAAGAAGCATTGGGTTTATTACTTTTTTTTTTTTGGCTGCGCTGTGCAGCACATGGGATCCCTCATCAGGGATTGAACCCACATCCCCCGCTTTGAAAGGGCAGAGCCTTAACCACTTGACCACAAGGGAAGTTCTGGGTTTACTACTTTTGATAACCATGATCATGTGGATTAAACTGTACTGCAGCAATACCATACCATCGGTGGTCAGAAGTAAGAAAGGCTTTATCTAGACAAGAAACACAGGAAGTCCAAAGTTCTAGGAGTGGCAGAGGAGACTTTGAGGGATTCGTGCAGAGGCGGTGAATTTTGGGACCAGGATCATGAGGCAAGTGTAGAGTAGGATCTGATGGATATGGAAGAGGACATGGATTTGGGGATAGCTATAATGGGTATGGAGGAAGATCTGGAGGTGGCAATTTTAGAGGTAGCACAGGTTATGAAGAAGGAAGATGAAGATATACTAGTGGAGAACCTGGATCTGGCAGCCGGAGGCGAGTAGTGGGGAGGCTACAGAGGTGATTATGACAACTATGCAGGAAAAATTTATGGAAGTAGAAATTAGAATGTTTTTAGAAATTATAATTAGCAACCTTATATCTATGGTCCAGTGAAGACTGGAAATTTTGGTGGCAGTAGGAACATAAGAGAAACTTACGGTGGAGGAAACTATGGTCCAAGAGGCAGTGGCACAGTAAGGGATATGAGGCAGGAACCAACACTCAACTTCTTCCCATTTGCCCTGGGCTTTACTGTGTAACTTGGAGAGGACAAGAGCCCAGAAGTAACAACAGGTTCAGGTTATCAAAATAAGAATGTTTAGAACACTTATTATCTCACACATGCATAAATATAGAATGATATGGTAGAAGACACTACAGCAGATACGGGGAGCTGTTTGTGGATGGACTGGATTATTTAATAGCATTACCTTACTATAAAGGAAGGACTGTAAAAAAATGCCTTTGAGATAGTTTCTTTTTGTTTCTTTTAAACATTTATGGGAGTATAATTGTTTTACAATGTTGGGTTAGTTTCTGGTGTATAAAAAAGTGAATCAGCTGTATGTGTGTGTGTATATATATATATATATATATATATATCCCCATATCCCCTCCCTCTTGCGCCTCCCTCCCACCCTCCCTATCCCACCCCTCTAGGGGATAACAAAGCACTAGGCTGGACTCCCTGTGCTGTGCAACAGCTTCCCACTAGCTAGCTGTTTTACATTTGGTAGTGTATCTATATCAGTGCTACTCTCTCATTTTGTCCCAGCGTACCCTTCCCACCCCGTGTCCTCAAGTCCATTATCTATGTCTGTGTTATTATTCTGGTTCTGGCTGTAAATTCATTCAAGCGATTTTTTTTTTCTGGACTCCATATATATGTGTTAGCATACAATATTTGTTTTTCTCTTTCTGGCATCCTTCACTCTGTATGACAGACTCTAGGTCCATCCACCTCTCACAAATAACTCAATTTCCTTTCTTTTTTATACCTGAGTAATATTCCATTGTGTATATGTGCCACATCTTCTTTATGCATTCATCTGTCGGTGGACACTTAGGTTGCTTCCATGTCCTGGCTATTCTAAATAGTGCTGCAATGAACATTGTGGTACATGTCTCTTTTTGAATTACACTTTTCTCAGGGTATGTGCCCGGTAGTGGGATTGCTGGGTCATAGGGTAGTTCTGTTTTTAGCTTTTTTTTTTTTTAACATCTTTATTGGAGTATAATTGCTTTACAGTATTGTGTTAGTTTCTGCTTTATAACAAAGTGAATCAGTTATACATATGTTCCCATATCTCTTACCTCTTGCGTCTCCCTCCCTCCACCCTCCCTATCCCACCCCTCTAGGTGGTCACAAAGCACCGAGCTAATCTCCCTGTGCTATGTGGCTGCTTCCCACTAGCTACCTATTTTACGTTTGATAGTGTATATATGTCCATGCCACTCTCTCGCTTTGTCACAGCTTACCCTTCCCCCTCCCCATATCCTCAAGTCCATTCTCTAGTAAGTCTGTGTCTTTATTCCTGTCTTACCCCTAGGTTCTTCATGACATTTTTTCCCCTAAATTCCATATATATGTGTTAGCATATGGTATTTGTCTTTCTCTTTCTGACATACTTCACTCTGTATGACACACTCTAGGTCCATCTACCTCATTACAAAGAGCTCAATTTCGTTTCTTTTTATGGCTGAGTAATATTCCATTGTATATATGAGCCACATCTTCTTTATCCATTCATCCGATGATGGATACTTAGGTTGTTTCCATCTCCGGACAATTGTAAATAGACCTGCAATGAACATTTTGGTACATGACTATATTTGAATTATGGTTTTCTCAGGTTATATGCCCAGTAGTGGGATTGCTGGGTCATATGGTAGTTCTATTTGTAGTTTTTTAAGGAACCTCCATACTGTTCTGCATAGTGGCTGTACCAATTCACATTCCCACCAGCAGTGCAAGAGTGTTCCCTTTTCACCACACCCTTTCCAGCATTTATTGTTACTAGATTTTTTTGATGATGGCCATTCTGACTGGTGGGAGATGATATCTCATTGTACTTTTGATTTGCATTTCTCTAATGATTAACGATGTTGAGCATTCTTTCACGTGTTTGTTGGCAGTCTGTATATCTTCTTTGGAGAAATGTCTATTTAGGTCTTCTGCACAATTAAGGATTGGGTTCTTTATTTTTTTGTTATTGAGCTGCATGAGCTGCTTATAAAATATGGAAATTAATCCTCTGTCAGTAGCTTCATTTGCAAATATTTCTCCCATTCTGAGGGTTGTCTTTTGGTCTTTTTTATGGTTTCCTTTGCTGTGCAAGAGCTTTTAAGTTTCATTAAGTCCCATTTGTTTGTTTTTATTTCCGTTTCTCTAGGAGGTGGGTCAAAAAAGATCTTGCTGTGATTTATGTCATAGTGTGTTCTGCCTATGTTTTCCTCTAAGAGTTTGATAGTTTCTGGCCTTACATTTAGGTCTTTAATCCATTTTGAGCTTATTTTTTGGTATGGTGTTAGGGAGTGATCTAATCTCATACTTTCACATGTACCTGTCCAGTTCTCCCAGCACCACTTATTGAAGAGGCTGTCCTTTTTCCACTGTACGTTCCTGCCTCCTTTATCAAAGATAAGATGACCATGTGTGCGTGGGTTTATCTCTGTGCTTTCTATACTGTTCCATTGATCTATCTTTCTGTTTCTCTGCGAGTACCATACTGTCTTGATTACTGTAGCTTTGTAGTATAGTCTGAAGTCAGGGAGCCTGATTCCTCCAGCTCCGTTTTTCATTCTCAAGATTGATTTGGTTATTTGGGGTCTTTGTGTTTCCATAAAAATTGTGAAATTTTTTGTTCTAGTTCTGTGAAAAATGCCAGTGGTAGTTTGATAGGGATTGCATTGAATCTGTAGATTGCTTTGGGTAGTAGAGTCGTTTTCACAATGTTGATTCTTCCAATCCAAGAACATGGTATATCTCTCCATCTATTTGTATCATCTTTAATTTCTTTCATCAGTGTCTTATAATTCTCTGCATACAGGTCTTTTGTCTCCTTAGGTAGGTTTATTCCTAGATATTTTATTCATTTTGTTGCAATGGTAAATGGGAATGTTTCCTTGATTTCACTTTCAGATATTTCATCACTAGTGTATAGGAATGTCAGAGATTTCTGTGCATTAATTTTGTATCCTGCTACTTTACCAAATTCATTGATTAGCTCTAGTAGTTTTCTGGTGGCATCTTTAGGATTCTCTATGTATAGTATCATGTCATCTGCAAACAGTGACAGCTTTACTTCTTCTTTTCCGATTTGGATTCCTTTTATTTCCTTTTCTTCTCTGATTGCTGTGGCTAACAATTCCAAAACTGTGTTGAATAAGAGTGGTCAGAGTGAGCAACCTTGTCTTGTTCCTGATCTTGTTGGAAATGGTTTCAGTTTTTCACCATTGATGCCGATGTTGGCTGCGGGTTTGTCATATATGGCCTTTATTATGTTGAGGAAAATTGCCTCTAGCCCTACTTTCTTCAGGGTTTTTATCATAAATAGGTGTTGAATTTTGTCGAAAGCTTTCTCTGCATCTATTGAGATGATCATATGGTTTTTCTCCTTCAGTTAGTTAATATGGTATATCACATTGATTGATTTATGTATATTGAAGAATCCTTGCATTCCTGGAATAAACCCCACTTGATCATGGTGTATGATCCTTTTACTCTGCTGTTGGATTCTGTTTGCTAGTATTTTGTTGAGGATTTTTGCATCTATGTTCATCAGTGATATTGGCCTGTAGTTTTCTTTCTTTGTGACATCCTTGTCTGGTTTTGGTATCAAGGTGATGATGGCCTCGTAAAATGAGTTTGGGAGTGTTCCTCCCTCTGCTATATTTTGGAAGAGTTTGAGAAGGATAGGTGTTAGCTCTTCTCTAAATGTTTGATAGAATCCGCCTGTGAAGCCATCTGGTCCTGGGCTTCTGTTTGTTGGACGATTTTTAATCACAGTTTCAATTTCAGTGCTTGTAATTGGTCTGTTCATATTTTCTATTTCTTCCTGATTCAGTCTTGGCAGTTTGTACATATCTAAGAATTTGTCCATTTCTTCCAGGTTGTCCATTTTATTGGCACAGAGTTGCTTGTAGTAATCTCTCATGATCTTTTGTATTTCTGCAGTGTCAGTTGTTACTTCTCCTTTTTCATTTCTAATTCTATTGATTTGAATCTTCTCCCTTTTTTTCTTGATGAGTCTGGCTAATGGTTTATCAATTTTGTTTATCTTCTCAAAGAACCAGCTTTTATTTTTATTGATTGGTGCTATTGTTTCCTTTATTTCTTTTTTGCTTATTTCTGATCTGATCATTATTATTTCTTTTCTTCTGCCAACTTTGGGTTTTTTTTGTTTTTCTTTCTCTAATTGCTTTAGGTGCAAGGTTAGGTTGTTTTTTTGAGATGTTTCCTGTTTCTTAAGGTAGGATTGTATTGCTATAAACTTCCCTCTTAGAACTGCTTTTGCTGCATCCCATAGGTTTTGGCTCATCGTGTCTCCATTGTCATTTGTTTCTAGGTATTTTTTTATTTCCTCTTTGATTTCTTCACTGATCTGTTGGTTATTAAGTAGTGTATTTTTTAGCTTCCATGTGTTTGTATTTTTTACAGATTTTTTCCTGTAATTGATATCTAGTCTCATAGTGTTGTGGTTGGAAAAGATACTTTATACCATTTCAATTTTCTTAAATTTACCAAGGCTTGATTTGTGACCCAAGATATGATCTATCCTGGAGAATGTTCCATGAGCACTTGAGAAAAATGTGTATTCTGTTGTTTTTGCATGGAATGTCCTATACATTTCAATTAAGTCCATCTTGTTTAATGTATCATTTGAAGCTTGTGTTTCCTTATTTACTTTCATTTTGGATGATCTGTCCATTGGTGAAAGTGGCTTGTTAATGTCCCATACTATGATTGTGTTACTCTAGATTTCCCCTTTTATGGTTGTTAGTATTTGCCTTATGTAGTGAGTTGCTCATATGTTGGGTGCACAAATATTTACAATTGTTATATCTTCTTCTTGGATAGATCACTTGATCATTCTGTAGTGTCCTTCTTTGTTTTGTAATTGTCTTTATTTTAAAGTCTATTTTGTCTGAAATGAGAATTGCTACTCCTGGTTTCTTTTGATTTCCATTTGCATGGAATATCTTTTTCCATCCCCTCACTTTCAGTCTGTATGTCCCTAGGTCTGAAGTGGGTCTGTTGTAGACAGCATATATACGGGTCTTGTTTTTGTATCCATTCAGCCAATCTGTGTCTTTTTGTGGGAGCCTTTAATGCATTTACATTTAAGGTAGTTATCCATATGTATGTTCCTATTCCCATTTTTTAATTGTTTGGGGTTTATTATTGTAGGTCTTTTCCTTCTCTTTTGTTTCTTGCCTAGAGAAGTTCCTTTAGCAGTTTTTGTAAAGCTGGTTTGGTGGTGCTGAACTTTCTCAGGCTTTGCTTGTCTGTGAAGGTTTTAATTTCTCCATCAAATCTGAATGAGATCCTTGCTGGGTAGAGTAATCTTGGTTGTAGGTTTTTCTCCTTCATCACTTTAAATATGTCCTTCCACTCCTTTCTGGCTTGCAGTTTCTGCTGAAGGATCAGATGTTAACCTTATGAGGATTCCTTTGTGTGTTATTTGTTGTTTTTCCTTTGCTGCTTTTAATATGTTTTCTTTGTATATAATTTTCATTAGTTGACTTATATGTGTGTTGGCATGTTTCTCCTTGGATGTATCCTGTATGGGACTCTCTGTGCTTCCTGCACTTGATTAACTTTCCTTTCCCATATTAGGGAAGTTTTCGACTATAATCTCTTAAAATATTGTCTCAGTCCCTTTTTCTTTTCTCTTCCTCTTCTAGGACCCCTATAATTCGAATGTCAGTCTTTTTAATGTTGTCCCAGAGGTCTCTGAGACTGTCCTCAGTTCTTTTCATTCTTTTTTCTTTATTCTGCTCTGTAGTAGTTATTTCCACTATTTTATCTTCCAGGTCACTTATCTGTTCTTCAGCCTCAGTTATTCTGCTGCTGATCCCTTCTAGAGTATTTTTAATTTCATTTATTGTGTTGTTCATCGTTGCTTGTTTCCTCTTTAGTTCTTCTAGGTCCTTGTTAAATGTTTTTTGTATTTTCTCTACTCTGTTTCTAAGATTTTGGATCATCTTTCCTATCATTCTGAATTCTTTTTCAGGTAGACTGCCTATTTCCTCTTCATTTGTTAGGTCTGGTGTGTTTTTACCTTGCTCCGGCATCTGCTGTGTGTTTTTCTGTCTTCTCATTTTGCTTATCTTACTGTGTTTGTGGTCTCCTTTTAACAGGCTGCAGGTTCGTAGTTCCCATTGTTTTTGGTGTCTGTCCCTAGTGGCTAAGGTTGGTTCAGTGGGTTGTGTAGGCTTCATGGTGGAGGGGACTAATGCCTGTGTTCCGGTGGAGGAGGCTGGATCTTGTCTTCTGGTGGGCAAGTCCACGTCTGGTGGTGTGTTTTGGTGTGTCTGTGGACTTATTATGATTTTAGGCAACCTCTCTACTAATGGATGGGGCTGTGTTCCCATCTTGCTAGTTGTTTGGCATAGGGTGTCCAGCACTGTAGCATGCTGGTCATTGAGTGAATCTGGGTGTTGGTGTTGAGATGGAGATCTCTTGCGGATTTTCACCATTTGATATTACGTGGAGCTCGGAGGTCTCTTGTGGACCAGTGACCTGAAGTTGGCTCTCCCACCTCAGAGGCACAGCACTGACTCCTGGCTGTAGCACCAAGAGCCTTTCATCCACACAGCTCAGAATAAAAGGGAGAGAAAATAGAAAGAGTGAAAGAGGATAAAATGAAATAAAATAAAGTAAGATAAAATAAAGTTTTTAAAATAAAAATAATTTTTAAGAAGAAATTTTTTAAAAACGTAAAAAAAAAAAACAAATGGACTGAATCCTCGGAGAAATGGTGAAAGCAAAGCTATACAGACAAAATCTCACACAGAAGCATACACATACAGACTCACAAAAAGAGGAAAAAATGTATTTATCTTGCTCCCAATGTCCACCTCGTCAATTTGGGATGATTCGTTGTCTATTCAGGTATTCTGCAGATGCATGGTACACCAAGTTGATTGTGGAGATTTAATCCCCTGCTTCTGAGGCTGCTGGAAGGGATTTCCCTTTCCCTTCTTTGCACAGCTCCTGGGGTTCACCTTTGGATTTGGCCCCACCTCTGTGTGTAGGTCACCTGAGGGCGTCTGTTCTTTGCTCAGAGAGGACAGGGGTAAAGAAGCAGCTGATTCGGGGGCTCTGGCTCTCTCAGGCCTGGGGGAAGGAGGGGTACGGATGTGGGGCGAGCCTGTGGCAGCAGAGGCCGGTGTGATGTTGCAGCACCCTGAGGCACGCCTTGCATTCTCCCAAGGAAGTTGTCCCTGGATTACGGGACCCTGGCAGTGGCGAGCTGCACAGGCTCCCATTAGGGGAGGTGAGGATAGTGACCTGTGCTTGCACACAGGCTTCTTGGTAGTGGCAGCAGCTGGCTTAGCGTCTCATGCCCATCTTTGGGGTCCACGCTGATAGCCGCGGGTCGCGCCCATTTCTGGAGCTACTTTAAGCAGCGCTCTTAGTCCCCTCTCCTCACGCACCAGAAAACAAAGAGGGAAGAAAAATTCTCTTGTCTCTTCGGCAGGTCCAGACTTTTCCCCAGACTCCCTGCCAGCTAGCTGTGGTGCGCTAACCCCTTCAGGCTGTGTTCACGCCACCAACCCCAGTCCTCTCCCTGTGCTCCAACCAAAGCCCGAGCCTCAGCTTCCAGCCCCTGCCCACCCTGGTGGGTGAGCAGACAACCTCTCGGGCTGGTGAGTGCAGGTCGGCACCGATCCTCCGTGCAGTAATCTCTTCATTTGCCCTCTACACCCCTGTTGCTGTGCTGTCCTCCGCAGCTCTGAAACATCCCCCCTCTGCCACCCGCAGTCTCCGCCCGCGAAAGTGCTTCCTAGTGTGTGGAAACCTTTCCTCCTTCACAGCTCCCACCCACTGGTGCAGGTCCCGTCCCTATTCTTTTGTCTCTGTTTTTTCTTTTTTATTTTGCCCTACCCAGGTACGTGAGGAGTTTCTTGCGTTTTGGGAGGTCTGAGGTCTTCTGCCAGAGTTCAGTGGATGTTCTATAGGAGCAGTTCCACGTGTAGATGTATTTCTGATGTATCTTTGGGAAGGAAGGTGATCTCCGCGTCTCATTCTTCTGCCATCTTCCTCTCTTGTTATAGTCTTTATTTTAAAGTCTATTTTGTCTGTTATGAGTATTGCCACTCCAACTTTCTTTTGATTTCCATTTGCATGGAATATGTTTTTCCATCCTGTCACTTTCAGTCTGTATGTGTCCATAGGTCTGAAGTGGGTCTCTTGTAGACAGCATATATACAAGTCTTGTTTTTGTATCCATTCAGCCAGTCTGTGTCTTTTGATTGGAGCATTTAATCCATTTACATTTAAAGTAATTATCAATATGTATGTTCTATTACCATTTTCTTAATTGTTTTGGCTTTGTTTTTGTACGTCTTTTCCTTCTCTTGTGTTTCTTGCTTAGAGAAGTTCCTTTAGCATTTGTTGTAAAGCTGGTTTGTTGGTGCTGAATTCTCTTAACGTTTGCTTGTCTGTAAATATTTTAACTTCTCCATCGAATCTGAATGAGATCCTTGCTGGGTAGAGTAATTTTGGCTGTAGGTTTTTCCCTTTCATGACTTTGAATATGGCCTGCCACTCCCTCTGGCTTGCAGTTTCTGCTGATAGGTCAGCTGTTAACCTTATGGGGATTCCCTTGTATGTTGTTTGTTGCTTTTCCCTTGCAGCTTGTAATATTTTTTCTTTGTGTTTAAGTTTTGATAGTTTGATTAATATGTGTCTTGGCGTGTTTCTCCTTTTATTTATCCTGTATGGGACTCTCTGTGCTTCCTGGACTTGATTAACTTTCGTTTCCCATATTAGGAAAGTTTTCAACTATAATCTCTTCAAATAATTCCTCAGTCCCTTCCTTTTTCTCTTCTTCTTCCGGGACCCCTATAATTCAAATGTTGGTGCATTTAATATTGTCCCTGACATCTCTGAGGCTGTCCTCAATTCTTTTCATTCTTTTTCCTTTATTCTGCTCTGTGGCAGTTATTTTCACTATTTTACCTTCCAGGTCACTTATCCATTCTTCTGCCTCAGTTATTCTGCTATTGATTCCTTCTAGAGAATTTTTAATTTCATTTATTCTGTTGTTCATCATTGTTTGTTTGCTCTTTAGTTCTTCTACATTCTTATTAAACATTTCTTATAGTTTTCTTCATTCTACTTCCGTGATTTTGGATCATGTTTACTATCATTACTGTGAATTCTTTTTCAGGTAGACTGCTTATTTCTTCTTCATTTGTTTGGTCTGGTGGGTTTTTACCTTTCTCCTTCATCTGCTGCATATTTCTCTGTCTTCTCATTTTGTTTGACTTGCTGTGTTTGGTTCCCCTTTTCACAGGCTGTAAGTTTATAGTTCCCTTTTTTTTTTTTTTTTTGGTGTCTACCCCAGTGAGTGAGGTTTGTTCATTGGCTTGTGTAGGCTTCCTGGTGGAGGGGACTGGTGCCTGTGCTCTGTTGTGTTGGGCTGAATCTTGTCCTTCTGGTGGTTAAGGCTGCGTCTGGTGGTGTGTTTTGGGGTGTCTGTGAACTTAGTATGACTTCCAGCAGCCTCTCTGATAATAGGTGAAGTTGTATTCCTGTGTTGCTGGTTGTTTGGCATGGGCTATACAGCACTAGAGCTTGCTGGCTGTTGAGTGGAGCTGGGTCTTAGTGTTGAGATAGAGATCTCTGTGAGAGCTCTCACTGATTGATATTACATGGGGCTAGGAGATCTCTGGTGGTCCAGTGTTCTGGACTCGGCTCTCCCACCTCAGAGGCTGAGGCCTGACACCTGGCCAGAGGACCAAGACGACCTTGCCAGCCACATGGCTCAGAAAAATGAAGGAAAGAAAGAAAATAACAAACAGGTATAATCCCAAACAAAATGGTAAAAGCAAAACTAAACAGACAAAAATCACACAAAGAAACACACAAACACACTCATAAAAAGAGAAAAAAACAAACAAACAAAGAAAAACCCAGACAGAACCCTAGGACAAATGGTAAAAGCAAACCTAAACAGACAAAGTCACACAAAGAAACGTACACATACACACTCACAAAAAGAGAAAAAGGGGAAAACATAATAATAATAATTTTAAAATAAATAAATAAGGAAGAGAGCAACCAAACGAATAAACAAACCCACCAGTGATAACAAGCACTAAAAACTAAACTAAAATAAACATAAAACCAAAAAAAATCAGATGCAGAAAGCAAACCCCAAGTCTACAGTTGCTCCCAAAGTCTACCACCTCAATTTTGGGAACATTCGTTGTCTATTCAAGTATTGCGCAGATGCAGGGTTTATCAAGTTGATTGTGGGGATTTAATCTGCTGCTTCTGAGGCTGCTGGAAGAAATTTCCCTTCCTCTTCTTTGTTTGCACAGCTCCTGGGGTTCAGCTTTGGTTTTAGCCCTGCCTCTGGGTGTAGGCTGCCCTCAGGCATCTTTTCCCCACCCAGACAGGAGGGGGTTAAAGCAGCAGCTGATTAGGGCTCTCTTGCTCACTCAGGCCGGGAAGAGGGAGGGGTATGGTAGTCATAATTGGAATGCAGGGTGAGCCTGCAGCAGCAGAGGCTGGCATGACATTGCAACAGCCTGAGGTGCTCTGTATGTTTTCCCAGGGAAGTTGTCCCTGGATCATGCCCATCTCTGGAGTTCACTTAGGCAGTGCTGTGTCTTCTGTGGGCACACCAAACAGGAATCCCCTCTCCTCACGCACCCCAAAACAATGGTCTCTTGCCTCTCTGGCAGGTCCAGACTTTTTTCTGGACTCCCTCCTGGCTAGCCTCCTTCAGGTTGTTTTCACACAGCCAATCTAGTCCTCTCCTTGGGGTCTGACCTCTTAAGGTGCAAGCCTCAGTTCCCAGCCCCCACCCACCCCAGCGGGTGAGCAGAAAAGTGTCTCAGATTGGTTAGTGCTGGTCAGCATTGATCCTCTGTGCCAGAATCTCTCCGCTTTGTCCTCTGCACCCCTGTTGCTGCACTCTCCTCCATGGCTCCGAATCATCGCCCCCCCATCCAACCCCCATCCCTGCCAGTGAAGGGGCTCCATAGTGTGGGGAAACTTTTCCTCCTTCACAGCTCCATCCCAGAGGTGCAGGTCCCATCCCTATTCTTTTGTCTCTGTTTATTCTTTTTTCTTTTTCCCTACTCAGGTACATGGGGATTTTCTTGCCTTTTGGGAAGTCTGAAGTCTTCTTCCAGCGTTCAGTAGGTGTTCCGTAGGAGTTGTTCCACATGTAGATGTATTTTTGATGTATTTGTGGGGAGGAATACATCTTATTCCTCCACCTTCCTGAAGGTCTCTCAGCATTCCTAAGACAGTTTCTTACCTTTTTAATTCTTTTTTTTCTGTATCAGGTCTTAGTTGTGGCATGTGGGCTTCTCTCTAGTTGTGGCATGCGGGTTTTCTCTCTCTGGTTGTGATGTGCAGGCTCCAGAGCACGTGGGCTCTGTAGTTGTGGCACACAGTCTCTGTAGATGTGGTGCATGGGCTTAGTTGCAGGATGTGGGATCTTAGTTTTCCAACCAGGGATCAAACCTGCCTCCCCTGCATTGGAAGGTGGATTCTTTACCACTGGACCACTCAGGAAGTCCCTAATTGTTGTTTCTTTCTAGTGGCCTTTGTAAGAGTATAGAAACATTCCTTCGTTGGTAGTGTTAAATGTGTAAATTTTAGGTTTCATGTGAAACCTTTTAAAACAATTTTCTGAAAATATTGAAAAGCTACTAGCCAGGATCACGTTTTCCTTTTTAAAAATTTAAATACAGGGCTTCCCTGGTGGCGCAGTGGTTGAGAGTCCACCTGCCGATGCAGGGGACATGGGTTCGTGCCCCGGTCCGGGAAGATCCCACATGCCGCGGAGTGGCTGGGCCCGTGAGCCATGGCCGCTGAACCTGTGCGTCCGGAGCCTGTGCTCTACAATGGGAGAGGTCACAGCAGTGAGAGGCCCGCGTACCACAAAAAACAAAAAACAACAACAACAACAAAAATTTAAATACATATGTAGAGTTAGGAAGCTATTGTACATTTATGATTTAATAAAATAAATGAAAAAATGCCTCTTGAATTCCAGCCAAAATAGAATTAGCCCCCTTCCTCCCAGGTTCTTCCTCTTACCACTAAAAAACTCTGGACATAACACAACAAAAAAGCATAGGCAGAATCTGAATGTGGAAGGAAGAAGGAAGACTGTCAATGGGCCATGGGATTTGAGGATCCATACAGTAGTGGATTCTCTATGTTTCTGCTGCCTCTTGTATATACTGGACAGGGTGCTGAAGAAGCCTCCAACCAGGAACAGCCCAACAGGCATGGATAAAAAAACCCTCCAAGAGCAAGAAAATTTTGTTCTCCCTAGCCAAGGGACCAGGAAAAGATTTAGTTACCATCAGATAACCTTTTCCGCAATACCCACCCTACTCTACCCAAACACCAGTGAAAAAAACCTCATCCTGCTCCATAATTTCATAGAGCCAAGCAGAGAGCTGATCTTCCACCTTATTATCTCCCACTGTGCAAGTAGCCCTCCAAGTCCAAGTGGTGTCAGTAGGCTGATGGAGAGTTGATCTTCCAACCTCCACTAGGTGGAAACACTCAATGCTCCAATTTCCCCCACTTTCTTACGCTTACCCCTAGAGTAGTGTCAGTGGAGTCCTACAGAAATTTGAACCTCCTCCCCACCTGGCAGTAACAAAACTTAATGAGAAGATGCAATATGAGGCTAGTCACACTACACTAATACCACCAACAACAACAACCCTCCACCCAATCAGCAAGGCCCACACCCATATCCAGCATCCAGACTGAACAACGCAATGCAATTCTGGCCCAGTGAGCATTCCACTCTACTCCACCCCCACCTGGTGTCAGCAGAGCCCAAGAGGGAGCTAAACCTCCACCCCCACCTGCCAGCAATGAGATTGAACAGGCAGAATGAAGCACAGCTAGTAAGCAATTCACTCACCCTAACCTCCCATGAAGAAGACCCCTTGGGAACTGAAGCCATCACCCTAGGTGGCATTATTAAGGCAGAACAAGGTGGTGCTGGGGAGGTGGTCATCACTCTGCTTCACTCCTCTCCTGGTACCAGGGGGCCAAGTGGGAAGGTGAGTTTCCCTTACCCTGGGATTAATGAAGTAAAGTAAGGTGGTAGGTGGTGGGACTAACTAGCACTTTGCTTGCCCCCCTTTCTCCAGGTGTCAGTGGTGCCAGCCAAGAGCTGAGCTAACACTTTCACTCAGAGGCAATAAGTAGATATGAGTTGGTGACTCCCTTTGGCTAGAAAGGTGTCAGCAGCAAAAAGGGGGAGCTGAACTTTTACCTATCCATTGCAATGGCACAATGTAAGTGCTCCATTTTCACCAGGGTAGTGTTTCTGGGGTCCAGTGGGAAGCTGAACAGCTACACTCAGCTGGTCCTCATTCTAAACCCCAACTTCTAAAAGAAAAAGAAGGTAGTATCCAGAGTCTCTAATCTAATATCAATCACCCAAAATGGCAAGATAACCAAACCCCAGAATGAATCAGATAATGGAATTTATGACAAGAATTTTAAAGCAGAGATTATAAAAATGCTTTAACAAGCAAGTACAAAGTCTTTTGAAAACAAAGAAAAAATAGAAAATCTAAGTTATGAGATAATTTATTTTTAAAAAGCAAATGAAAATTATATAACTGAAAAATATAATAACCAATACACGCACACACAAGAAAATGTTTGACTGAATGAGCTTGCTAGAGTCTTCATCTGCACCATCAGCTCTCCTGGATCTTAATCCTGCTGGCTCCCACTGCAGATTTTGGACTTTCCAGCTTCCATAATTGCATGAGCCAATTTCTCATGATAAATCTCAATAGCTCTCCCTCCCTCCCTCCCTCCACCTCTCCCTTTCCTCCCTCTCTATTTCCCTCTCCCTTTCCCCCTCCCTCAATAGATAGGTAGATACATACATACATACATACATACATACATACATAGATTCCTCTCCTATTGATTCTGTTTCTCTGGAGAACCCTGACTAATACAGTATGGTATATGGATTATAGCCCCATAAAGCTGTTATGAAATAAGTGATAGAACTGGTAGAGGTAAAAGAGGATAGAATCAGTGAAATAGAGGGCAGATCAACAGAATTTACCCAATGTGAGCAATGGGAAGAAAATAGACTAAAGCAAAGAACAGTCTCAGGAAACTGCAAGAAAACAAAAGAACTTTTTCATATTCATGTATTAAAATTCCCAAAGAGAGTCTGACTAGAAAGTATTTAAAGAAATTTACAAGAATTTGACTATGTTCACATTATCTATTTTATGTTATTGATTTAGAGTTTGATTGAGTTGTAGTCAGAAAACTTACTCTGTATTTCAATTATTTTGAATTTGCTAGAATATTATCTACCTTGGTATATTTCTGTGAGTACTTTTTTTAAGTACAGTAAGTCCCCTTCATATAAATGAGTTCCATTCCGAGAGTGCATTCGTAAGTCCAATTTATTCATAAGTCCAACAAAGTTAGCCTAGGTACCCAACTAACACAACTGGCTACATATTACTGTACTGTAATAGGTTTATAATACTTTTCACACAAATAATACATAAAAAACAAACACAAAAAATAAAACATTTAAAATCTTACAGTATAGTAAGATTAAAAGTACAGTAGTAATAGCAGCTGGCATAAAGGGGCTGGCATCAAGTGAACAGGCAAGAAGATTTAATGACTGGAGGATGGAAAGGAGGTGGGAGATGGTAGAACAGAAGGATCATCAGCAATAGGAGACGGAGGGCAAGCTGCAATTTCACTCACACCCGACGTTAATGGCATGCATGTTTGTATCTTTGAAAGTTCACAACATGGAGGTTCATATGTAGGGGACTTACCTTATGTATTCTTCGGCTGTTGGATAGAATGTTCTGTAAATGATGATTAGGCCTTGTTGGTTGATGATTTTCTGTATGTCAATTGCTGAGAGATAGGTGTGAAGCATCCAACAATAATTGTGCATTAGTCTACTCCGTTTACCTCCATCAGTTGTTTCACACACACCCCACACCAACATATTCATAACAAATAAGGAAGAAATAACCATGTCAATTATGTTTCTGTAACTGGTCACATGGTTGCAACTGGTATTTATAACTACCTTCTTCCACTACCCACTCCATATTCCCTTTCCTCTCCACAAGCACCTCAGCTGGTCATGGTTCTTTACCTGGTAGAGTGACCCAAAACTTCATTCCTGGAGGGTTTGGCCAGTAGTACTGCTGCCTAGATGATGTTGTTGTAGTTTTCCATTGACATTAATCACAGGGCATGGCAATACTAAGAGACCCTAAGGAATCTCCTATATTCCAGACATACTCACTTACCTCCATTGTGGAGTAGCAGTTCAATTTCTTTTGACAGTCAAGATCAATCACGCCAGCCAGCATAGTAACTCCCTTCTTTGTCTCTTGATTCAGAGGCATGAGGAGTCCAAAATGGCCAAATGGCTGTCTTAATTTCACTGTCTCCTGGTGGAATCATTTATTCCTTTGGAACAAAGACCTCTAAGCCAGCAGAGAATAAGGTTGTGGGAACAGTGGGTCGCTAGGGGTAATAGTGAGTGCTGCCACTCCCGATTCCACCCAATTCCTGGACCTATGAATCCTGACAATGGAAGAAACAGCACCATATATTGGTTACTGATTCAGAGCATATACAGCTTCCTGGAGAACCTTGTCTCACTGCTATAAGGTTTTGCCACTTGAATGGGGATTTGGTGTGAAGCACCACCCCTGCATCTTTCCAGTCCTTCATGGTTGCACTAACCTCTCCAATCCCTCCAGGAACGTAGCACTGTTACCCCAAAACTGGATTCACTTCTTGGTGGATGTTAAGCCAAAAGACACACCAAACTGAAGATCAGGAGAAGGAAGGATTTATTACTTGCAGCAAGTAAGGAGAACACCAGGGATCTTTCCCAAAGTGGTGTGTTCCTGAACAGCAAAACTAGGGAAGTTTTAAGCTGAGGGTATATGTATATTCATGAAGGGGCTTAGGCAGTAGGCAGAGTCCAAGCTTTAGTTGATCGAAGTCATGAGGGTCAGAAAAAATCAACATCATCATCCCTTCGGTTCCATTTGATCTGGTGTTTGAGTGCTTCAGGCTAAGTTTACCATTGAAACACAACTGGGAGTCTTTACAACTGATATATTATCTTTGCTATTGCTATTCTCTTCCTGATAACATAATGTTCCTTCATTCTTTTGTTCCTTTAAGTGTATTAATTACTGAGACCTGTTCAAGGGCAAGCATTGTGGTCTAAGCTTGCTTAGATCACAAAATGTCTTAGGCCAAAAATGGCTTCCCTTATGTCAAGAAAGCCATGCCTGTTCTCTTTCTCTGGGGACCCCTACCCTATTTGCTTACAGTACTACTTTTACTTTACTATTTTTCTAGGTTGAGGCAGCTGTAATTGGCTTCTACTTGGTCTTTCCCATGATGGTAGCCCTTATTCCATAGGTCAGGGAATCAGTGTGAGAATTCTTCCAGTTATTGAGTAAATCTATTCCAATTATGCATTCTAGAACAGGGGAAATAACCAGAGGATGGGTTTTGGTACCCACTGGACCTGAGCTAAATCTTCATTCATCATGTGACCTCCATAAGCCCTTACTCTGGTGGACCACAGTGACATTTTGAGTCTCCTGAGTTAGTTCAGAGACAATGTCCAGTAGTACCCAAAAGGTTTGATTATTCAATTTTCCCCAGTGCACATAAACCTTGGTATAGGCTATAGGTCCCTTTGGGAAAGGCTGGGAGAATGATTAACATATTAAAGTTTTGGCAATAGACCAGGGTCCTTCCTCAAGCCTCCCCTTCATTCAAGGAGTTCTGGATTGTAAACTGGCTTAAGTCTGGGAATTGATTCAGGGGCTATGACTCTGTTTTGTGAATCAAGTTTGACATTTGTTCACTTGACTTAGAACTTTTCTGCTTATAAAGTCAAGTAAAAATTTAGTAGGCTTTCTATCTATTTCTAGGAAACTGGCAATCAACTAGCCAATACCATAGGTCTAGAAGCAAAGAAGAGTGGTGGGGGTGGATTCTGAGGAGAACTGGCATTGTCTTGCAAGGCAACTGCCCCAGGGGAGGCTGTTAACGTTTCCTGAAGGAAGGCAGGGCTAATCTCAGACTGGGGTAGAGAAGCTGCTTCCATTGGCAAAGAAGATTCATCAGAATTTAGGCGTTTCCTCAAAGTCTTTCAATGCATCCCCTTTCCAACTTTCAGGATTCCATTCCTTCCCAATCAATGCCCTTACTTTAACAATAGACATCCTGCAAAGATGGAAATTCAGTTTGCCCTGTAAGTCTTTCAAAATAAGATTCTCAGTTTGATTTTCAGCAATCTTAGCCTGGTGGCTACAGGACATAAGATTCTCTTTCAGGACAGGCATAGAAGTTTTCTGATCACTTATGTGGCACTTGAGCTGGGAATTCAAATCCCTGAGTTCATCCTTTTCTTTCCTTACTTTGTCCATGACATTGGGAGCAACCAGTGAAACCATATCCTTTATCTTACATGTTCAAGGCCCTTAAGATAGAAACAAGATGGAAACAAAATGATACACTGAGAACACCAAGCTTGTTTTGTAGAGTACCAGGGAAATCACAGATACAGAAACAAGTTGCTGATAGCCCCTTCCACTGAGCATCTTGCAGAGTGCATGCAGATGCATTGAGGGATTAGGATGACTGATAGTGAACTTTAGACATCACAGGCTGAAAATCCACTGCATGTTACATATGTGTGCAAATGCAACCCATGAAGAGGCATGAAAGAGGGTCATTGTTGCACCTGCACAGAGAACTCTTGAAATGTACATTGAAACTTACACTTACTTTCCACTAATCATTTCTGAACCCCCTCCCTCTTCAGCTTCCTACATCCAAGATAAATATCCTGCCCAAAATCTGACCAGGGAGACAGATCTGAGCATTGCCTCCTGTTTCCTTGCTTGGCCAACCTGCAATAAAGCATTTTTCTTTCTTCAAAATACTGTTGCCTCGGTATTTTGTCTTTCCATTGTGCAGCCAGCAACTTGCCCACTTGTTCAGTTACACCAGCAAATTTCATTATACTCATTAGTTTGATAAAAATGTTTAAAAGTAGTATATACATTGTCACTCAGACCCTAGGTTCTTATAAGTGTTTGATTAGAAATGTTCAATGATGATATTTTATGTATTTCTATTTCCAGAGCACACTAAGGGCTATCAATGCTCTCTTTACTAACAGAAAGAGTCATCAGTGTCTTTAAATCTTATCAGTTTAGAGAGTCAATTCTAGAAACTTCAGAACAAATTCCAAAAATTCATCCTTGAGATTCTATTCCTAGAGGATTCTGGGAGGATGGTGGAGTAGGAAGCACCAAAAATCTGTCTCCCCACCTAGACAAAAATTGCACTGGCAAAATCTAACTAGTGTAACTACTTTGGAACTCTGGAGTCTGTTGAAGGCTTGCAAAGTCCAGTGGAAGGCCTGAATGGTAGATTGCAGTCAACTTCATCAATTTCAGCTCTCAGCACAGTAGCAGCTACCTATCCCCCACCACTGGCCACATGACATACAGCTGTACACATGGTCCTGGGGCAGTTTGCACACAGCCTGTGGGAGTAAGCGAGCATGGGCAAATAAAATTCTGACCCCCAAATACTGGGGATCTGTGCTCTGATCACTACAGAGCACAGAGATGCAGACAAAAAGGCAAGCAACCGTTGTTGATGCACCTCCCCCACATTGTTGGAAGCCCCTCCTCCTTAAGGGTTAAGTGACTTCCAGAAGAGTTAAAGGGCCAGAATCCATTTTTTCCCTTTCATTTTTTGCTTTTCTCCTTTGGGATCCAGACATTAAAGACTAGACTATTCAAAAACAACTGCATATATGAGGAAAATTAGAAAGTGACTGTGCATGCACAATGAAAGGGTCAGAAAACACGTAAGAAGATGCCTTAGGCTGTTGATCAGTAAAGAGAGACTACAACAATTTAAAAAATAATAACAAAAAAGAGCAAACCCTGGAGAAGGGAAAGAATCTGATTTCCAGAGCTACAACATTATTAGATTCAAATGTCCAGTGTTGAACAGAAAATCTTAAGGCATAGAAAGAAACAGAAAAGTATGGCCCATTCAAAGGAAAAAAAAGTAATTAAACCCAGTCTGTCCTGAAAAAGATTTAATGGAATATATAAGACAAATAATTTAAAATAACAGTCTTAAGAATAGTCAAAAAACTAAAGATGTGAATAAAGAAAATGACATATTAACAAACTGAAAATATCACTAAAGAGATATAAAACCTGAAGAGAAACCGCAAAGAATTTCTGAAGCTGGAAACTACAATAACTGAAATGAAAAATACACTAGAAGGACTCAAAGGCATATTTGAGCAGGCAGAAGAAAAATCAGTGAACTTGAAGATATGACAGGGGAAATTATCAAGGCTGAGGAGCAAAAGAAAAAAGATTGAAGAAGAGTACAGAGCCTAAGATACTTATGGACACCATCCACCAAAAGCACCAACATATATATTGTGGGAACCCCAGGAGAAAGAGACAGAGAGAAAGAGACAGAGAGAATATTTGAAGAAATAATGGCTGAAAACTCCCCAAATTTGGCTGAAGACATGAATATAAACATCCAAGAAGCTCAACAAACTCCATGTAAGATGAAGTCAAAGAGACCCACCATGAGGCACATTAAATCAAACTTTCAAAAGCCAAAGAAAAAGAGCAAATCCTGAGAGGATCAAGAGAGAAGTGAATCATCAACATACAAGGGCTATTCAATGATATTATCTGCAAAGTTCTCATCAAAAGTTTTGGAGGTCAGAAGATAGCGAGTCATTATATTCAGAGTGCTTAAAGAAAAAAAACTGTCAACAAAGAATCCTATATCTGCCAAAACTGTCCTTCAAAAGTGAGGGAGAAATCAAGACATTCCCAGATAAACAAAAACTGAGAGAGTTTGTGACCATTGAACCTGCCCTGCAAGAAATGCTCAAGGAAATCCAGCAAGGTGAAACAAAAGGACACTAGACAGTAACTCAAAGCCATAGGGAGAAAAAAAGATATCAGTAAAGGTAAATACACATACAGTTATAAAAACTAGTATTATTGTAACAATGGTTTGTAACTATACTTTTAGTTTTCTTTATGATTTAAGAGACTACTACATTTAAAGGAAAATACTGTTATTAATGTAAAAGATAGTATTACATAACTTTGGTTTGGAACTCCAAATCTAGTTTTTTGCATAGTTTAGGAGACTAATACACTAAAAATAATTATTAGTTTAGGTTTGGGGGCACAAAATATATAAAGATGTAATTCTGTGACAACTGAAAGGGATGGTGATGGTGCTGTGAAGAAGCAGAATTTTGTGTGTTATTGAAGTTAAGCTGCTATAAATTCAAGTTAGAAGACTGTAACTTCAGGATGTTAAGTGTAACCTCTCCTGGTAACCACAAAGAAAATAGCTATGGAACATACACAAAAGGAAATTGAGAAGGAATTTAAACCTCTCACTACAAAAAAATCAAGTAAACACAAAAGAAGACAGCAATGCAGGAAATGAGGGGAAAAAAGCTATAGAACATATAGAAAACAAATAACACAATGACAGAAATAAGTTCCTCAGTACTAGTAATTACTTTAAATTGTAAGTGGATTAAACTCTTCAATCAAAAGCCAGAGATTGGGGGAGAGACCTTCAAGATGGCAGAGGACTAAGACGTGGAGATCACCTCCCTCTCCACAAATACATCAGAAATACATCTACATGTGGAACAACCCCTACAGAACACCTACTGAACACTGGCAGAAGAACTCAGACCTCCCAAAATGCAAGAAACTCCCCACGTACTGGGTAGGGTAAAAGAAAAAAGAAAAAACAGAGACAAAAGAATAGGGACAGGACCTGCACCTTGGAGAGGGAGCTGTGAAGGAGGAAAAGTTTCCACACACAGGAAGCCCCTTCACTTGCAGAGACAGAGGTGGGCAGGGAGGAAGCTTTGGAGCCATGGAGGAGAGTGCAGCAACAGGGCTGCAGAGGGCAAAGCATAGAGATTCCCACACAGATAATCAGTGCCGACCAGCACTCACCAGCCCGAGAGGCTTCTCTACTCACCTGCCAGGATGGGTGGGGGCTGGGAGCTGAGGCTCAGGCTTCGGAGGTCAGATCCCAGGGAGAGGACTGAGGTTGGCTGCGTGAACACAGCCTGAAGGGGGCTAGTGCACCACAGCTAGCCTGGAGGGAGTCTGGGAAAAAGTCTGGACCCGCCTAAGAGACAAGAGACCATTGTTTCGGGTTGCATGAGGAGAGGAGATTCAGAGCACCACCTAAACGAGCTCCAGAGATGGATATGAGCCACGGCTATCAGCGTGGACACCAGAAACGGTCATGAAATGCTAAGGCTGCTGCTGCAGCCACCAAGAAACATGTGCAAGCACAGATCACTATCCACACCTCCCCTCCCGAGAGCCTGTGCAGCCCACCACTGCCAGGGTCCCATGAACCAGGGACAACTTCCCCAGAAGAACACATGGCAGGCCTCACACTGTTGCAACATCACACCGGCCTCTGCCACTGCAGGTTCGCCCCGCATTCCGAACCCCTCCCGCCCCCTCAGCCTGAGTGAGCCAGAGCCCCCTAATCAGCTGCTCCTTTAACCCTGTCCTGTCTGGGCAAGAAAAGACGCCCTCAGTGACCTACATGCAGAGGGAGGGCCAAATCCAAAGCTGAACCCCAGGAGCTGTGCGAACAAAGAAGACAGAGGGAAATTTCTCCCAGTAGCCTCAGGAGCAGCGGATTAAATCTCCACAATCAACTTGATGTACCCTGTGTCTGTGGAATACCTGAAGAGACAACAAATCATTCCAAAATTGAGGTGGTGTACTTTGGGAGCAACTGTAGACTTGGGGTTTACTGTATGAGACAGACTGGTTTCTGGTTTTATGTTTATCTTAGTTTAGTATTTAGACTTTATTATCATTAGTAGCTTTCTTTATTGATTTGGTTGCTCTCTTCCTTTTCTTTTTATATATAGATATATATATTTTTTCCTTTTTCTCAGTGAGTATGTGTATGCTTCTGTGTGATTTTGTCTGTATAGCTTTGCTTTTACCATTTGTCCTAGGGTTCTGTCTGTCCGTTTTTGGGTTTTCTTTTTTTTTTTTTAGTATACTTTTTAGAGCTTGTTATCATTGGTGGATTTGTTTTTTTGGATTGGTTGCTCTCTTCTTTTTTTCTTTTTATTACTTTTAAATGTTTTTATTTAAAATTTTTTTATTTTAATAACTTTACTTCTTTTTATTTCATTTCATTTCTTTCCTTCTTTCTTTTTTCTCCCTTTTGTTCTGAGCTGTGTGGCTGACAGGGTCTTGGTGCTCAAGCCAGGTGTCAGGCTTGTGCCTCTGAGATGCAAGAGCTGAGTTCAGGACATTGGTCGACCAGAGACTTCCCGCTCCACATATCAAATGACAAAAGCTCTCCCAGAGATTTCCACTTCAACACTAAGACCCAGCTCCACTTAACAACCAGCAAGCTACAGTGCTGGACAACCTATGCCTAACAACTAGCAACACAGGAACACAACCCCACTCATTAGCAGAGAGGCTGTCTAAAATCAAAATAAGATCACAGACAACGTAACACACACCACCGGACATGGTCCTGCCCACCAGAAAGACAAGATCCAACCTCATCCACCAGAATACAGACACTAGTCCCCTCCACCAGGAAGCTTACACAACCCACTGAACCAACCTTAGCCAATGGGGCAAACACCAAAAACAACAGGAACAACAAACTTGCAGCCTGCAAAAAGGAAACCCCAAACACAGTAAGTTAAGCAAAATGAGAAGACAGAGAAACACACAGCAGATAAAGGAGCAAGGTAAAAACCCACCAGACCAAATAAATGAAGAGGAAATAGGCAGTTTACCTGAAAAATAATTCAGAGTAATGATAGTAAACATGATCCAAAATCTTGGAGATAGAATGAAGAAAACACAAGAAACGTTTAACAAGGACCTAGAAGAACTAAAGAGGAAACAAACAATGATGAACATCACAATAAATGAAATTAAAAATTCTCTAGAAGAATCAATAGCATGATAACTGAGGCAAAAGAATGCATAAGTGGCCTGGAAGATAAAATAGTTGAAAAAATTACTGGAGAGCAGAATAAACAAAAAGGATTCAAAAGAATTGAGGACAGTCTGAGACACCTCTGGGACAACATTAAACGCACCAACATTTGAATTACAGGGGTTCCAGAAGAAGAAGAGAAAAAGAAATGGACTGAGAAAATATTTGAAGAGATTATAGTTGAAAACTTCCCTAATATGGGAAAACAAATAGTCAGTCAAGTCGAGGAAGCTCAGAGAGTCCCACACAGGATAAATCCAAGGAGAAACATGCCAAGACACACATATTAACTCTCAAAAATTAAATACAAAGAAAAAATATTAAAAGTAGCAAGGGAGAAACAACAAATAACATATAAGGGAATCTCCATAAGGTTAACACCTGATCTTTCAGCAGGAACTCAGCAAGCCAGATGGGAGTGACAAGACATATTTAAAGTGAGGAAAGGTAAAAACCTACAACCAAGGTTACTTTACCCAGCAAGGATCTCATTCAAATATGAAGGAGAAATTAAAAGCTTTACAGATAAGCAAAAGCTAAGAGAATTCAGCACCACCAAACCAGCTTTACAACAAATGCTACAGGAACTTCTCTATGCAGGAAACATAAGAGAAAAAAAAAGACCTACAATAACAAACCCAAAAGAGTTAAGAAATTGGGAATAGAAACATACCTATCAATAATTACCTTAACTGGAAATGGATTAAATGCTCCCACCAAAAGACACAGACTGGCTGAATGGATACAAAAACAACACCCACATATATTCTGTCTACAAGAGACCCACTTCAGACCTAGAGACACATACAGACTGAAAGTAAGGAGATGGAAAAAGATATTCCATGCAAATGGAAACAAAAAGAAAGCTGGAGTCACAATTCTCATATCAGACAAAATGGACTTTAAAATAAAGACTATGAGAAGAGACAAAGAAGGACACTACATAATGATCAAGGGATCGATCCAAGAAGAAGATATAACAATTGTAAATATTTATGCACCCAACATAGAAGCACCTCAATACATAAGGCAAATACCAACAGCCATAAAAGGGGAAATTGACAGTAACACATTCATAGTAGGGGACTTTAACATCCCACTTTCACCAATGGACAGATCATCCAAAATGAAAATAAATAAGAAAACACAAGCTTTAAATGATACCTTAAACCAGGTGGACTTAATTGATATTTATAGGACATTCCATACAAAAACAACAGAATACACATCTTTCTCAAGTGCACATGGAACATTATCCAGGATAGATCATATCTTGGGTCACAAATCAAGCTTTGGTAAATTTAAGAAAATTGAAAGCATATCAAGTATCTTTTCCGACCACAGTGTTATGAGACTGGATATCAATTACAGGAAAAGATCTGTAAAAAATACAAACACATGGAGGCTAAACAATACACTACTTACTAACGAGGTGATCACTGAAGAAATCAAAGAGGAAATCAAAAAATACCTAGAAACAAATGACAATGGAGACACGACGACCCAAAACCTATGGGATGCAGCAAAAGCAGTTCTAAGAGGGAAGTTTATAGCAATAGAGTCCTACCTTAAGAAACAGGAAACATCTCGAATAAACAACTTAACCTTGCACTTAAGCAATTACAGCAAGAAGAACAAAAAAACCATAAAGTTAGCAGAAGGAAAGAAATCATAAAGATCAGATGAGAAATAAATGAAAAAGAAATGAAAGAAATGATGACAAACATAAATAAAACTAAAAGCTGGTTCTTTGAGAAGATAAACAAAATTGATAAACCATTAGCCAGACTCATCAAGAAAAAAAGGGAGAAGATACAAATCAACAGAATTAGAAATGAAAAAGGAGAAGTAACAACTGACACTGCAGAAATACAAAAGATCATGAGAGATTACTACAAGCAACTCTATGCCAATAAAATGAACAACCTGGAAGAAATGGACAAATTCTTAGAAATGCACAACTTTCCAAGACTGAATCAGGAAGAAATAGAACATATGAGCAGACCAATCACAAGCACTGAAATTGAAACTGTGATTAAAAATCTTCCAACAAACAGAAGCCCAGGACCAGATGGCTTCACAGGCAAATTCTATCAAACATTTAGAGAAGAGCTAACACCTATCCTTCTCAAACTCTTCCAATATATAGCAGAGGGAAGAACACTCCCAAACTCATTCTATGAGGCCACCATCACCCTGATACCCAAACCAGACAAGGATGTCACAAAGAAAGAAAAGTACAGGCCAATATCACTGATGAACATAGATGCAAAAATCCTCAACAAAATACTAGCAAACAGGATCCAACATCACATTAAAAGGATCATACACCATGATCAAGTGGGGTTTATTCCAGGAATGCAAGGATTCTTCAATATATGGAAATCAATCAATGTGATACACCATATTAACAAATTGAAGGAGAAGAACCATATGATCATCTCAATAGATGCAGTGAAAGCTTTCGACAAAATTCAACACCCATTTATGTTAAAAACTCTGCAGAAAGTAGGCATAGAGGGAACTTTCCTTAACATAGTAAAGGCCATATAGTACAAACCCACAGCCAGCATCGTCCTTAATGGTGAAAAACTGAAAGCATTTCCACTAAGATCAGGAACACGACAAGGTTGGCCACTCCAACCACTCTTATTCAACATAGTTTTGAAAGTTTTAGCCACAGCAATCAGAGAAGAAAAGGAAATTAAAAGAATCCAAATCAGAAAAGAAGAAGTAAAGCTGTCACTGTTTGCAGATGACATGATACTATACATAGAGAATCCTAAAGATGCTACCAGAAAACTACTAGAGCTCATCAATGAATTTGGTAAAGTAGCAGGATACAAAATTAATGCACAGAAATCTCTGGCATTCCTATACACTCATGATGAAAAATCTGAAAGTGAAATCAAGGAAACACTCCCATTTACCATTGCAACAAAATGAATGAAATATCAAGGAATAAACCTACCTAAGAAGACAAAAGACCTGTATGCAGAAAATTATAAGACACTGATGAAAGGAATTAAAGATGATAGAAATAGATGGAGAGATATACCATGTTCTTGGATTGGAAGAACCAACATTGTGAAAATGACTCTACTACCCAAAGCAATCTACAGATTCAATGCAATCCCTATCAAACTACCACTGGCATTTTTCACAGAACTAGAACAGAAACTTTCACAATTTGTATGGAAGTACAAAAGACATCAAATAGCCGAAGCAATATTGAGAATGAAAAACGGAGCTGGAGGAATCAGGCTCCCTGACTTCAGACTATAGTACAAAGCTACAGTAATCAACAGTATGGTACTGGCACAAAAACAGAAAGATAGATCATTGGAACAGGATAGAAATCCCAGAGATAAACGCACACTCATAAGGTCACCTTATCTTTGATAAGGAGGCAGGAATGTACAGTGGAGAAAGGACAGCCTCTTCAGTTAGTGGTGCTGGGAAAACTGGACAGGTACATGTAAAAGTATGAGATTAGATCACTCCCTAACACCATACACAAAAATAAGCTCCAAATGGATTAAAGACCTAATTGTAAGGCCAGAAACTATCAAATTCTTAGAGGAAAACATAGGCAGAACACTCTATGACATAAATCACAGCATGATCCTTTCTGACCCACCTCCTAGAGAAATGGAAATAAAAATAAACAAATGGGACCTAATGAAACTTAAAAGCTTTTACACAGCAAAGGAAACCATAAAGAAGACCAAAAGACAATTCTCAGAATGGGAGAAAATATTTGCAAATGAAGCAACTGACAAAGGATTAATCTGCAAACTTTACAAGCGGCTAATGCAGCTCAATAACAAAAAAACAAACAACCAGATCCAAAAATGGGCAGAAGACCTAAATAGACATTTCTCCAAAGAAGATATACAGATTGCCAACAAACACATGCAAGAATGCTCAACATCATTAATCATTAGAGAAATGCAAATCAAAACTACAATGAGATATCATCTCACACCAGTCAGAATGGCCATCATCAAAAAATGTAGAAACAATAGATGCTGGAGAGGGTGTGGAGAAAAGGGAACACCCTTGCACTGCTGGTGCAAATGTGAATTGGTTCAGCCACTATGGAGAACAGTATGGAGGTTCCTTAAAAAACTACAAATAGAACTACCATATGACCCAGCAATCCCACTACTGGGCATATACCCTGAGAAAACCAAAATTCAAAAAGAGTCATGTACCAAAATGTTCATTGCAGCTCTATTTACAATAGCCTGGAGATGGAAACAACCTACTTGCCCATCATCGGATGAATGGATAAAGAAGATGTGGCACATATATACAATGGAATATTACTCAGCCATAAAAAAAACGAAATTGAGTTATTTGTAATGAAGTGGATGGACCTAGAGTTTGTCTTATAGAGTATGTCAGAAAGAGAAAGAGAAATACCGTATGCTAACACATATATATGGAATTTAAGGGAAAAAAATGTCATGAAGAACCTAAGGGTAAGACAGGAATAAAGACACAGACCTACTGGAGAACGGACTTGAAGACATGGGGAGGGGGAAGGGTGAGCTGTGACAGGGCGAGAGAGAGACATGGACATATATACATTAAAAAACGTAAGGTAGATAGCTAGTGGGAAGCAGCCGCATAGCACAGGGAGATCAGCTCGGTGCTTTGTGACCACCTGGAGGGGTGGGATAGGGAGGGTGGGAGGGAGGGAGACACAAGAGGGAGAGATATGGGAACATATGTATATATATAACTGATTCATTTTGTTGTAAAGCAGAAACTAACACACCATTGTAAAGCAATTATACTCCAATAAAGATGTTAAAAAAAAAGAATTGGCACATATATACAATGGAATATTATTCAGCCATAAAATGAAATGAAATTGAGTTATTTGTAGTGAGGTGGATGGACCTAGAGTCTGTCATACAGAGTGAAGTAAATCAGAAACAAAAAAAATATACCATATGCTAACACATATATGTGGAATCTATGAAAAAAAATGGTAATGAAGAACCTAGGGGCAGGACGGGAATAATGACACAGACCTACTAGAGAATGGACTTGAGGACACGGGGAGGGGAAAAGTAAGCTGTGACAAAGTGACAGTGGCATCAACATATATACACTACCAAGTGTTAAACCAATAGCTAGTGGGAAACAGCCACAAAGCTCAGGGAGATTAGCTCTGGTCTTTGTGACAACCTAGAATGGTGAGATAGGGAGTGTAGGAGGGAGGGAGACACAAGAGGGAAGAGATATGGGGATATATGTATATGTATAGCTGATTCACTATGTTATAAAGCAGAAACTAACACACCATTGTAAAGCAATTATACTCCATAAAGATGTTTAAAAAATAATAAATAAAAATAAAGTAATTATCGATATATATGTATTTATGCCATTTTGTTAATTATTTTCGAGTTGTTTTGTAGGTCTTTTTTGTACTTTTCTTCTCTTCCCTTGTGATTTGATGACTATCTAGTGCTATGTTTGGATTCCTTTTTCTTTTTTGTGTGTATCTATTATATATTTTTGGTTTGTGGTTACAGTGAAATTTATATATAGCAAAATTTTATATATATAATATATATAATACATATATGATTATTTTAAGTTGATAATCTCTTAATTTCAAATGCATTTTAACAACCCTGCATTTTTACTCTCCTCACTTCATGATTACTGATTTTGACATCATATTGTACATATAATTTTCTTGTGTATCCCTTAACTGCTTATTGTGGATGTAGATGATTTTACTACTTTTGTCTTTTAACCCTTCTACTAGCTTTGTACATGGTTGATTTATTACCTCTACTATATATTTGCCTTTACCAATAAGCATTTTCCTTTCATGATTTTCATTTCTAGTTGTGGCCTTTCCTTTTTCACTTAGAGTAGTCCCTTTAACATTTCTTGCAAAGCTGGTTGGTGGTGCTGAGCTCTTTTAGGTTTTGTTTGTCTGTACAACTTTTGATTTCTCCATCAAATCTGAATGAGAACTTGGCCATGTTGAGTATTCTTGATTGCAGATTTTCCCTTTCATCACTTTAAATGTATCATGCCACTCCCTTTTGGCATGCAGAGTTTCTGCTGAAAAGTCAGCTGATAGCCTTATGAGAGTTCCCTTGTGCATAACTTGTTTTTCCCTTGCTGCTTTTAATATTTCCTCTTTATCTTTAATTTTTGCCACTTAATTACAATGTTTTTGGTGTGGTCCTCTTTAGGTTGATCCTGTTTGGGACTCTCTGTGATCCCTGGACTTGAATATCTATTTCATTTCCCAGGTAGGGAAGTTTTCAGCTGTTATGTCTTCAAATATGTACCCTGCACCTTTCTCTCTCCCTTCTCCTTCTGAGACCCCTAAAATGTGAATGTTAGTATGTTTAATGCTGTCAGAGTTCTGAAACTGTACTCATTTCTTTTTTTTTTCTTTTTTCTGTTCATCCTCAGTGATTTCCACAACTCTGTCTTCCAACTCATTGATCCATTCTTCTGTATCATTTAGTTTACTGTTGATTCCTTCTAATGTATTTTTCATTACAGTTATTGTAGTCTTCATTTCTGTTTGGCTGTTCTTTATATTTTCTAACCCTGTAAAAACTTCTAACTTCTCACTGTGTTCATCCATTCTTCTCCTGAATTCTATGATCATCTTTACAACTATTACATTGAACTCTTTCTTGGGTAGGTTGGCTATCTCCACTTCATTTAGTTTTTCTTCTGGGGTTTTATCTTGTTCCTTCATTTGGAACATGTTCCTCCTTTGCCTCATTTTGCTTAATTTGTTGATTTTATTTCTAAGTATCTGGTAGGTTGTTATGTTTCCTGACCTTGGAGAAATGCCCTTTCATAGGAGACATCCTATGAGTCCCAGCAGCACACTCCCCTCTGGTCACTAGAGGCGCTAGGGATTCCCCCTATGTGGGATGCTTGTTTCCTTCTGTTGTGGTGAGCTGACTACTCTCAGCAGTCTCTTAAGCTTGGCTGGCCCATGGTCTGATTGGTTGCCAGGCCCTGCCTTGTGCAGAGGTTGCTGGCTGCTTCTCAGTGGGGCCAGGTCATGAGGAGGCTAGCTGCAGAATCCTGGGGTGCCCTAGGTCTAGTGCTGATTCACTGGTGGTTTGAGTCAGGGTCCAGGAGATCCTGGTGCTGGTGCTCACCAACCAGTGTGTTAAGGCAGGTGCTGGGGCAAGTGCTGGCCCACTGACAGGCAGAGTCATGTCCTGAGGTCCAAGAGCTGTTGTTGGACCACTGGTGGGTGGGGCCACTTCCTGACACAGCTGGCTGCAGTGTCCAAGGTCCACTCTTAAAGGGAGTCTTTATTTCCCACAGCTCTCTTGTGCTCCCAAATGTAAGCTCCACTGGACTTCAAAGACAAACATTCTAGGGGCTCATCTCAGTGCAGAACCCTCAGGTTGGGGAGCCCAATGTAGGACTGAGACCTCTCACTCCTTGGGGAGAACCTCTGCAATTGTAATTATTCTACCATTTGTGAGTTGCCCACCCAAGTGTAGGGGTCTTGACTATATTGCGGCTCTGCCTCTCCTACCACCTCATTGTGTTTCAATCTTTATATCTTTAGTTGTAGATCTTTTCTGGTAAGTTATAGTCTTTTTCATTGATAGGTGTTCTGTAAATAGTTGTCATTTTGATGTTCCTGTGAGAGGAGGTGAGCTCAGCGTCTACTCTGCCATCTTGGCTGATCTCCCCAGAAATTAAACACACTTTTAAGCAATCAATGGATCAAAGAAGAAATCACAAAGGAAATTGCAAAATACTTACAGAAGAATGAAAATGAAAACACAATATAGCAAAACTTATAGGACGCAGCAAAAGCAGTGTTAAGTAGGAAATGTATAGCTATAAATACTTACATTAAAAAATAATAAAGATCTCAAATCAACAACCTAACTTTACAACTTAAGGAACTAAAAAAAGAAAAACTAAAAGTCCAAAGCTAGCAGAAGGAAGGAAATAATAAAGATTAGAGCATAGATAAATAAAATAGAGACTAGAACAAGAGATAATTAATGAGACCAAAGCTGATTTTTTGAAAAGATCAACAAAATTGACAAAACTTTATAGCTCTATGGATTAAGAAAAAAAAGAGAGAAGACTCAGAGTACTAAAATCAGAAATAAAAGTAGGGACATTACTATCAATTTTACACAAATAAAAAGGATTAGAGAGTACTGTGAAAAATTGTATGCCAAAAAATTGGATAATTTGGATGAAATTCCTAGAAACACAAAACCTCCCAAGACTAAATCATGAAAAAAATAGACAATCTGAATAGACTTATAACTAATATGGAGATTGAATGAATAATATATATCTCCTAACAAATTAAAGCTCTGTATCTGATCGCTTCACTGGTGAATTCTATCAAACATTTAAAGAACTACTACCAATTCTTCTCAAGCTTTTCCAAAAAATTGAAGAAGAAGGAACACTTCCAAATTCATTTTACAAGGCCATCATAACCCTGATACCAAACCCAGGCAAAGACACTACAAGAAAAGAAAACTACAGATCAATATTTCGTATGAACATTGATGTGCAAATTGTCAACAAAATACTAACAAACAGAATTCAGCATCATATTTTTAAAAAATTACATACCATAACAAAGTAGGATTTATTTCTGATATGCAAGTTTGGCTCAACATATGAAAATCAATTAATGTACCATCCATATCAACAACATGAAGTGAAAAGAAAAAAAACATGATTATCTCAATTGATGCAGAACAGGCATTTTACAAAATTCAACACCCTTTCATGATGAAAACACTAAACAAAATAGGAATAGAAGGAAACCACTTCCACATAATAGATCCATATATGAAAAACCCACAGCAAACATAATACCAAATGATAAAAGACTGAGAACTTTTCCTCTAAGATCACAAACAAGGCAAGGATGACCACTTTTACCACTTCTATTTAACATAGTACTGGAAATTTAAGCCAGAGCAATTAGGCAAGAAAAAGATACAAAAGTCATACAAATTGGAAAGGAAGGGACTTCCCTCGTGGTCCAGTGGTAAAGAATCTGCCTTACGATACAGGGGACACAGGTTCAATCCCTGGTCAGGGAACTAAGATTCCACATGCCGTGGGACAACTAAGCCCATGCACCACAACTACTGAGCTCACATGTCTCAATGAGAGAGCCTGTGTGCTGCAAACTACAGAGCCCATGTGCTCTGGAGCCCACATGCCACAACCGCAGAGCACACGTGCCCTGGAGCCTGAGCACCACAACTAGAGAAGAGAAAACCCACACACCACAACTAGAGAGAAGCCCAAGCACCACAACAAAAGATCCTGCATGCTTCAACAAAGATCTCATGTGCTGCAAGACCCAATGCAGCCAAAAATAAATAAATTAAATAGATAAATAATAAATAACTCTTTTTAAAATAATTGGAAAGGAAGAAGTAAAATTGTTTCTGTTTGCAAATATCTCATATGTAAAAAATTCTAAAGACTCCACAAAAGAGCTGTTAGAACTAATAACTGAATTCAGCAAAGTAGCAGAATACAAAGTCAACACACAAAAATCCATTGCATTTTTGTACACAAACAATGAACAATCTGAAAAGGAAACTACAAAAACAATCCATTTACAATAGCACCAAAAAGAATAAAATATGTAGGAATTAACTAAAACAAGGTAGTGAAAATCTTGAACAACGAAAACTACAAAATATTGCTGAAAGAAATGACATAAGTAAATAGAAATCATACCATGTTTATAGATTGGAAGACTTAATATTTTTTAAATGTCAGTATTACCCAAACTGATCTACAGACTCAATGCAGTTCATATCAAAATCCCAAAGACATTTTTTGCAGAACTAGAAAACTCATCCTAAAATTCAAATGGAATCTTGAGGGACCTGGAATAACCAAAATAATCTTCAAAAATTAGAAAAAACTGGAGATTCACACTTCATAATTTCCAAGCCTACTACAAAGCTACAGTAATCAAAATAGTGTGGTATTGGCATAAAGACAGACATATAGACCAGTAGAACAGAATAGAGAGCCCAAGAATAAACTGTTGCATATACAGTCAAGTGATTTATGACAAGGTTGCCATTCAGTGGGAAAAGGACAGTCTTTCAACAAATGGTGCTGAGAAAACTGGATACCCACATGCAAAAGAATGAAGTTGAAGCCTTACCTAACACCATATACAAAAACTAACTCAAAATGCATCAAGGACTTCAATATAAGACCTAAAACAATAAAAACTCTTAGAAGAAAACATAGGACAAAAGCTTCATGACATTGGATTTAATAATTTCTTGGATATAACACCAAAAGCATAGACAATGAAAGAAAAAACAAATTGGGCTTCATGAAAAATTGAACAATTTGTACATTGAGAGACATAGAGGAAAAAGACAACCCAGAGTATAGGAGAAAGTATTTGCAAATAATATATTTGATTAGAGATTAATATCCAGGATATATAGAGAACCCCTGAAATGCAACAACAAAAAACCTGATTCAAAAATGGAAAAAGGGGCTTCCCTGGTGGCGCAGTGGTTTAGAGTCCACCTGCCGATGCAGGGGACACGGGTTCATGCCCCGGCCCGGGAAGATCCCACATGCCGCGGAGCAGCTGGGCCCGTGAGCCATGGCCGCTGAGTCTGCGCGTCTGGAGCCTGTGCTCTGCAACGGGAGAGGCCACAACAGTGAGAGGCCCACGTACCACAAAAAAAAAAAAAAAAAAAAAAAAAAAGGAAAAAGGACTTGAATAGACATTTCTCCAAAGAAGATATGTGAATAGCTGATAAGCCCATGAAAAGATGCTCAACATCACTAATCATTAGGGAAATGCTTATCAAAGCTACAATGAGACACCACCTCATATCCATTAGGATGGCTACTATCAAAAAACCAGGAAACAAGTGCTGGCAAGGATTTGGAGAAATTGGAACTTTTGTGCACCATTGATAGGAATGTAAATGGTACAGGCACTGTGGAAAACATTATGGAAGTTGCAAAAAATTAAATACAGAATTACCATATGACCCAGCAATTCCAATTCTGAGTATATATCCAAAAGAAATGAAAGCAGTGTCTTGAGCAGGTATTTGTTCACCAATGTTCATAGCATTATTCACAATAGGTAAACCATAGAAGCAATACAATTATCCATCAGCTGATGAATATATAAACAAAAGGTGGTAAATACGTACAATGAAATATTACCTAGCCTTAAAGAGGAAGGAAAATTGCAATGCAGTACAACATGAATGAACCTTGAGGACATTATGCTAAGAATTAAGCCAGTCACAAATAGAAAAATACTATATGATTCCACTTATGTGAAGTACTTAGGGGTAGTCAAAATCAGAAAGACAGAAAGTAAAAAATGGTGGTTTCAAGGGACTTGAGGGAGGGGAGAAAGGAGAGTTATTGTTTAATAGGTATGGAGTTTCAAATTTACAAGAGTTATGGGATGAATGGTGGTGATGGCTGCACAATATATTTAATACACTGAACTATATACTAAAAATAGTAAAATGGTAAACTTTTATGTATATTTTAATTCAATAAAAAAGAAAACGGTTCTTTTCCTCCAGAACCACTTTCATCACCAAAATCTGTATTACTCAGGGTTCTCAAGAGAACAACAATAAGGTGGCACATTGATCTATTTGCCTACTTTATGCCAGTACAACATTGTCTTTATACAGTAGCTTTCTGGTCAGTTTTGAAACAGGGAAGTGTGAATCTTGCAATCCTCTTCTTTTTAAGATTACTTTGTAACTCTATGCTCGTAGAATTTTTATATGCATTTTAGATCAGTTTGTCAATCTCTGCAAAGGAGCCAGCTGGGATTTTAATAGGAATTGATTTGAATCTGTAGATATATTAGGGGAATATTGCCATCTCAACAACATTAAGTCTTCCAATTCATGAATATGGGATGTTTTTCCATCTGTTTAAATTTTATTTCTTTCAACAATTTTTTATAGTTTACAGAGTATAAGATTTATATTTTTTCTGTTAAATTTGTTCCTGAGAAAGTTATTCTTGTGAAGGAAATTGTTTTCTTTGTTTCATTTTTGAATTGCTAATTGAAACTTTATGGAAATAAAATTGATTTTTGTATCTTGATCACATATCCTGAAAACTACTGAATTCACCTATGAGTTCTGTTAACATTTTCGTGGGTACTTTAAGAATTTATATATTCAAGATTATGTCATTACAATAGAGAAAGCATTAATTCTTCCTTTGTGATCTGGATGCCTTTTATTTTATTTTCTTGCCTAATTCTCCCCACTAAAATCCCCAAGAAAATGTTGAATAAAAGTGGCAAGAGAATATTTTTATCCTGTTCTTGGTCTTAGAAGAAAGGAAATGTTCAGTCTTTGAACATTTATTATAATGCTAGATTTTTTTATATATGTCCTTTACCAGGTTGATGCATTTACCTTCTCCTCCTAATTTGTTGAATGTTTTTATCTTGAAGATGTGTTAAATGTTGTCAAATGCTTTCTCTGAGTCTATTGAAATAATCATGTGGGTTCTGTCCTTTGTTCTATTGATATGGGTACATTACATTAATTGATTTTGGCATGTTAAATCAACCTTGCATTTCTGGGATAATACAACTTAGATGAGGTACATATCCTTTTAATCTGTTGCTGGATTCAGTAGGCTAGTATTTTATAGAGGAATTTGCATCTATATTCATAAGAGGTATTAGTTCAGAGTTTTCTTATGATGTCTTTGTCTGATTTTGGTATTAGGGTAATATTGGTCTCATAGAATGAATTGAGAACATTCTCTATTCTTCTATTTTTGGGAAAACTTTGTGAAAAACTGCTATGCATTTATCCTTAAATGTTTGGTAGAATTCACCATCAAAGGCATCTGAGCCTCAACTTTTCTTTGTGGGTAATGTTTTGATACTAATTTAATCTATTTTTAAAAATTATAGGCCTATTTACATTTTCTATTTCACCCTGAATCACATTCAGTAGTTTGTATTAGTCTAAGAATTTGTTGATTTCCTCTAATTTGTTGGCAAACGGTTGTTCATAGCGTTCCCTTATAATCATTTTCATTTCCATAAGGTCAGTAGAAATAACCGCTCTGTTATTCTTGATTCATCACTTGAGTATTCTCTTTTTTTCTTGATCAATCTAGTCAAATATTTGCCAATTTTGTTGATCTTTTCAAGAACCAACTTTTGGTTTCATTTGTTGTTGGTTTGTATTATTACTATTTGCTATTTCTTTGATTTCCACTCCACTCTTTTTTTTTAACATCTTTATTGGGGTATAATTGCTTTACAATGGTATGTTAGTTTCTGCTTCATAACAAAGTGAATCAGTTATACATATACATATGTTCCCATATCTCTTACCTCTTGCGTCTCCCTCCCTCCCACCCTCCCTATCACACCCCTCTAGGTGGTCACAAAGCACCGAGATGATTTCCCTGAGCTATGCGGCTGCTTCCCACTAGCTATCTATTTTACGTTTGGTAGTGTATATAAGTCCATGCCAGTCTCTCACTTTGTCACAGCTTACCCTTCCCCCTCCCCATATCTTCAAGTCCATTCTCTAGTAGGTTTGTGTCTTTATTCCCGTCTTACCCCTAGGTTCTTCATGACCTTTTTTTCTTTCTTTCTTAGATTCCATATATATGTGTTAGCATACTGTATTTGTTTTTCTCTTTCTGACTTACTTCACTCTGTATGACACACTCTAGGTCCATCCACCTCACTACAAATAACTCAATTCTGTTTCTTTTTATGGCTGGGTAATATTCCATTGTATATATGTGCCATATCTTCTTTATCCATTCATCTGTTGATGGACACTTAGATTGCTTCCATGTCCTGGCTATTGTAAATAGAGCTGCAGTGAACATTTTGGTACATGACTCTTTTTGAATTATGGTTTTCTCAGGGTATATGCCCAGTAGTGGAATTGCTGTGTCATATGGTAGATAATGTATTTATTTCCCCTTGATTTGAAAGGTAGTTTAGCTGACTATAGAATTCTGGTTTCACAGGGTTTTCTTCTTTCAACACTTTGAATATGTTAATTTGTTCTAGCCTCCAATGACAGAACTTTGAATACATCAATATGTTCTGGCCTCAAATATATGACTTTCTAATAAGAAGTCACCTAGTTAAACTTATTGAGGTTCCCTTATACATAATGAGCTGTGGGGTTTTTATTGTTGTTTTTTTCTACATTCAAATTTTTCTTTTTGTCTTTGTCTTTCAACATTTTTACTATGACGTTATTGAGTGTGGATCTCCTACTAGTAGTTAATTGAGCCTCTTGATATGTACATAAATGTTTTCATCAGGTTTCAAAAGTTGTCAGCCATTATTTCTTCTAATTTCTTTTTCTGCTCCTTTCTCTCTCTCCTCTCCTCTGGTATTTCCATTATGCCTATGGCGCACTTAATGCTGTTCAACATTTCTCTGAGGCGCTGTTCATTTCTCTTCATTCTTTTTTTCTCTCTGTTACTCAGATTACATAATCTCTATAAATCTATTTCCAGGTTTTCTGATTCTTCTGCCAGTTCAAATCTACTGTTGAGTTCCAGTGAATTTTTTATTATGCCTATTGTACTTTTAAACTCCAGAATTTCTATATGGTTCTTTTCAACATTTCTTTCTCTTTATTGATATTTTTAATTTGATGACATTGTTATCATAGTTTTCTTTAAGCTTGGTTTCCTTTAGTTCTTTGAACATATATATAATGGCTTCTTTGAAGTCTTTGCTAAATATGCCATCTAGTCTCTTTCACAGGCAGTTCTTTTGCCTGCTATTTTTTCTGTGTATGGATCACAGTTGCATGCTTCTTTGCAATCTTATAACTTTTGCTGTAAACAACATTTTTGTTAATATATTGTAGTAACTGGATACTGATTACCCTACACCCTCTCCATGGCTTTTTTTGTTGTTGTTTGCTGGTTTATTTGTTTAGTGATTTGGCTAAATGATTTTAGTTAGCTCTATTTCACCTGTAGTTTGAAGCCTCTGATGTCACTTCTCAGAGGATACAGCCCTGACATTCACAATTACCCTGGGATGACAAAGGCTTTTAGCAAAGCTCTCTATGTCTTTTTCCCTGATCCCTGTTAAACTGTCACCCTTGATTGATATTACACCCAGTTTTTAGGCTCCATTAATTGCTTGCTTATCACTCTATTGTTTTAAATTCCTGGGGGCATAAACTGCTCTACAGTCATATCTAATTAAACTCAGCCAGGTTTATTTTTTGAGATCAGTCTTTGAGGTTTGTTCTAAACCCTGGACCCTGGAGGGTTCTTCTTCCTTCCTTCCTTCCTTTCTTTTTCTTTCTTTCTTTCTTTTTCTTTCTCTTTCTTTTAATTAAAAAAATTTATTTATTATTATTATTTGGTTGTGCTGCATGGCTTGTAGGATCTCAGTTCCCTGACAAGGATTTGAACCCAAGCCACAGCAGTGAAAGCCCAGAATCCTAATCACTAGGCCACCAGGGAACTCCCTGTAGGGTTCTTCTTAGCTTTCTTTTTCCCCAGTTCCCTCTGTTTAACTAGCTGACCTACAACTAGCTTGTTCCTCTCATACAGCTATTGGTCTCCTCTTAATTGCTTACCACCAAAATCTCCATTGCTTTTGAGATTGCACTTAGACTTGAACTTCCCAATGCTTTGTTTTAAATAAAGTTGGTTTTTTGGGGGAGAGCTTTGGAGCTCTCTGTTCTTAAGGACTGCTACTCTCCCTGTGTAAAATCTCTGACTCTGACTCTGACTCACACTGCTTTTGGCACTCTGTCAGTTTGGTGGCCTCTGGCTTTCTTAGCTTGGCTCTTCTGGCATGAAACATCCATCCTATGAAGGAGCTAAGGTGAATATGATCAGGGACCCAGTTTTCTTGTCCTGCCTGCTTTTATGGCCCTAGGAGTGAGAGCTGGGTGGAAGAAGGGAGCCCCAAACCTCTCAGCCTCTCTTACCAGGAATTTAGCCTCTTCAATTTGGAGTTGGATGAGATGAGGAATGCTGAAAGCCACACCTCCTGTGATATTTTATTTTCTATAATTAGTAGCTGGGTGAGAGGGATCCCTGTCTTCATGGACGCAACGACCTAGAGTAGAGCTTCCAAAAAGCTGAGCTGGGAGTAGGGAGGAAGTGTGCCATGGCTCAGGTGCCAAAGACCCTCATTTTACTTACCAAGATTTGGTAGGCTTTCTTGAATAAAAGTTTCTTCATTTTCTGTACACCCTTAGGATGATTTCCAAAAGCATGCCCTTAGGATCATTTCCAAAATAGTTGGTTTTTAAAAAAATAATTATGGGTAAATAATCTGATGTAGAGATTGAGATATAGAAATAAATTCAGGGGACGAAGGGAAGATGGTGGAAGAGTAGGATGTGGAGATCACCTTCCTCCCCACAGATACACCAGAAATACATCTACACGTGGAACAACTCCTATATAACACCTACTGAAGGCTGGCAGAAGACCTCAGACCTCTCAAAAGGCAAGAAACTCCCCATGTACCTGGTTAGGGTGAAAGAAAAAAGAATAAACAGAGACAAAATGATAGGGACAAGACCTGCACCAGTGGGAGGGAGCTGTGAAGGAAGAAAGGTTTCCACACACTAGAAGCCCCTTTGCGGGCGGAGACTGAAGGTGGCGGAGGGGGAAGCTACGGAGCCGCGGAGGACAGCACAGCAACAGTGGTGTGGAGGGCAAAGCGGACAGGTTCCCGCACAGAGGATTGGTGCCAACCAGCACTCACCAGCCCGAGAGGCTTGTCTGCTCACCCGCCGAGGCGGGCGGGGCTGGGAGCTGAGGCTCCGGCTTTGGTCGGAACGCAGGGAGAGGACTGGGGTTGGCAGAGTGAACACAGCCTGCAGGGGGTTAGTGCACCACGGCTAGCCAGGAGGGAGTCCGGGGAAAAGTCTGAACCTGCCAAAGAGGCAAGAGACCTTTTCTTCCCTCTTTCTTTCCTGGTGCGCGAGGAGAGGGGATTAAGAGCACTGCTTAAAGGAGCTCCAGAGACGGGCGCGAGCCGCGGCTAAAACACGGACCCCAGAGACGGGCATGAGATGCTAAGGCTGCTGCTGCCGCCACCAAGAAGCCTGTGTGCGAGCACAGGTCACAATTCACACCCCACTTCTGGGGAGCCTGTGCAGCCCGCCACTGCCAGGGTCCCGGGATCCAGGGATAACTTCCCCAGGAGAACGCACGGCAAGCCTCAGGCTGGTGCAACATCATGCCGGCCTCTGCCGCCGCAGGCCTGCCCCGAACTCCATGCCCCTCCCTCCCCACGGCCTGAGTGAGCCACAGTCCCTGAAGCAGCTGCTCCTTTAACCCCGTCCTGTCTGAGCGAAGAACAGACACCCTCCGGCGACCTACACGCAGAGGCGGGGCCAAATCCTGGGAGCTGAGCCCCTGGGAGCTGTGAGAACAAAGAAGAGAAAGGGAAATCTCTCCCAGCAGCCTCAGAAGCAGAGGATTAAAGCTCCACAATCAACTTGATGTACCCTGCATCTGTGGAATACGTGAATAGACAACGAATCATCCCAAATTGAGGAGGTGGACTTTGAGAGCAAGATGTATGATTTTTTCCCCTTTTCCTCTTTTTGTGGGTGTGTATGTGTATGCTTCTCTGTGAGATTGTGTCTGTATAGCTTTGCTTCCACCATTTGTCCTAGGGTTCAATCCATGCGTTTTTTTTTTCTTAATAATTATTTTTTATTTTAAAAACTTTATTATATTTTATCTTACTTTAGTTTATTTTATCTTCTTTCTGTTTCTTCCTTCCTTCCCTCCCTCCTTCCTTCCTTCCTCCCTCCCTCCTTTCTTTCTACTTCTACTAATTCTTTATTTCTAATTTTTTTCCCTTTTGTTCTGAGCCGTGAGGATGAAAGGCTCTTGGTGCTGCAGCCAGGAGTCAGTGCTGTGCCTCTGAGGTGGGAGATCCAACTTCAGGACACTGGTCCACAAGAGACATCCCAGCTACACATAATATCAAATGGCAAAAATCTCCCAAAGATCTCCATCTCAACACCAGCACCCAGCTTCACTCACCGACCAGCAAGCTACAGTGCTGGACAGCCTATGCCAAACAACTAGCAACACAGGAACACAACCCCACCCATTAGCAGAGAGGCTGCCTAAAATCATAATAAGTCCACAGACACCCCAAAACACACCACCAGACGTGGACCTGCCCACCAGAAAGACAAGATCCAGCCTCATCCGCCAGAACACAGGCACTAGTCCCCTCCACCAGGAAGCCTACACAACCCACTGAACCAACCTTAGCCACTGGGGGCAGACCAAAAACAACAGGAACTACGAACCTGCAGCCTGCAAAAAGGAGATCCTAAACACAGTATGATAAGCAAAATGAGAAGACAGAAAAACACACAGCAGATGAAGGAGCAAGATAAAACCCAACCAGACCTAACAAATGAAGAGGAAATAGGCAGTCTACCTGAAAAAGAATTCAGAATAATGATAGTAAAGGTGATCCAAAATCTTGGAAATAGAATAGACAAAATGCAGGAAACACTTAACAGGACGTAGAAGAACTAAAGAGGAAACAAACAATGATGAAGAACACAATAAATGAAATCAAAAATACTCTAGATGGGATCAATAGCAGAATAACTGAAGCAGAAGAATGGATAAGTGACCTGGAAGATAAAATAGTGGAAATAACTACTGCAGAGCAGAATTTTAAAGAAGTTTGAAAAGAACTGAGAACAGTCCCAGAGACCTCTGGGACAACACTAAATGCGCCAACATTCGAATTATACAGGTTCCAGAAGAAGAAGGGAAAAAGAAAGGGACTGAGAAAATATTTGAAGATATTATAGTTGAAAACTTCCCTAATATGGGAAAGGAAATAGTTAAACAAGTCCAGGAAGCACAGAGAGTCCTATACAGGATAAATCCAAGGAGAAATACACCAAGACACATATTAATCAAACTGTCAAAAATTAAATACAAAGAAAACATAATAAAAGCAGCAAGGGAAAAACAACAAATAACACACAAGGGAATCCCCATAAGGTTAACAGTGGATCTTTCAGCAGAAACTCTGCAAGCCAGAAGGGACAGGCAGGACATATTTAAAGTGATGAAGGAGAAAAACCTGCAACCAAGATTCCTCTATCCAGCAAGGATCTCATTCAGATTTGATGGAGAAATTAAAACCTTTACAGACAAGCAAAATCTGAGAGAGTTCAGCACCACCAAACCAGCTTTACAACAAATGCTAAAGGAACTTATCCAGGCAAGAAACAGAAGAGAAGGAAAAGACCTACAATAACGAACCCAAAACAATTAAGAAAATGGGAATAGGAACATACCTATCAATAATTACCTTAAATGTAAATGGAATAAATGCTCCCACCAAAAGACACAGATTGGCTGAATGGATACAAAAACAACACCCATATATATGCTGTCTACAAGAGAGCCATCTCAGACCTAGAGACACATACAGACTGAAAGTAAGGGGATGGAAAAAGGTATTACATGCAAATGGAAACCAAAAGAAAGCTGGAGTAGGAATTCTCATATCAGACAAAATAGATTTTAAAATAAAGACTATTAGAAGAGACAAAGAAGGACACTACCTAACGATCAAGGGATCAATCCAAGAAGAAGATATAACAATTGTAAATATTTACGCACCCAACATATGAGCAACTCAATACATAAGGCAAATTCTAACAGCCATAAAAGGGGAAATTGACAGCAACACATTCATAGTAGGGGACCTTAACACCCACTTTCACCAATGGACAGATCATCCAAAATGAAAATAAATCAGGAAACACAAGCTTTAAATAATACATTAAACAAGATGGACTTAATTGATATGTATAGGACATTCCATCCAAAAACAACAGAATACACATTTTCTCAAGTGTTCATGGAACATTCTCCAGGATAGATCATATCTTGGGTCACAAATCAAGCCTTGGTAAATTTAAGAAAATTGAAATTGCATCAAATATCTTTAACGACAACAATGCTATGAGACTAGATATCAATTACAGGAAAAGATCTCTAAAAAATACAATCACATGGAGACTAAACAATACACTACTTAATAACAAAGTGATCACTGAAGAAATCAAAGAGGAAATCAAAAACTACCTAGAAACAAATGACAATGGGGACACGACGACCCAAAATCTATGGGATGCAGCAAAAGCAGTTCTAAGAGGAAAGTTTATAGCAATACAATCCTACCTTAAGTAACAGGAAACATCTCGAATAAACAACCTAAACTTGCACCTAAAGCAATTAGAGAAATAAGAACAAAAAATCCCCAAATTTAGCAGACGGAAAGAAATCATAAAAATCACATCAGAAATAAATGAAAAAGAAAGGAAGGAAATGATGACAAACATAAATAAAACTAAAAGCTGGTTCTTTGAGAAGATAAACAAAATTGATAAACCATTAGCCAGACTCATCAAGAAAAAAAGGGAGAAGATTCAAATCAATAGAATTAGAAATGAAAAAGGAGAAGTAACAACGGACACTGCAGAAATACAAAAGCTCATGAGAGATTACTACAAGCAACTCTATGCCAATAAAGTGGACTGCCTGGAAGAAATGGACAAATTCTTAGAAATGCACTACCTGCCAGACTGAATCAGGAAGAAATAGAAAATATGAACAGACCAATCACAAGCACTGAAATTGAAACTGTGATTAAAAATCTTCCAACAAACAAAAGCCCAGGACCAGATGGCTTCCCAGGCGAATTCTATCAAACATTTAGAGAAGAGCTAACACCTATCCTTCTCAAACTCTTCCAAAATATAGCAGAGGGAGGAACACTCCGAAATTCATTATACGAGGCCACCATCACCTTGATACCAAAACCAGACAAGGATGTCACAAAGAAAGCAAACTACAGGCCAATATCACTAATGAACATAGATGGAAAAATCCTCAACAAAATACTAGCAAACAGAATCCAACAGCAGAGTAAAAGGATCATACACCATGATCAAGTGGGGTTTATTCCAGGAATGCAAGGATTCTTCAATATACGCAAATCAATCAATATGATAAACCATATTAACACATTGAAGGAGAAAAACCATATGATCATCTCAATAGATGCAGAGAAAGCTTTTGACAAAATTCAACACCCATTTATGATAAAAAAAAAAAAACCCTGCAGAAAGTAGACATAGAGGGAACTTTCCTCAACATAGTAAAGGCAATATATGACAAACCCACAGCCAACATCGTCCTCAATGGTGAAAAACTGAAAGCATTTCCACTAAGATCAGGAACAAGACAAGGTTGCCCACTCTCACCACTCTTATTCAACATAGTTTTGGAAGTTTTAGCCACAGCAATCAGAGAAGAAAAGGAAATAAAAGGAATCCAAATCGGAAAAGAAGAAGTAAAGCTGTCACTGTTTGCAGATGACATGATACTATACATAGAGAATCCTAAAGATGCTACCAGAAAACTACTAGAGCTCATCAATGAATTTGGTAAAGTAGCAGGATACAAAATTAATGCACAGAAATCTCTGGCATTCCTATACACTCATGATGAAAAATCTGAAAGTGAAATCAAGGAAACACTCCCATTTACCATTGCAACAAAAAGAATGAAATATCAAGGAATAAACCTACCTAAGGAGACAAAAGACCTGTATGCAGAAAATTATAAGACACTGATGAAAGAAATTAAAGATGATACAAATAGATGGAGAGATATACCATGTTCTTGGATTGGAAGAATCAACATTGTGAAAACGACTCTACTACCCAAAGCAATCTACAGATTCAATGCAATCCCTATGAAACTACCACTGGCATTTTTCACAGAACTAGAACAAAAAAGTTCACCATTTGTATGGAAACACAAAAGACCCCGAATAGCCAAAGCAATCTTGAGAACGAAAAACGGAGCTGGAAGAATCAGGCTCCCTGACTTCAGACTACATTACAAAGCTACGGTAATCAAGACAGTATGGTACTGGTAGAAAAACAGAAAGATAGATCATTGGAACAGGATAGAAAGCCCAGAGATAAACCCACGCACATATGGTCACCTTATCTTTGATAAAGGAGTCAGGAAGGTACAGTGGAAAAAGGACAGCCTCTTCAATAAGTGGTGCTGGGAGAACTGGACAGGTACATGTGAAAGTATGAGATTAGATCACTCCCTAACACCATACACAAAAATAAGCTTATAATGGAGTAAAGAACTAAATGTAAGGCAAGAAACTATCAAACTCTTAGAGGAAAACATAGGCAGAACACTCTGTGACATAAATCACAGCAAGATCCTTTCTGACCCACCTCCTAGAGAAATGGAAATAAAAACAAAAATAAACAAATGTGACCTAATGAAACTTCCAAGCTTTTGCATAGCAAAGGAATCCATAAACAAGACCAAAAGACAACCCTCAGAATGGGAGAAAATACTTGCAAATAAAGCAACTGACAAAGGATTAATCTCCAAAATTTACAAGCAGCTCATGCAGCTCAATAACAAAAAAACAAACAACCCAATCCAGAAATGGGCAGAAGACCTAAATAGACATTTCTCCAAAGAAGATATACAGATTGCCAACAAACACATGAAAGAATGCTCAATATTATTAATCATTAGAGAAATGCAAATCAAAACTACAGTGAGATATCATCTCACAGCAGTCAGAATGGCCATCATCAAAAAATCTAGAAACAATAAATGCTGGAGAGGGTGTGGAGAAAAGGGCACACTCTTGCACTCCTGGTGGAAATGTGAATTGGTAGAGCTGCTATGGAGAACAGTATGGAGGTTCCATAAAAAACTACAAATAGAACTACCATATGACCCAGCAATCCCACTACTGGGCATATACCCTGAGAAAACCAAAATTCAATAAGAGTCGTGTACCAAAATGTTCATTGCAGCTCTATTTACAATAGCCAGGAGATGGAAGCAACCTCAGTGTCCATCATCAGATGAATGGATAAAGAAGATGTGGCACATATATACAATGGAATATTACTCAGCCATAAAAAGAAATGAAATTGAGCTCTTTGTAATGAGGTGGATAGACCTAGAGTCTGTCATACAGAGTGAAGTAAGTCAGAAAGAGAAAGACAAATACCGTATGCTAACACATATATATGGAATTTAAGAAAAAAATATGTCATGAAGAACCTAGGGGTAAGACAGGAATAAAGACACAGACCTACTAGAGAGTGGACTTGAGGATATGGGGAGGGGGAAGTGTAAGCTGTGACAAAGTGAGAGAGTGGCATGGACATATATACACTACCCAACGTAAAATAGATAGATAGTGGGAAGCAGCCACATAGCACAGGGAGATCAGTTCGGTGCTTTGTGACTGCCTGGAGGGGTGGGATAGGGAGGGTGGGAGGGAGGGAGATGCAAGAGGGAAGAGATATGGGAACATATGTGTATGTATAACTGATTCACTTTGTTATGAAGCAGAAAGTAACACACCATTGCAAAGCAATTATACCCCAATAAAGATGTTTAAAAAAAAAAGAGTGAAAAGGCTGTCCACAGAATAAGGAAAATATTTGTAAATCATAACATCTGATAAGGGATTATTATCCATTATATATAAAGAACTCCTACAACTCAACTCATTGACAAAAAAAAATAACCCAGTTAAAAAATTGCCAAAGCCTTGAATAGACATTTTTCCAAAGAAGATATACCAAGGGCCAATGAGCACATGAAAAGATGCTCAATATCATTAGCCATTAGAGAAATGTGAATTTAAACCATAAAAGATAAGATATGATGCTTATAATTTTAAAAAATAGAAAATAATAAGTGTTGGCCAGTATGTGGAAAAGTTGGAACACTGAGCATTGCTGATAGGAATATAACATAGTGCTACTGCTGTGGAAAACAGTTTGTTCCTCAAAAAGTTAAACAGAATTATCATATGATCCAGCAATTCTACTCTTAGGTATATAATCCAAAAGAATTGAAAGCACGAACTTGAATAGATATCTATACACCAGTGTTCATAGAAGCAATATCTACTCACATATTCACAACACCCAAAAGGTGGGAAAAAAACCCAAGCGTCCATCAACAGTTGAGTAGATAAAAAAATGTGGTGGAATCTTATTCAATTATAAAAAGGAATAGCTTTTTCTTTAATATGCCACAACATAGGTGAAACTTGAAAACATGGTGAATGTATTTAATGTCACAGAATTGTATACTTACAAATGGTTAAAATGATAAATATTATATTATGTATATTTTACCACAATAAAAAACAATTTTTAAAAAATCAGTATATTCTTGGCCAAAGAGTGAAGAGATCTCTAATTTTACTTGGTTCTACAAAACTACCTCAGGAGTATGTACTGTTGTTAGTTTCATTTGTTTCTTTCCAGAATTGTTTAACAATTACAAACCATGTTACAATGAATATTCTTGAACATGCCTCATTTTACACATTAGCAATTGTTCTTTAAAGAACATTTCAAGAAATGAAATATTCTGAGTCATTTGGTATTTACATATAATTTTAAAATATTTTGAAAGCCAGTTCTCCAAAGTGGCTATACCAGTTTACATTACCATACAGTTTACAATTTACATTCCCAAAATATGCTAGCCAACACAGATATTCGACTTCTTTAAGCCTTTGCCAATGTTATAGACAAAAATTCTTCTTATTGATCCCTAAATTTTCATTTCCCTAATTACATTTTTTCACTGGTGGTGTTAAGCATCTCTTCATGTTTATCCTTCTGTGAAGGATATACATGTTTATAGGATATACTGATTATAAATTTTCCTATTTTTTAAAAGTTGTATGTTGGTTGGGTTCACCGGGAAGCAGATGCTGAGATAGAGTTAAGAGTGAAAAAAGTTTATTAGGAAGTAATTTTCCTGTGAAAGGAAAAGGGAGGAAGCAGGATTGGGTGAGGAAACTATCAGTATTCAACACAGATGGCCAGTCACAGAGTCCCACGTCTGGCAGATATGCCAGTGTTGCTCAGCCATTGGCAAGGGCCACCCCAAGAACAGTGTGACCTCGGCATCAAAGTTTAGGTGAACCTGAAGGAGTCTGCTGCTGAAGGCCATTAGCTAACTACACTCCACAAGTTGTCATTTTCTGACTGGATTGTAGATTTTCCTTATATATAACAATTATTAATCTTTTGTTAAATATTTTGTATGTTCTAGCTTTTGATTCTTTCCTAGACATAGCTTCCTCATGTTGTCATTATAAAAATATTCTCCCATATTTTCTTCTAATACATTTAGGCACTTTATTTACTACCAATTTTATATGGTGTGAATCATAAATAAAGGTGGTAGAGGTGTAAATGTATTATTTTCTAAATAGATATCCACTAGCCCAACAGCTTTTACTGAGCTCTTAGTCTTTCCCACTTATCAGGCAAGCTATCTTAATCTTATATTACTGAAGCCTGCACTTCAGTAATCCAAAATCCACAGGATTGACATAATAGATAAAAATAAAAGAGAAACCACAACTTGCAAAATGTAACCTGACTCACAAAACAGATAAACTCTACCAAACCAAAACTATGACATGCATCACAAAGTCTCAAAATTAAAACTCTTTTAACACCAGTTTGTTCTGACCCATATGTTCTAAGACCACAGAAAAACTAGCCTAAGAGTAACATAAACAGACTCATACATTCTAAAAATAAGACCACCATTTGTAACCCTAAGTCCTTAGTTTATAAGTTCTTAATAATCCCTGCCAATACCATCCTATGACTAATGCCAATACCATCCTATGACTAACTCCAACCCCCAGAGCTACCCTAACAACCCCTGTCCCATTCTGAGGTCCTTATGGCGTATGTTCTCCCTTACTGCAGAGTAATAAATCTGTCTTTGACAACAGGGCAATGGCTTTATCAATTTTATTAATTATAAATTTAAACCTGAAAAAAAATACTGTTGTCTCAATAAACTGAAAAAGGTGACAATTCCTTGAAACAGGGGAAGAGGACAGTTAATGGAAGTCATGGCCCCAGACAATAGCACACAACCCTGACCCAAGGCAAGAGAATTCTGCCTCAGTCAGTGAGAACCAGAAGAAAGGTTTTCTTGCCCTGTGGTGATGAAGCCAAGAAAAGGAGTATCCCAGGGACAACAAATAGGGAAACTGGAGAACTTTATCAAAATTAAAAACATTTGTTCATTGAAAGACACTAATAAGACAATGAATAGGCCACAGACAGAAATTACTTACAAAACATATATCCGACAAAAGACCTGTATATATAAAGATACCTTATAACTTGATAATAAGAAAACTAGCAACTCAATTTAAAAATGGGCAAAAGAATTGAACAGGCACTTCAGCAGAGAATGTATAAAAACAGCAAATAAGCCCGTAGACAACATGTAGCATCAGTCAAATGTAAATTTAAACTGCAATGAGACACCACTACACACCTACTAGAATAGCTAAAATGAAAAAGATAACCTGTACCAAGTATTAGTGAGGGTGTAGAGCAACTGGAACTCTCATTGCTGGTGGCAATACAAAATGGTACAGTTACTTTGGAAAACAGTATGGCAGTTTCTTATAAAGTTAACTATCACTTAACATATGACCCAGAAATTCCAATCCTAGGTATGTACCTAGGAGAACGGAAAGCTTAAAGACTTGTACTTGAATGTTCATAAAAAGCTTTATAGCCGCAAACTGGAAACCACCCAAATGTCCATCTACTGGTGAATGGTTAAATTATAATGTATCCATAGAATAGAATAGTACTTAATAAAAAGTACTACCTTGATATATGAAGAATAAGAATATGGATGAATCACATAATCCATACGCTAAATGAAAGAATCCAGACAGAAAAGATGATATTCTCTATTGTTCCATTCATATGCTATTTTGGAAAAGGCCATCTTATAAGGCAGAAAACAGATCAGTAGTTGTCAGAAGCTGGGGTGGGGGTGAGGGGATTAACTGCAAAAGGCCAAAAGGGAACTTTATGGGGTGGTAGAAATGTTCTATTTCATGATATGGTTGTGGTTACATAACCATATACATTTTTCAAAACTCATCATATTGTACAGTTAAAATAGTGAACTTATTATATGTAGATTATTATCTAAATAAAGCTAATTTTTTAAAGAAGGCTATTACTTATCTATCAAAATTTTAGATGCACATATATTTGGGCCCAATAATTTCAAGAAACTTATTCTACGGATATACTTGCACATGTAGAATAATTGTGTACAGGGTTATCATGGCATTGCTTGTATGCTTCACTAAATGGGAACGGGGTAGTTAGGGGGCAGGGATGGGAGGGAGACTGTTTGCTTTTGTACTTACCGGATTTTGAATTATTGGATGTATTCATTACTTAGGGAAAAAAAAAAAAAGGAAAAAAAAGTACTTTTTAAAGTGGCCTCCATGGTCCATGTGAGAGATTCTGGAGGCCTGGCCAAGAGTCTCCTTACCTCAGGGCAACTGTTTATCATGTGGCCCCATGCAGGTCATTCTCCTCTCCATCTGTGAAATGCCTCCTTGTTCCTAGAACCTTCTCACTTCTCTGCTATCATCCTTGGTGTTTCCAAATCCCAGAGCATTGTAAGAGCCTTCTCTTCTGGGACTTTTCACCCTCTGAAGGTTGGTTCTTTCTGACCACCTTTTCTCTCACTGGGATTAAGGCACTCCGGAGGAAGGAAGCATGTAATTTCTGTGTCTGGTGTCAGCACAGGGCCTGTGGGTGCTCAGGGTGCTATTTGATGACATAACCACCAGATGGCAGCATGGCTCTGTTTCCCGAAGGTCGAGTCCCGCTAGATCTGTCCTGTATGGCTATTGAGCACTTGGAATGTGGCTAGTCATAATTAAGATTGTTTTTCATGTAAAACACACATGGGAGTTTGAAGACTTAGTATGAAAAAAGAATAATTTATCTCATTAATAAATATTTTTATATTGGTTACATGTTGAAACAATATTTTAGATATACTAGGTTAAATAAATATATTAGCATTTTCATATCTTTTCATTCTTTTTAATGCGACTACTACAAAATTTAAACTTATGCATGTGGTTCACATTATATTTCTACTGGACAGTGCAGTGCTACACCCTCTGTAAAATCTCCCAACAGAATTGGCACAGAGTCAAGACGGAGAGCCACATGGCACGTAGATGTCACAGAATTGTTTCACCATCACAGCAGGGTTGGTCCCAGAGGTCCAGGCCACAGTGAGGCCTCGAGAGCAACAAGTAGCTTCTCTGACCATCCTGACTGCTCTCTCCTCCACTGGGTCTCATAGGGAATCCGTGTGGGAGAAGGCAGACCCCACCTAGCTCTGGCAACGCCAGACGATATGCAGCACTTGACCTGTATTCTCTCACTGATACCTCACATCAAAACAATTTCAGGGAAGAAACAGGATCAGAGAAGTGGAGGGACATGCCCAAGTTCCTCAGCCATTGACTCCTAGAGCTGTCATTAGACATCACTTGATGCAAACTGTGTCTTCCTCTGCATCACATTGCTGCCCTCGTGAGCACTGTCCTTCCACGTGCTCACTACTGTGTTGGAAACCTGGACTGCCAGTCATCTCTATTCTGTTCTGTTCATGGATCGCCTGTGTGTTCTTGAAGGCAAACACTGAGTGCCCTACCCTGCAGGTTATGCCCACACACAAGGACAGCTTTCTTGTGTCCTCAGACACACTGTGAATGGAAAGTGCTAGAGGGAAGACTGTCCCAAGGGAAGGCCAGGGCAGAAGAATTTAATGGGGGCTGGCTTCATGCCAGACCCTGTGCTATACACTTTTCTTACATTCTCTCATTTACACCACATAATACCCCTCCAAAGTAGGTGCTCTTACTCCCAATTCACAGTTGAGGAAACTAAGGCACAGAGGGATGTCGATGAGGACAAGCAGATGTTGAGATCTTGTGGTCATATTCTATGTTTTTTCTCAGAACTTCAAGCTGTGGTGTCTCAGCAGTATGGGGCTATAAAGAGTACCCTTCTGATGGTGGGTGAGGCTGGGCCTTTCAGAGGCTGCCAGGAGAACAAAATGGGAGAAGAGCCCTGAGAGTCTACTCCAGACCGTCTGACCTCTGAAATAGTTGGAGTGAAACCAGGAGCAAGAAGCCCTGCAGGGAGTGCAGATTGCCATGTCTTTACCTCTCAAACCAATTTTATGGATTCCCCATCACCTACTGAACAAAAATTAGGCAGCTTATACCTGTGCTCATGGTCCAAACAGTCCATCTGTGGATGTTACTCCAGCCTCACCTTCCATGGTGCACATCTTTCATGCACCCAATAGCCTGCTCTCTGCTTCCCATACATGCCACCTTCCTTACCTGTCCCTTGGTCTTCACCCCCATCATTTAACCCCTGGAAATGCCCTCTCCCATACAACCTACAATAGCCCTCTACATCTTTGCCTGTCCTCAGCTTACCTATTGTTCAAGACACAGCCAGAGCGCTTGTGAGCTAAAACATAGCAATAAGGCATGCTTAACAGATAAGTTTTATCCACAACAGTCAAGAACCTTGAATGCTGGGAAAATTCATCTGGAGATGTGAAGAGAGTTCCTGGCATTGAGTGGCAAATAAAAGTTTTAGGGCAAGGGAAAGACCTTAAGAGTATGTTTATTTGGAATATGTAACAAAGGTGAGGTGGAGAGCCCAGAAAACTATTCGGAGACCACATAACTCCATGATTGAAATGATGCCTTTGGCATCACCAACTTGGGCTTCAGCCTAGCCCAGATGCAAACTGACTACATGGCCTTGGGGAAGTTACTTCCAGTATGCCAGGCACACGTCACAAACATGGCATTTAATTCTTACAACAACTCTATGAGATTATATGCTATTTTTATCCCCAGTTTACTAACAAAGAAACTGAGGCTTTGGGATATTACACTATTTCTCTAACTTCACACAGCTGGTAAGAGCTGGAGTCAGGAATCCATAGAACATATCTGTAATAAGGATAGCACAGTTGCCTAAAGTGCTCAGGCAGGGTAGCTATCACATGGTAAGCTCCTGCTGAGAAATGATGGACCCAAGCCAGAAAGTGGAAGTACCAATGGAGAGAAGACCTGGGTTCCATAGATAATGAGGTAGTGGAAAATACAAAACTTTAGGTACTTCCCTGGTAGTACAGTGGGTAAGACTCCATACTCCCAATGCAAGGGGCCTGGGTTCGATCCCTGGTCGGGGAACTAGATCCCACATGCATGCCACAACTAAGAGTTTGCATGCCACAACTAAGGAGCTGGCCAGCTGAAACTAAGGAGCCCACGAGCCACAACTAAGGAGCCCACCTGCCGTATCTAAGACCCAGCACAACCAAATTAGTAATAACATGCATATTGATTGTACATGCTACAGAGCTCATTCACATCCATTATTCCAGAAGACTCTCCCAAGAGACTCATGAGTAGATAGAGCAGGGAATTTTAGCCCCATTTTGCAAGTAAAGAAATGGAGGCATTTCTAGTAGAGGGCAGTTTCTGCATAACGTCTTCCCAGTGTTTTCCCACTGCAGTGTTAGGACACTGGGCATTAAAATGAGGTGAACCAGACTCTACTCAGCTTAAGCAACAATGGAAATTCAAGGATGATGGGGCAGGAGTGCCACTGGACCTCAGAGACAACTGGAAATGGAACTTAAAAGACATTAGGAACTTCCACTCCTGCTTAGGACATAGAAAGTCACAGGGAAATGTCTCTCCTACCCAAAAAACCAATCAGCAAAAACAAAGGCAGATGACCTATAAAATCATAGTATCAAAAAAATGATTGCTTAACCCATCAGAAATCTGAGGTCACCAAGAAAACTGCTATGCAAAAATACAAAAAGTGGGCTTCCCCAGTGGCGCAGTGGTTGAGAGTCCGCCTGCCGATGCAGGGGACACGGGTTCATGTCCCGGCCTGGGAAGATCCCACATGCCGCGGAGCGACTAGGCCCGTGAGCCATGGCCGCTAAGCCTGCGCGTCCGGAGCCTGTGCTCTTCAACGGGAGAGGCCACGACAGTGAGAGGCCCGCATACCACAAAAAAAAAAAAAAAAAAAAAAAATCTTTTTCCATCCCCTCACTTTCAGTCTGTGTGTCTCTCTAGATCTAAAGTGAGTCTCTTGTAGGCGGCATATATACGGGTCTTGTTTTTGTATGCATTCAGCCACTCTAAATCTTTTGGTTCATTTACATTTAAAGTAATTATTGATAAGTTATGTACTTATTGCCATTTTGTTAATTGTTTTTGGTTTGTTTTTGTAATTTTTTTTTTTTTGCGGTACATGGGCCTCTCACTGTTGTGGCCTCTCCCGTTGCGGAGCACAGGCTCCGGACGCACAGGCTCAGCGGCCATGGCTCACGGGCCCAGCCACTTCGCGGCACGTGGGATCCTCCCGGACCGGGGCACGAACCCATGTCCCCTGAATTGGCAGGAGGACTCTCAACCACTGCGGCACCAGGGAAGCCCCTGTAGTTCTTTTTTGTTCCTCCCTTCTTTTACTACCTTCCTTTATGATTTGATGACTATCTTTAGTGTTATGTTTGGACTTCTTGCTCTTTTTTGTGTGTATATCTATTATAGATTTTGGTTTGTAATTACCAGGTTTATATATAGCAATCTATATATTTATGTGATTATTTTAAGTTGGTGATCTCTTAAGTCAAACTCATTTTAACAACCTTGTGTTTTTAACTCACCCTCCATGTTTACTGTTTTTGACATTATATTTTACATCTTTTTGTTTTGTGTTTCCCTTGTTACTGTGAAAATAGATGATTTTACTAATTTTGTCTTTTAACCTTCCTGCTTGCATTATAACTGGTTAGTCTACTACCATTGCTATATATTTACCTTTACCAGTGAGATTTTTTTCTCTCATAATTTTCATATTTCTAGTTGTGGCCTTTTCTTTTATGCTTAGAGAAGTCCCTTTAACATTTCTTGTAAAGCTGGTTTTGTCATGCTGAACTCTTTTAGCTTTGCCTGTCTGTAAACTATTTTCTCTCTCCTTCAAATCTGACTGATAGACATTAGATAGAGTATTCTTGAGTGTAGTTTTTTCTCTTTTATCACTTTAAATATATCATGCCATTCCCTCTGCCCTGCAGAGTTTCTGCTGAAAAATTAGCTAATAGCCTTATGGGAGTTCCCTTTTACATAACTTGTTACTCTTCCTTGCTGCTTTTAATATCGTCTTTGCCTTTACTTTTTGCCATTTTTATTACAATGTGCTTTGGTGTGGTCCCTTTTGGGTTGATCCTGTTTGGGACTCTCTTTGATTCCTGGACCTCGATGTCTATTTTCTTTCCCAGATTAGGGAAGTTTTCAGCTATTATATCTTCAAATATGTCCTCTTCTCCTTCTGGGACCCCTATAATGCAAATGTTAGTATACTTTATGTCACCCCAGATGCCCTCATTTTTTAAAATTCTTTTTTCTGTTCAGCTTCAGTAATTTCCACTACTCTGTCTTCCAGTTTGCTGATCCATTCCTCTGTATCACCTAATATACTGTTGATTCCTTCTATTGGGACCCCAGGGGTCCTAGGGCTAGTGCAGGCCCACTGGTATGCAGGGTCGGGTCCTGGGACAGCTGGGGGCTCAGGGGATTCTAAGGCAGCTGGCCTGCTGGTGAGTGGGGCTGTGTCCCCATCCAGTTAGCTGCTTGACCTGGGGTGTCCCTGGAATGGAGCCCACTGGCTGGTGGGTGGGATCAGATCTTGTCACTAATAAGCCAGAGGAAGGATTCCAAAATGGAGCTCACCAGCACCAGAGTACTCATGGTAGGATGAGCTCCCCTAATGGATTCTTCCAGCATCTGTGTCCCCATGGTGAGTCCCAATTGCCTCCTGGCTCTCCAAAATCAGCAGGTGTGTCTGACCCAGGCTCCTTTTAAATTACTGCTTCTGCCCTGAGTCCCAGAGCATGTGAGATTTTTTGTGCCCTTTAGTGGAGTCTCTATTTACCTCAGACCTCTGGGTCTTCCAAAATTAAGCTTGCCTTTAAAGCTAAATGTTCTGGGAGCTCAACTTGGTGCATGACCCCTAGGTTGGAGAGCCCAGTGTAGGGCTCAGATGCCTCACTCCTTGGGGAGAACCTCTGCAACTGTAATTATCCTCCCATTTGTGGGTCACCCACCCATGGTATGGGTCTTGACTATACCCCTCCTACCTATCTCATTGTGGTTCCTTCTTTATATCTTTAGTTGTACAAGATCTTTTCTTTTTCTTTTTTTACATCTTTATTGGAGTATAATTGCTTTACAATGGTGTGTTACTTTCTGCTTTATAACAAAGTGAATCAGTTATACATATATATATATGTTCCCATATCTCTTCGCTCTTGAATCTCCCTCCCTCCCACCCTCCCTATCCCACTCCAGCAGGAGGTCACAAAGCACTGAGCTGATCTCCCCGCGCTGTGCGGCTGCTTCCAACTAGCTATCTACCTTACGTTTGTTAGTGTATATATGTCCATGCCTCTCTCTCACTTTGTCAGAACTTACACTTCCCCCTCCCCATATCCACAAGTCCATTCAATAGTAGGTCTGTGTCTTTAATTCTGTCTTATCCCTAGGTTCTTCATGAAATTTTTTTTCTTAAATTCCATATATATGTGTTAGCATACGGTATTGGTCTTTCTCTTTCTGACTTACTTCACCCTGTATGACAGACTCTAGGTCTATCCACCTCATTACAAATAGCTCAATTTCATTTCTTTTTATGGCTGAGTAATATTCCATTGTATATATGTGCCACATCTTCTTTATCCATTCATCCGATGATGGACACTGAGGTTGTTTCCATCTCTGGGCTATTGTAAACAGAGCTGCAATGAACATTTTGGTACACGACTCTTTTTGAATTATGGTTTTCTCAGGGTATATGCCCAGTAGTGGGATTGCTGGGTCATATGGTAGTTCTATTAGTAGTTTTTTAAGGAACCTCCATACTGTTCTCCATAGTGGCTGTACCAATTCATATTCCCACCAGCAGTACAAGAGTGTTCCTTTTCTCCACACCCTCTCCAGCATTTATTGTTTCTACATTTTTTGATGATGGCCATTCTTACCGGTGTGAGATGATATCTCACTGTAGTTTTGATTTGCATTTCTCTAATGATTAATGATGTTGAGCATTCTTTCATGTGTTTGTTGGCAATCTGTATATCTTCTTTGGAGAAATGTCTATTTAGGTCTTCTGCCCATTTTTGGATTGGGTTGTTTGTTTTTTGTTATTGAGCTGCATGAGCTGCTTATAAAATTTGGAGATTAATCCTTTGTCAGTTGCTTCACTTGCAAATATTTTCTCCCATTCTGAGGGTTGTCTTTTGGTCTTCTTTATGGTTTCCTTTGCTGTACAAAAGCTTTGAAGTTTCATTAGGTCCCATTTGTTTATTTTTATTTCCATTTCTCTAGGAGCTGGGTGAAAAAGGATCTTGCTGTGATTTATGTCATAGAGTGTTCTGCCTATGTTGTCCTCTAAGAGTTTGATAGTTTCTGGCCTTACATTTAGGTCTTTAATCCATTTTGAGCTTATTTTGTGCATGGTGTTAGGGAGTGATCTAATCTCATACTTTCACATGTACCTGTCCAGTTCTCCCAGCACCACTTATTGAAGAGGCTGTCCTTTCTCCACTGTACATTCCTGCCCCCCTTATCAAAGATAAGGTGACCATATGTGCGTGGGTTTATCTCTGGGTTTTCTATCCTGTTCCATTGATCTATCTTTCTGTTTTTGTGCCACTACCATACTGTCTTGATTACTGAAGCTTTGTAGTATAGTCTGAAGTCAGGGAGCCTGATTCGTCCAGCTCCGTTTTTCATTCTCAATATTGCTTCGGCTATTTGATGTCTTTTGTATTTCCATACAAATTGTGAAAGTTTCTGTTCTAGTTCTGTGAAACATGCCAGTGGTAGTTTGATAGGGATTGAATTGAATCTGTAGATTGCTTTGGGTAGTAGAGTCATTTTCACAATGTTGATTCTTCCAATCCAAGAACATGGTATATCTCTCCATCTATTTGTATCATCTTTAATTTCTTTCATCAGTGTCTTCTAATTTCCTGCATACAGGTCTTTTGTCTCCTTAGGTAGGTTTATTCCTAGATATTTCATTCTTTTTGTTGCAGTGGTAAATGGGAGTGTTTCCTTGATTTCACTTTCAGATTTTTCATCGTAAGTGTGTAGGAATGCCAGAGATTTCTGTGCATTAATTTTGTATCCTGCTACTTTACCAAATTCATTGATTAGCTCTAGTAGTTTTCTGGTAGCATCTTTAGGATTCTCTGTGTATAGTATCATGTCACCTGCAAACAGTGACAACTTTACTTCTTTTCCGATTTGGATACCTTTTATTTCCTTTTCTTCTCTGATTGCTGTGGCTAAAACTTCCAAAACTATGTTGAATAAGAGTGGTGAGAGTGGGCAACCTTGTCTTGTTCCTGATCTTAGTGGAAATGCTTTCAGTTTTTCACCATTGAGGATGATGTTGGCTGTGGGTTTGTCATATATGGCCTTTATTATGTTGAGGAAAGTTCCCTCTATGGCTACTTTCTGCAGGGTTATTATCATAAATGGGTGTTGAATTTTGTCGAAAGTGTTCTCTGCATCTATTGAGATGATCATATGGTTTTTCTCCTTCAATTTGTTAATATGGTGTATCAGATTGACTGCTTTGCATATATTGAAGAATCCTTGCATCCCTGGAATAAACCCCACTTGATCATGGTGGATGATCCTTTTAATGTGCTGTTGGATTCTGTTTGCTAGTATTTTGTTGAGGATTTTTGCATCTATGTTCATCAGTGATATTGGCCTGTACTTTTCTTTCTTTGTGACATCCTTGTCTGGTTTTGGTATCAAGGTGATGATGGCCTCGTAGAATGAGTTTGGGAGTGTTCCTCCCTCTGCTTTATTTTGGAAGAGTTTGAGAAAGATAGGTGTTAGTTCTTCTCTAAATGTTTGATAGAATTCGCCTGGGTAGTCATTTGGTCCTGGGCTTTTGTTTGTTGGAAGATTTTTAATCACAGTTTCAATTTCAGTGCTTGTGATTGGTCTGTTCATATTTTCTATTTCTTCCTGATTCAGTCTTGGCAGTTTGTGCATTTCTAAGAATTTGTCCATTTCTTCCAGGCAGTCCCCTTTATTGGCATAGAGTTGCTTGTAGTAATCTCTCATGATCTCTTTTATTTCTGCAGTGTCAGTTGTTACCTCTCCTTTTTCATTTCTAATTCTATTGATTTGAGTCTTCTCCCTTTTTTTCTTGATGAGTCTGGCTAGTGGTTTATCTATTTTGTTTATCTTCTCAAAGAACCAGCTTTTAGTTTTATTGATCTTTGCTATTGTTTCCTTCATTTCTTTTTCATTTATTTCTGATCTGATTTTTATGATTTCTTTCCTTCTGCTAGCTTTGGTGTTTTTTTGTTCTTCTTTCTCTAATTGCTTGAGATGCAAGGTTAGGTTGTTTATTCGAGATGTTTCCTGCTTCTTAAGGTGGGCTTGTATTGCTATAAACTTCCCCCTTAGAACTGCTTTTGCTGCATCCCACAGATTTTGGGTCGCTGTGTCTCCATTGTCATTTGTTTCTAGGTATTTTGTTATTTCCTCTTTGATTTTTTCAATGATCACTTCGTTATTAAGCAGTGTATTGTTTAGCCTCCATGTGATTGCATTTTTTACATATCTTTTCCTGTAATTGATATCTAGTATCATAGCGTTGTGGTCGGAAAAGATATTTGATACAATTTCAATTTCCTTAAATTTACCAAGGCTTGATTTGTGACCCCAGATATGATCCATCCTGGAGAATGTTCCATGAGCACTTGAGAAAAATGTGTATTCTGTTGTTTTTGGATGGAATTTCCTATAAATATCAATTATGTCCATCTTGTTTAATTTATTATTTAAAGCTTGTGTTTCCTTATTTATTTTCATTTTGGATGATCTGTCCATTGGTGAACGGTGGGTGTTAAAGTCCCCTACTATGAATGTCTTACTGTCGATTTCTCCTTTTATGGCTGTTAGTATTTGCCTTATATATTGAGGTGCTTTGTTGGGTGCATAAATATTTACAATTGTTATATCTTCTTCTTGGATAGATCCCTTGATCATTATGTCATGTCCTTCTTTGTCTCTTCTAGTAGTCTTTATTTTAAAGTCTATTTTGTCTGATATGAGAATTCCTACTGCAGCTTTCTTTTTGTTTCCATTTGCATGGAATATCTTTTTCCATCCCCTTACTTTCAGTCTGTATGTGTCTCTAGGTCTGAAGTGGGTCTCTTGTATACAGCATATATATGGGTCTTGTTTTTGTATCCATTCAGCCAATCTGTGTCTTTTGGTGGGAGCATTTATTCCATTTACATTTAAGGTAATTATAGATATGTATGTTTCTATTCCCATTTTCTTAAATGTTTTGGGTTTGTTATTGTAGATCTTTTCCTTCTCCCATGTTTGTAGCCTAGAGAAGTTCCTTTAGCATTTGTTGTAAAGTTGGTTTGGTGGTGCTGAACTCTCTCAGCTTTTGCTTGTCTGTAAAGGTTTTAATTTCTCCATCAAATCTGAATGAGATTCTTGCTGGATAGAGTAATCTTGGTTGCAGGTTTTTCTCCTTCATCACTTTAAATATGTCCTGCCAGTCCCTTCTGGGTTGCAGAGTTTCTGCTGAGAGGTCAGCTGTTAACCTTATGGGGATTCCCTTGTGTGTTATTTGTTTTTTTCCTTTGCTGCTTTTAATATGTTTTCTTTGTATTTAATTTTTGACAGTTTGATTAATATGTGTCTTGGCATGTTTCTCCTTGGATTTACCCTGTATTGGACTCTCTGTGCTGCCTGGACTTGATTAACTATTTTTTTCCCATATTAGGGAAGTTTACAACTATAATCTCTTCAAATATTTTCTCAGTCCCTTTCTTTTGCTCTTCTTCTTCTGGAACCCCTATAATTCGAATGTTGGTGCATTTAATGTTATCCCAGAGGTCTCTGAGACTCTCCTCAGTTCTTTTCATTCTTTTTTCTTTATTCTGCTCTGCAGTAGTTATTTCCACTATTTTATCTTCCAGGTCACTTATCCATTCTTCTGCCTCAGTTATTCTGCTATTGATCCCATCTAGCGTTTTGTTTGTTTGTTTTTTTGCGGTACACGGGCCTCTCACTTCTGTGGCCTCTCCCATTGTGGAGCACAGGTTCCGGATACACAGGCTCAGTGGCCATGACTCATGGGCCCAGCCACTCCGCAGCATGTGGGGTCTTCCCAGACCGGGGCATGAACCTGTGTCCCCTGCATCGGCAGGCGGCCTCTCAACCACTGCGCCACCAGGGAAGCCCTAGAGTATTTTTAATTTCTTTATTGTGTTCTTCATCATTGTTTGTTTCATCTTTATTTCTTCTAGGTCCTTGTTAAATGTTTCTTGCATTTTGTCTATTCTATTTCCAAGATTTTGGATCATGTTTACTATCAGTATTCTGAATTCTTTTCCAAGTAGACTGCCTATTTCCTCTTCATTTGTTAGGTATGGTGGGTTTTTATCTTGCTCCTTTATCTGCTCTGTGTTTTTGTCTTCTCATTTTGCTTATCTTACTGTGTTTGGGGTCTCCTTTTTGCAGGCTTCAGGTTCGTAGTTCCCGTTGTTTTTGGTGTCTGTCCCCAGTGGCTAAGGTTGGTTCAGTGGGTTGTGTAGGCTTCCTGGTGGAGGGGATTAGTGCCTGTGTTCTGGTGGATGAGGCTGGATCTTGTCTTTCTGGTGGGCAGGTCCACGTCTGGTGGTGTGTTTTGGGGTGTCTGTGGACTTATTATGATTTTAGGCAGCCTCTCTGCTAATGGGTTGTGTTGTGTTCCTGTCTTGCTCGTTGTTTGGCATAGAGTGTCCAGCACTGTAGCTTGCTGGTAGTTGATTGAAGCTGCGTGCTGGTGTTGAGATGGAGATCTCTGGGAGAGATTTTCGCTGTTTGATATTATGTGGAGCTGGGAGGTCTCTTGTTGACCAGTGTCCTGAAGTTGGCTCTCCCACCTTAGAGGCACAACACTGACTCCTGGCTGCAGCACCAAGAGCCTTTCATCCACATGGTCCCATGGCTGTAGTTAAGAGGCCTCAGTTCCTTGCCAAATGGATCTCTCCTTAGGGCTGCTTGAGTGTCCTCATGACATGGCAGCTGGCTTATCCCAGGATGAGTGATCCGGCCTGCTGTCCCCATGACTGTTGCGGCTTCAGCCGCCAGGGCCCCTCCAGAGCCGGCAGCCTCAGTGAGGCCGCCCTCCCCTTGGGCTCTGGGGCAGTTCCTTGACGACGGAGGGAAGAGACCCCGAGCTGGGCATTCCAGCTCTGCAGAACAAGATCTTTTCTGCTAGTCTTCAGGCCATCTTATGAATAGTTGCTCTATAAATAGTTGTAATTCTGGTGTTCCCATGGGAGAACATAAACTGTGGGTCTTTCTATTCTGCCATCTTGGCCATTCCACAAATTTTAAATTTTACATCAAATTTTAATATACACTTTATCAAATTTTAAATGTGTCACTTATTGTATGTCAATTATTCTTCAATAAAACTATTTTTAAAAAACTGGAACAGAGCTCAGAAGTATGTGAGACAATATCAAACAGTCTAACTTATGTGTTATTGGAGTATAAGAAGGAATAATTAGATGATATATTTGAAGATACGATGGCCATGATTTTTCAAAATTAGTGAAATATATCTACCCACAATTCCAAGATGCTCTGTGTACCCGAAGCAGGATAAATTCAAAGAAATCCACATATAGTCATATTCTGGTCAAAATTCTGAAAACCAAGATAATAACAAAATCCTGAAAGCAGAACAAAAGACAATCCATGTAGGAAACAGTGAAAAGAAAAAATGGCTGACATGTAATCAGAAGAAATGACATCCACAAGACAATGGAACTACATCTGTAAAGTGATGAAAGACAAAAATTAATAGGTTACAATTCTGTATCTAGGGAAAATAGTCTTCAAAAATGAAGGCAAGGGCTTCCCTGGTGGCGCAGTGGTTGCGAGTCCACCTGCCGACACAGGGGACACGGGTTCGTGCCCCGGTCCGGGAAGATCCCACATGCCACGGAGCGGCTGGGCCCGTGAGCCATGGCCACTGAGCCTGCGCGTCCGGAGCCTGTGCTCCGCAATGGGAGAGGCCACAACAGTGAGAGGCCCGTGTACCTCAAAAAACAAAATAAAACAAAACAAGAAACTATTTTTCAAAACAACAGAAATGGGGAAAAGAGTGGCATTGTTTTACATTTTTTGCAAATCTCTTTAATGTCTGACTTATTAGAAGACAAGTAGATTTTCCTATGTGCATCCTCATTCAGTCCGTGGTGATGCACTTTTTTGGTTGAGGTGTATGAAGAAAATCCAGGCTCATGTCAACACATCATTGGAATAGGGGTGCTGTGTTTTAATAGTTCTTTTAGATAATTATGGATATGCTGCTTTGATACTGCACCGAAATTCAACAACTGGTCTTCTTAAAGGTTAGTTGCAATGTGGAATCTAAATACCTATCAATAAATTCTCATACCATTACATTAAAATCCCTTAGCCTATTTTCTGCATAATGAATAAATCTTTTACTCATAGATTATGCATGTTACACTATGCATTGGTCACTTGGAAAATACTGGTTCACTGAGATATGCAGGTCTTTCAAATGTTAATACATTCTATTACATAATATCAAAAATATTATTAATATCACCAATGATCTCATCAGAAACATTTTTAAATATTGAGAAGCTGACAAACTCTCACTGGCATTTACAATTATAAATTACAAATTCACTTGAAAGCTTAAATTTTATCATTGGTAACAAATACTGTCATAAGTGGTTGGCTCATTTTATTTGTTTTTGAGAAAATGTCTATTGATACCCAGGTCTGAATATTTATATTTTATCTGGAAAAGTGGTTTCCCATGAAAAAAAGCATCAACTTCAGGTCACAAATTCAAACAATTGCTCAAATGCTTTTGTATATTCCTATTTTGTCACACAGAATATTAAAGTCATTACTAAAGGGTGAAGATTTCCATAAAATTAATAAATTTTACTTCAAGAAAGAGAATCTTAAGTGAAACTGACTTTAAAAAAAAACTTTGTGTCAGTAAAGAAAAGAATGACTACTAGTACACTGGTACCACTGCCCTGATTCATGCTAAATGGGCCAATAGTTTTACTCATTGCTTTTGCACCATCTTTTGCAAAGATTAACACATTTAAAAAGGCAAATAGCATCTGAAATATTATAAAAATAATTTTGATATTTTGGACCCCTTGAAAGGATCCTAGGGCCCTCCTAGGGCCCCCAAGAAGTTCACGAACCACAGTTTGAGAACTGCTACTTGTCAAGTGATCAGGCAATGAGCCACTTTTTTAGTTGTGGTTCTCCCAAGTGTCAGTATTTGAAGATCTTTTCTCTGAGATAGTTGTTTCTACAATCTTCTGCCTTTAGGGGATAGGAAGGAGATGAAAACTAGCCCAGCAACAGAAGTTCTGTGAAAATGAAGAGGCTAATGGTTTCACATTCAATATTTAGACTTTACCTAAGTTGACTGTTTTCTTTCCAGCATATCATTCCCAGCTGGTGCCTGTAAGTCACATCCCCTCTTCTTCAACTTCTCCAGAGAATTTCACCTGTCTGCATGGGTGGAATAAAGGAAATCTGGGTTGGGCCATGCTGTGTTCATATTTAAACAATCTGTCCTCATTTCTCCCTCATATTTCATGGTGCCTGGTACTCCAGTTTGTCAACTTTTCTAGCCAAAGAACATTAAACAACTCATATAATGAAATGTCAGGGTACACATGAATTTTCTGGGGTCAAGATCAGAGCTGATACTCTACTCCATTTCTGACACCCTGTTAGCCACCTTTAGAGCCACTGGATGGCCATTATGTATATGTGGCCTGTATCTACACATAATCTCCCTCTGCTTTTCATGACTTCAGGTCTGAGGTGGATGCTGTGACACATCACCTAGATCCCTCTTCAGGAATGAAGAATCATTATCCCAGCTACTGGGAGTGTTGCTGGTAGGGAGCACCCAGCTGTCAGACTCATTTGGGGATTGCCTCAGCTGTAGATAGCCAGTTCACACAAGGTACATTGCTTTCACAGAGTGATTGCAACCAAGCAAATGCTCAATCAAGAAAAATAAAAAATAAAAAATAAAAAAAACCCACTTTCAAATGGTAGGAAATTTTATGGCCTTTTTACCCACCCTCACTCCACTTTCTCCCAGGTGTGGCATGGTTGAGATGAAGTAACCCAATTCCCAGTTCCCTCCCTCAGGTCAGAAGGACTAGTCCGTGGGATACCCGAGGAACTGATTTCTGTTGCACTTGACTCCAGAGTTCTGACAGGGAACAACAGCATAGCTCAGATCTCAGATTGGCAGAAGTCACTGAAGGAAGTGGAAAGCACAACAGCACATGAAAACTGCAAGGGGATCACTGACCCATGGATGCCTGGGTCATGCAAGGCCCTGAGAAGCAGTCGTAAGATTCTCCGAGAAGATAACACACTTAACAGCAGCCATGTATTCCAGGGAAATTGGAGGGAGGGGAATGCACACATGTGGCGCAAGCAAGATTCATGCCCAGGAAAAAAAACTGAGAAGATGTTAGCTTCATCCCAAGTGGATCCCAAGGCTGAGGATATACCCTGCCAATTACTGAAGGTATTGCTTGGTAATCTGCAAAGACAAGGGGAGGTGGCTGTTTTCTCACATGCCAAATTTTCAACAAAAGATCATAAGGCATACACAGAAACAAGAAAAAGGGCCTATTCAAAGGAACAAAATAAATCTCCAAAAACTATCCCTGAATAAACACAGGCAACAGACTCACTAGACAACATCTTTAAAACAACTTACTTAAACATGCAAAAAAGCTAAAGGAAAACCTGGACAAACAACTAAAGGAAATCAGGCAAATAATATATGAACAAAATAAGAATATCAACAAAGAGAGATAGTGTTGAAAGGAGCCAAAAAAAAAAAATTCTGGAGGTGACAATACAATAACTGAATTGAAAAATTCACTGGAGATGGAGGGGTTCAACAGCAAACTCAAATAGACAGAAGGAAGAATCAGTAAACTTGAAGACAGGTCATTTGAAATTGTTGAGTCTGAGGATCAAGAAGAAAAAAAGAATGACGAAAGGTGAATAGAACCTGAGGGATTTACAGGACACCATCAAAAGGACCAATATATACAATTATAGGAGTCCCAGAAGATGAGAGAGATTATTTGAAGAAATGATGGCTGAATACTTACGAAATTTGAGGAAAGACAAAGCTCTACAAATTCCAGAAGCTCATCGGTGCTTTGTGACCACCTAGAGGGGTGGGATACGGAGGGTGGGAGGGAGATGCAAAAGGGAGGGGATATGGAGATATATGTATACATATAGCTGATTCACTTTGTTATACAGCAGAAACTAACACAACATTGTCAAGCAATTATATGCCAATAAAGATGTTAAAAAAATTTAAAGCAAAAAACACAAACAACAACAAAAAAATTCCAGAAGCAGCAAATTCCACGTAGGATAAATCTAAAGAGACCCATGCCAAGACATATAATGAAAAAACCAAATGCAAAAAGAGAATCTTGAAAGCAGCAAGAGAAAAGCTACTCATCATGTGTAAGGGATCCCAGGAGGCAATGGAATGACACATTTAAAGTGCTGAAGAAAAGAAACTTGTCAACTTAGAACTTTATATCTGGCAAAACTGTCCTTCAAAAATAAGGGAGAAATTAAGGAATTCCCAGACAAAAAGCTGAGGGAGTTCACTACTACTAGATCTGCCCTGCAAATAATGTTCAAATAAGTCCTTCAAGTTGAAATGGAAGCACAGTAGACTTGAAACTGTAAAATTCCTAGAATTAAACACAGAGGAAAAGATCTTTGACATCGATCTTGGCCACTTTTTTCTTTTTTCTTTGGATATGACACCAAACTCACAAGCAGCTAAAGCAAAAATCAATAAGTGGGACTACATACATCAAACTTAAAATCTTCTGCAAAAGAAACAGTCAACAAAATGAAAAGGCAAGCTACAGGATGGGAGAAAATGTCTGCAAACCATCTATCTCATAAGGGATTAATATTCATAAGGGGTACATACATACAGAACTCAATAGCAGAAAGCAAATAATTTGATTATAAAATGGACAGAGGACTTCAATAAACTTTCTTCCAAAGAAGACATACAAATGGCTAACAAGTATACAAAAAGGTGCTCAACATCACTAATCATCAGGAAAAGGCAAATTAAAACCACAATGAGATACCACCTCACATCTGTTAGAATGGCTATCAAAAAAAAAGAGAGAGATAACAAATGCTGATGAGAATGTGGAGAAAAGGGAACCCTTGTGCACTGCTGGTGGAAATGTAAATTGGTGCAGCCACTGTGGAAACAGTATAAATATTCCTCAAAATTTTTTAAAAAAGAACTACCATGTAATTCAAAACTCTCATTTCTGGGTATATATCCAAAAGAGATGAAATCAGTATCTCAAAGAGATATCTGCACTCATGTTCATTGCAGCATTATTCACAATAGCCAAGACATGGAAAAAATCTAAGTGTCTATCAACAGATGAACAAATAAAGAAAATAAAGAGACACACACACAGAGGAATATTATTCAGTCATTGAAAAGAAGGAAACCCTGCCATTTGCCACAACATGGATGGACCTTGAGGGCATTATGCTGAGTGAGATAAGCCAAAGGCACATACTGTATGACCTCACTTATATGTAGAATCTAAACACCTGAACTCACAGAAGCAGAATGGTAGTTACCAGGGGTTGCAGGGGTGAGAGAAATGAGGACATGTCAGTCAAAGGTGCAAATTTTCAGTGATAAGAGGCATAAGTTCTGGGTATCTAATGTACAGTATGGTGACTATAGTTAGTAATACTGTATTGTATGCTTTAAAGTTGCATAGATTTTAAATATTCTCACAATAACAACAACAAAATGGTAATTATGTGAGGTGAAGGATGTGTTAACTAACTTTACTGTGGTAAACATTTTTAAATATACACATGTATCAAATGGTACACTTTAAACATAAACAATGTTGCATGTCAATTATATCTCAATAAAGCTGGGGATGGGGGAACTACAATGAGATATCACCTCACTCCTATTAGGATACTGATTATCAAAAAGCCAAGAGACAACAAGTGTTTGAGAGGATGTGGAGAAAAGGAAACCCTTGTATACTCTTGGTGGGAATGTAAATTTGTGCAGCCACTATGGAAAACAGTATGGACATTCCTCAAAAAATTAAAAATAAAATTATGATGTGATACAGCAATCCCACTTCTAAGTATATACCCAAAGGAAATGAAACCAGGACTTGAAGAGATACCTGCACTCTCATTTTCACTGTAGCCTTATTCACAATATCCAAGATACAGAAATAATCTATGTCCATTGACAGAAAGGTGGATTAAAAAGAATGTGATATATACATGCAATGAACTATTATTCAGCTGTGAGAGGAAAGAAAACACTGCCATTTGCAATAACATGGATGAATTTGGAGGACATAAGTGAAATAAGCTAGATACAGGAAGACAAGCTGGAAAAATAAAGGAAAAGAAAGAAGTAAAGCCTCATATGTATGATGAATTGATTTTCAATTAATGTGCCAGGCCAATTCAACTGGAAAAGGATAGTCTTTTCAACAAAGGGTGCTGAAACAATTGGATAACCAAAAAGATAAATTTACACTTTTACCTCATACCATTCACAAAATTAAACTTAAAATGGATCACAAACATGAATGTTACAGTGACAATAAAACTTCTAGAAGCAAGCTCAGGAGAAAATCTTCATGACCTTGGGTTAAGGCAAAGACATGATCCATCAAAAAAAAAAAAGGATTAATGAGACGATCAAAATTTAAAACTTTTGCACTTCAAAAGACACCATTAGGGGACTTCCCTGGTGGCCTAGCGGTTAAGACTCCACGCTTAATAAAAAGGAATAAACTATTCGTATATGTTACACGATGAATGAACTTTAAAAACAGGCTAAGTGAAAATAAAACCTTAAATTCCACTCCTACTCCATGCTCTCCTGCTTCTGTAAATAAGCAGTAGGCCTTATGTAATACATTGTTCTCTGTTGCCCTTATTTTATATTCACTTTCTTTTTCTTATGGCATTGAGAAGTCTTTAATTCTTTATGATCTCTCACAACAGATTCAAATTTCTCCTCTTAAATTTGGAGATCAGGTTTTACAACTTTTAATATGTGTTAGGTTGAAAATTTAGCTACTACTTATTGTGTTTTGTGTACCCATGATATTTTAGAAAGTATGCTCTGTAATTATTTTGTTCATTTATCAAATGATCTCTATGAGGTAGATATTATGATTCCTCTTTATCAAAGAAACAGGATAGAGAGATTACATGGCATGCCAAGGATTGGCTTCAGTGACTAAGCTTTTGAAGCCAGAATTTTTTATGGAAGATCATGTTGACTCTACTTGATGTGCCCTAAAGGTATATATGCATTTAATTTAGGTGTGAGTTTGTGTCCTTTTATTGGAGCTATGGACAACTTATTCAGGATAGCTTGGGATGTTATATACATATAATTCTGGTTTGTTGAGTCCATCATATACTATAGATGAAATTTAATAGCACTCCTTCATCCTACCTTGGGAGACTAAAAACATCAAGGGGTTTATCCAGGAATTTTTAAGATCATAGCTTTGAAATGATAACTATGGTAAAGGCTATATTCTAGATGCATGCCTATATTTTAGTTCTTAGGTCTTTATTCATTGTCTTTTGGATTCTTATTGTTTAATTCAAGTAAATTCATGTTTTATAGCAACTTTGGTTGTCTGGTAACAAAGCTCTGTACATACTGAAGGCCAAAAACTTGCACGGAGGCCCAAGTTGGGAGTTTGCTAGAAAACGGAACATCTCTATAGGAAGCAGAAGGACAGTAAAAGAAATGTTATTTGGGAATAGAGTGAGGAGGCTGAAAACCTGAGACAGACACACATTTGTACACAATACAAAAATAGTTGTGTAGGATCATGATTCTGAATTTTCAAGAAAAGGTTTAATTATGGTTATTGCTCTCCATTTAAAAAAAATAAAGAAAATTTAAAATCTGTAAAAAAAATATGCTAAGTGAAAGAAACCATAATCAAAGGACTACATATTGCATGATTCTCTTGGGGACTAGGTCACCATCCTCTCAATCACAACTATATATAAATCAGATACTATTTTTTTAATGGAGTTCTCCAGTAACTGGAATATATTTTCTCACTATTCAGACATCCTCTGCTTTGCCATTCACCATACCCTGTTTCCCTAGTCTCTATATTGGGGTATCCAAGATATTAAAATAACCATTATAAGATTACTTAGGGAGCCTTATTTACAACCTTAAAAGTTATTAGACCAATATATTTGAACCTCCTTGTGCATCTCTTCAGATTTTCTCAGCCACCTCCTTTCTCATTTTGGCCAGTGCCCCACTTCTGCTGGGTCACTTCTCCATTTTCAGACTTGGTTGAAACATCACACCTCAGGATTTAGTGTTTAGCTTCCTAACCAGCTGCCAATGGGCTGGATGATGCAACCTGGAAGTTTAGAGGAGTTAGCTTTTATGAGAATCTATGACTAATTGGTCCTAGACTAATGGGATGGGAAGCATGACATGGAAGGGAGCTGGGCATATTTTAAGAAGAAAAGGGTACAAATATATTCAGGCAGTTCTCACTTTGCACGGTACCACGTTAATGCAAACATGTTCATACTGGAGCCTTGTTCATTCTCACTTTTCGTGGTTCTCTATCAAGCAAAGCAAAAGAAGAACACAATTCTTATGTGCATGAATTTCTGTTAACAAGGTACCATGCAAAGCAAGGACTACACACACACATACTGCATTTACTGAGAACCTGTCATATGAAACATGCTCATATTAAGTACTCTGGCTAATATACCTAGGAATATAAAATGAGATATTAGAAACTTAGTCTACATTACCTGTGAGAAATAGATAAGCTATATAGTTCGCTTTTTTTAACTTTTTAAAAATAAATTTATTTTATTTATTTTTGGCTGCATTGGTTCTTCATTGCTGCGTGCGGGCTTCCTCTAGTTGCGACAAGCAGGGGCTACTCTTCATTGTGGTGCGCTTGCTTCTCACTGCGGTGGTTTCTCTTGTTGCAGAGCACAGGCTCTAGGCACGCAGGCTTCAGTAGTTGTGGCTTGCAGGCTCTAGAGCGCAGGCTCAGTAGTTGTGGCACACGGATTTAGTTGCTCTGCGGCATGTGCGATTCTACTGGACCAGGGATAGAACCCGTGTCCCCTGCATCAGGAGGCGGATTCACAACCACTGTGCCACTGGGGAAGTCCCTGTATAGTTTGCTTTTTAAATGTTTCTACATCACTATTTCATTGTAAATCCTCAAAGCAGCTCTCTACTTACAAACAGTGGGTTCTGCATTAGTATAACTGTAGAGGTTCAAAATTTGCAGTTACCATTCAAGAGCATAAAAGTGTAACTTAATTTTTTTATTTTTTAATTTTTTTTAAATGTTGAGCCTTCTTTTAATTTATTTATTTTTATTTTTGGCTGTGTTGGGTCTTTGTGCAAGGGCTTTCTCTAGTTGTGGCAAGCGGGGGCCACTCTTCATCGCAGTGCGCAGGCCTCTCACTGTCGTGGCCTGTCTTGTTGCGGAGCACAGGCTCCAGACGCGCAGGCTCAGTAGTTGTGGCACACAGGCTTAGTTGCTCCATGGCATCTGGGATCTTCCCAGACCAGGGCTCGAACCCGTGTCCCCTGCATTAGCAGGCAGATTCTCAACCACTGCGCCACCAGGGAAGCCCTATTTTTTAATTTTTAATAATAGTTTGCATCTGCTAATCCCAAACTCCCAATCCTTCCCTCCCCTTCCTCTTCTCCCCCTTGGCAACTACAAGTCTGTTTTCTATATTTGTGAGTCTGTTTTTGTTTCATAGATATGTTCATTGGTGTCACATTTTAGATTCCACATATTAAGTGATATCATATGATATTTGTCTTTCTCTTTCTGACTTACTTCACTTAGTATGATAATATCTAGGTCCATCCACACTGCTGTAAATGGCATTATTTCATTCTTTTAAATGGATGAGCAATATTCCATTATATATATATATACACACACACACACACACACACACACACACACACACACACACACACACACACACACACACACACACACCCCACACCTTTATCCATTCATCTGTCAATGGACATTTCGATTGTTTCCATGTCTTGGCTATTGTAAATAGTGTTGCCATGAACATAGGGGTGTATGTACCTTTTCAAATTGTAGTTTTGTCTGGGTATATGCCCAATGTGTCCCCTGCATTGGCAGGCAAATTCTTTACCACTGAGCCACCAGGGAAGTCCCTGGAAACTTTTTAATGATGGCCATTCTAACCAGTGTGAGGTGGTACCTCATTGTAGTTTTGATTTGCATTTCTCTAATAATTAGCAATGGTGAGCATATTTTCATGTTTATTAGCCATCTGTATGTCTTCTTTGGTGAAATGTCTATTTAGGTCTTCTGCCCATTTTTTGATTGGGTTGTCTGATCTTTTGCTATTGAATTGTAGGAGCTATTTGTATATTTTGGAAATTAAGCCCTTGTCTGCTGCTGCATTTGCAAATATTTTCTCCCAGTCTATAGGTTGTCTATTCTTTGTTTGCTTGCTGTGCAAAAGGTTTTAAGTTCAATTAGGTCCCATTTGTTTATTTTTGCTTTTATTTCTATTGCCTTGGAAGACTGATCTAAGAAAACATTGTTATGACTTATGTCACAGAATGTTTTGCCTATGTTCTCTTCTAGGAGTTTCGTGCTGTCTTGTTTTATATTTAAGGCTTTAAGCCATTCTGAGTTTCTGGTGTGTGTGTATGGTGTGAGGGTGTGTTCTAGCTTCATTGATTTACATGTGGCTGTCCAACTTTCCTAACACCACTTGCTGAAGAGACTGTTTTTCTCCATTGTATATTCTTGCCTTTCTTGAAAATTAATTGTCCATGGGTGTGTGGGTTTATTTCTGGGCTCTCTATTCTGTTCCATTGATCCATATGTCTGTTTTTGTGCCAATACCACACTGTTTTGATTACTGTAGCTTTGTAGTATTGTCTGAAGTCTGGAAATGTTATGCCTCCTGCTTTGTTCTTTTTCCTCAGGATTGCTTTGGCAGTTCTGGGTCTTTTATGGTTCCATATAAATTTTAGTATTATTTGTCCTGGCTCTGTGAAAAATGTCATGGGTATTTTGATAGGTATTGCATTAAATCTGTAGATTGCTTTGGGTAGTATGGCCATTTTAACAATATTAATTTTTTCAATCCAAGAGCATGGGATATCTCTCCATTTCTTTGAATCATCTTCAGTTTCCTTCATTAATGCCTTGTAGTTCTCAGCATATACGTCTTTCATCTCCTTGGTGAGACTTATTCCTAAGTATTTTTTTTGATGCGATTTTAAAAGGCATTATTTTTTTACATTTCTTTTCATATTTCATTGTTACTGTAAAGAAATGCAACCAATTTCTGTAGGTCAATCTTGTATCCTGCTACCTTGCTGAATTCGTTTATCAGTTCTAGTAGTTTTTGTGTGGAGACTGTAGTGTTTTCTAGATATATCATGTCATCTGCGTATAATGACAATTTTACCTCTTCCCTACTAATTTGAATACATTTTCTTTCTTTTTCTTGTCTGACTGCTGTGGCTAAGACTTCCAATATATGTTGAAGAGAAGTAGTGTTACCATTCAAGAGCACAAAATGTAAGTTAAAATTTTTTTATTTTTGAATGTCTTAAAATGCTCCCATTTCTGCTAATGACAGAAAACTGAAATTATTTTGATTTAAAGCAGTTTTAATAGTCTATCAAACTCAGGGTTCTTCCCTGACCCATTTTCCTCCTTGAAGGTGATCTGTTTCTCAGGGGCTGACATCTCAGCACCAGGAAGGAGTGTCTGGTCCACATGTTGTCTGAACTTGGTCCTTGCTGGCTGCCACTTCTAAGATCTAGGTTTCTGAAACATGGTCTTTGGCATTAGCCTCTCCTCATAGTATGTTCAGGACCCTGCTCCTGTTCAGGGTCCTACCATGGCCTCCAGATACCAGAGATCCAGTCTCTATCATCCTTATCCCACAACCCTCCTTCCTAGTTGATGGTCTTCACACCTTCACTCCTCTCTCATACTTAAACACACTTCGGGGCTTTCCTTAGACTGCCCTGAGATATCTGGGATCCTGTGAAGGGAGCTTTCTCCTGTAAGTAACAGCATACCCACTCACTGTGGGGTAGTTCAATTTTCTCACATAACTAGAAGTATGGAGGTGGGCAAGTGCTGACATTGGCTCAACAGCTCAATGATGTCAGAATTCCAGGTTGGCATTGACCTCCCTCCCTCTCTGTGGTCTCAAGGTGTCTGCAGTAACTCTGGTCATCACACAACCACATTCAAAGGTAAGGATGCAGCACAAGGCAGTTTCTCCTCCAGAAAATTCCTTATGAAACCCTCTCCCCTTCCACCACCACTCCTTACACCTCATTGGTCGGATCTGTTCACAGTCTACCTCTAGACCAAGAGCTAGGGCACATTTCCTGAGACAAGGATCCATACTTCAATAAAATTTGAGGTTCTCCTGGAAGGAAGTCATTTGGATAGGTCTTCCACAGCACTCTTCCAACCTTACTGCTGAGGTGCCATGCTGTAGTCTTCCCTACAGGTCTCCCAGGTTATGGTGTAGGAAAAGGCGGCAAGTTTGCCACCCCCTGCTCTTGGATTCCCCCCAATCCATTGATGGAATTCCACCATACCCATCCCAGAGCGCTAAGCTCAGGGACCTCTCCTCCAGCGCTCATTAAAGTCTAACTGCAGTCCCATTCTCTCCTTACTTGCTGGTAACTCTTCTGGGGTGGAAAGTTCATTACACATTTTCTTGTATTCTGTTGCCATAATGCAACTCATTGTCCTTGTTCTCTTGACAAGTTTATGAAATATTTCAAAGTCATTTTAAGTACCTGCTTCTGCCATTAATTTTCCAGAGACCATTTTGTCACTCAAAGCCAATAATTTGCCCCTTGGTCACTGCTGAGTTATATACTCTTACTTCCATGGGGCAATAAGCTAAGCCTTTTTTGGCCTAATTCTAATGGCGGAAGAACTTCAAAAGAAAGGGAAAGACAAAAAATACTTTATTAAAATAAAATGTACCACTGGGACTTCCCTGGTGGCGCAGTGGTTAAGAATCCGCCTGCCAATGGAGCACACGGGTTCGAGCCCTGTTCCAGATAGATCCCACAAGCCACGGAGCAACTAATCCTGTGTGCCACAACTACTGAGCCTGCACTCTAGAGACCGCAAGCCACAACTACTGAAGCCCATGCGCCTAGAGCCCGTGCTCCACAACAAGGGAAGCCACCGCAATGAGAAGTCCGTGCACCGTAACAGAGTAGCCCCTTCTTGCCGCAACTAAAGCAAGCCCACGCGCAGCAGTGTAGATCCAACGCAGCCAAAACTAAAAATTTTTAAAAAGTACATTTAAAAATAAATAAAAATTTAAAAAAAGGCAGCACTGTGGTCAGGATGTCAATAGTGGGGAAGTTTTGGGCGGGGGCAGGGATGTAGGGCATATGTGAACTCTATTTCCTGCTCAATTTTGCTGTGAACCTAAAACTGCTCTAAATAATAGTTTATTAATTTAAGTAAAACAACAACAAAAAACGTATTAGTTCCAGTTTCATACCTGACTCTGTGCTAGGGGTGATCTGTTAGGATCCTTGCAGGTCCCTCCTTAACCAGCTCTCTCAGCTGAGATGGAAAGTCCCACAGAGCCCTTCTGACTGAACCTTTCCATCTCAACTGAAACTTCTCATCAAGCCCACAAGGGTTGAAGGGGCCCCGACCAAGGCCACTCAAGTATGGCAGGGGTGGAACAGAGGCCATTTGTCTTTATGCCAATTTTTTTCCTAATGCCCTCTGCTGTGTAGTTACCTGTGCAGTTCCTTCTCTCTCGTCTCCTTACTAGTGGAACCAATTCTGCTCAGCCTGGAAACTGGCCTGCTAAGCCTCTTCCCAGCCTTCCCCATTTCTCAGCCTTCCTTGCAGCTACTGTAGTGTGCCATAGCACCAACCGATGACTCACAAGTGAATCACTACGTGATGTTGCTGGGAAAACTCTTCAAACAGGTTTGGCAGCCGAAATGTTCCTGCCTTTCCCCTTACATCTTCCTGCCTGGAAAAGGGGTGATGGCCAGTTAATAGCAGTCATAGTGTGACAAAGAGGTGACCTTAAGAATGTAAACCATGCTAGAGTCCGCAGAAAAGCTAGAATCTAGACAGCAATCATGAAGCTTCCATACTAGCACTAGGCAACATTCATACTTCTTTGAAATGTAAATTTATTTAACCCATTAATGTTAACAGCAGTTCAATGCAATTACTCCACAGGTAGGCTCTCTTATTTAAGATAAAAATAGCCTAAGTCAATCTAAAATTTTAAGTTACAGCTTTTAAGCAAATAGGATTTCAGAATCCCAAGGAGTTAATACAGCAGATGCTTCCTTCAGGTGGGCCAACAGCCAAACTTTTTTTCTTTGAAATAGTTGATTTACAATATTGTCAGTTTCAGGTGTATAGCAAAGTGATTCAGTTAAATATTTTTTCAGTTACTTTCCATTATAGATTATAAGACATTGACTATAGTTCCCTGTATGATACAGTAAATCCTATTTCACGTAGTTTGTTAATACCATACTCCTAATTTATCCCTCCCCTCCACCCCCACTTCCCCTCTGATAACCACGTTTTGAGTCTGCTTCTGTGTTGCATGTAGACTCCTTTGTATTATCATTCAGATTCCACATATAAGTGATATGTCTTTCTCTGATTTCACTTAGCTCTCCAGGTCCACCCATGTTGCTACAAATGGCAATACCTCATTCCTTTTATGGCTGAATAATATTCCACTGTGTGTATGTACACACACACCTTAAATCAATTGTCTGTTGATGGTCACATGGCTTGTTACCATGTCTTGGCTATTGTAAACAGTGCTATGAACATTAGGGTACTTGCATTTTTTTTTTCCACCAGATGTATGCCCTGGAGTGGGATTGCCGGATCACACGGTAGCTGTTTTTAGTTTTTAAGGAACCCCCATACTGTTCTCCACAGTGGATGTACCAATTAACATTCCCACCAACAGTGTAGGAGGGTCCACTTTTCTCCACACCTCCTCCTGCATCTATTATTTGTAGACTTTTTGCAGTCATTTTGACTGATTTGACACCTGTGGTTTTGAGTTGCATTTCTCTAATGATGTTGAACATCTTTTCACATGCTTGTTCAACCATCAAATATTTCTGAAGGCACTGATGTCCAATCCCCAAAGAGCCCCTCAACTCCCCTCCCACTAAGATCCCAACCATGGGAGGCCAAATAGAAAACGCAAAATAGAACAATCTGGAAAATTAGTTCAATGGAATGGGGGAAAAATGAGGGCTGGCTGGGGTGTACCAAATATTTTAACAAGGAAGATGGTTAAAGATCATTTAGAATACCTTTATAAGCAAAACTAGAGAAATTTTGAATTACTGATTAAAAAATCATCCCTAACCCTGGTATAGCCAGTATCATTTTCACTTCTTTTCCTATACATTTTCACTCACACAGGTATACATGAAATTGATGCAGTTTTGCCACTCATCAACTGACATCTTAAAAACCTTTGATTTTAAAGGACTGAACATAAAAAATGCCACAACCAACTACCTCAATTTATAGAGAAAATTTAAAGCCCCAATCAGTCAGAGGCATGGAACATGCTGAGAACCCACCTCATGACCTTCATTCCACTGTAACGGTCTCTAAGGAGTGGGAAACAGGATGGGAAACTTCACTGACCCTGTAGTATTTTAAATATATTACTGTTCAAATTATTTGAAAAAATTTTAAGCTACTTCTTAGCTATGCTAACTGTACACAAATCCTAGACTCAGCACCACTCCTAGTATATGGTAAATGTTTGAACTAGACTGGGAATTGAAGAGGGATAATGAGCCAGGTAGTGTCTGCTTTAGTAAACTCAAAAGAATGAGAATTATTTCAAGAAAGTAGGATGTCCTAAGCTGGTGTAACTGTGTATACAAAGACACATAAGCATTTACAAAATTGGAAGTGTAGGATATGGCTCGAGTTAGCTTCATTAACATACATCTGTGAATAATAGTAGAATCAGCAAATTACTGCAAATAAAAAATTAAGTTAAGTACTTCAACAAACCTTAAAACAAATCTGAATACTCACAAATTAAAAAATGCATCTAATTCAGCAAGGATGATGATGAAGGTTAAGAATGATTTAAAAGCACAAGTTTTAAGGTAAAAGTAATCTTTTTATTGGAAAGATGTTTAACAAAATATAATGACTCTTATCTTATAACCCTTCATTTTTGTTGACCTTCCAGTCCTTGTACACATTAAAGATTCAATCACAGGATTACATACCATAATGAGTGCTCAATACAATGATGGATTCCCACAACATAATACCACCCCTAAGAAGTGCTCCAAATTTTAAGTCCCAAAGACAAAGAAACACAGAAACTTAGCAAGATAAATATTTATAAATACAGTGGAGGAAAAAGCAAAATATTTCAGTAGTTTCATTAAATGCCTTCTTTCAGGTGTAACAAAGGCTACAGAGGGGGATAGAGCTGGCATCTCTTGATCAGAAAAGGGATCTTAACCAAAAACAAACTGTGCTTTCCCAAACTTTCCAGCAACCCCAAAGTGAGATTACATAAGCAACTCTATACTTCAGAAGTCTTAAATCCTCAGTAGTTGATTGATGTTGGTACCATGCTGCTGTTTTTAAATCACTAATGCAAGCATGGCTCCCCTTGGTAGTCCTGTAATGTTTTCATTTGTGAGAAAACCTCCAGAAAGAACTCTGTTTACACCAAAGCAAGGTAGCAAAGAAACTGGTTACCGTGGAATAATAAGGCCCTAAGAAAGGCAGCAGGTCGTATAGTTACCTCCTTGTGGGCAAAATCCCTGCCCTAAAACTATGCAACCTACTACCTCTTCCTAGGAACCCATTTTTTTCTTGCCAGTCTTCTACTTAGCAGATGGACTTCAAATTAACCTGTTAAATTAGGCCATATTTTTTTGGTTTTATTTCAAATTCAAACCAATTAGAATTCGGTCACTGATGCTTTTAAAGTTACTGGCCGGAATCCCATGGCGGTCCACTGGTTAGGACTCTGTGGTTTCACTGCTGAGGGCCTGGGTTCAATACCTGGTCAGGGAACTAAGATCCCACAAGCCACAAGCCACGAAGCCAAAAAAAAAAAAAAAAAGTTACTGGCCATACGCCTTTGGTAAAAACCACAAATGTGTTTGCTTAAAATCAAACCTCTTGTTATGAAGGGATAAAAAGTAATTCAATTACACCAAGAGGATGCAAACCAGAAGCCTAATACCCAGCCCATCATGTACTGTTGGAGCCACAGACTTTTTGAAACATTTAATATAGTACTAAAATTTAAACATATTTCATAAACTCTCCACCTCTCTTGATAAACTAGAGAATTAGGTGACAGTATGTATAAATCCTTCTTACCACCGTCAACTGAAGCAAATTAACTTATGGCCTGTCCCCTTTAGATGCTGTTTCCTAGTTATAAACCAGCCACTTCTAGGCCCAGGTTATTTGGATTTTTCACCCTTGACTTCGAGTAAACAGAAGCAAATTCTGATCGTGGTTTTTGTTACCATCAAAAACAAGCTTTTAGAGACTCTCTCACTATACCATAAGGTACTTTTAAAGGTTTTCACAAAACGTAGTTCTCCACAACTTTAATCAATTACTGGGCTTGGCCAATAAGGTTATGAAATATGTCCTTGTACAATCAATAAATGATACAAATTCATTTTTCACTAGACCTAAGGTATTAGTTCAGTTTCCAAATGCAGAATGGTGAAGATATCCACACTGGAGGCACCTGTACTGGAAACCCACAAAACAACTGCACTTGCCAAACAATTTCTCAACTATTCCCACTTTTCTTTGGCACACCAAAACGCAATGACTATAAGAGGCCCCTGCCCAGCATGTGTATATGTCTAGTCTATAACAAAGACCAATTCTGGACCATGCAGGTTTCCATCTATATGCCAGGGATGAAATAAAACACACAAATCTGACCAGGATAAATTACCTGGTTTGGACCATCCAAGAGAGAATTTGATGTTTTCTCTCATGCAAAGTTCCTGCTGCCAATGGCACTGCACAGGGATTATCTTAGATATTAAGATTCAGGACAGATGGAAATATTTGGGAAGAGGTGACCTCTCCCTCACCTCCACTTTGCCTCTTTTTCTTCTCCCAAAATAAAAATGGCAAGTACTTAAAACAGGGAGCTTTAGCCTTGCTTGATGGTTTGGCCATTGGAAGAAAACTGAAACATGAACCTCCATGAGTGTTAAAAACTCAAGTAGCCCTTTCTAGCATTATCCTCACATTTTCTTAAAAACAACAAACTATGGATTTCCTTATCTGACAACTTCAGGAGACCTCCCTTTGTGAATGAAGGCCCACTTCAGGTTTTGGGGGGTAGGGCAAAGCTAAGATCCTAAGGACTTAACCAGGGAACAAGGGCTGAATGCAAGAGCTCATTTCTCCTTTTCCAGGCTGGAGAGCGAAGTTGTCCAAATCAACAAGCCAGTGAAACAGAGATTACAACGATGCCCAAGGCACCCAAAAATCCAAACCAGGGAATGAGTCATAATCAACCTGACTCCATTTTAGCTCAGACAGTGCTTTTCCAGTTTGTATTTACCTTTACCACCTAGGATCTCACCCTGGACATCTGTACCAAGAGCAGTTAATCTATTCACAATTCCAAAGAGTCCCCTATTAAGATTTCCTGAAGGTTATTTACTTTCTCCACTCCGAGATTTTTGCTTAATTTCAAATTTCTGAAATATACCACATGTGAAAAATTTAAATGTTAGATTACTGTGTCTATTGTAGGTACACCATATTTGACAGAGAATGTTATTAGCAAAGGACATAAGCAAACTGTAAGGTCAAAGCAATGTCAAAATTCATTCTTCTGAGTTTTTATATGATCTAGATAGAAACAAAATGCAGCAAGTCTACTCCTCAGGGAAGGCAATAGATTGTATAGTTATCTCCTGAACAGGGTAAAATCACTACCCCACAACTATACAATCTACTACCTCACTCTGACAGAGCAATATTTTCTTCTGGAATGAAGAGTACAATCTCTTTATGTTGCATTATCAGCGTCAATCAAAATAAAACATACACTTATTCTGACACACAGAAATGAGAGGCAAAAAGTATCCCCACCCCCGATCAGTCTACTTGGTAACGTTTTTAGTCTCTAAAATAAGCAGCAACTTGTACACTATAAAGAAATGCTGCACTACAGCATTTTTACACAAGTTAATCTCAAATGTTGTACAATTAGTTATTGATTTTATATGAGGCTGCCTGGATGCAGACTTTTCTATCACGTTAGGAAAGACAGTAGATTGTATAGTTATCTCCCAGTGGTGGGTGTGACCCTAAAACTATACAACCTACTACCTCATCCCACAGTGACGAGAATGCCCAGGGTGAATGCTGAAAAGAGACCACAGCTGAGCACCACAGGAAGGCTTTCTCCTAGGTAATCCTGGTTCTCCTGTGTGATTAAAGGAGAAGAAAAAAGTATTAGACCACTTTCATTCACTTAACTTGAACTAAGTTTAACTGAACAAATGCTCCAAAAATCATCAATTTAAACTGTAGCTATATTCGTGAACTATACAGTGCTTTTATTTCTTATTTTTGATTAGTATTATTCTAAATTCTTGATTATATGAAACCATATGCTTACAAGATTCAGAAATCACGGCTTTATCACATCTCTTACTTGACTTATACACTTTTGATTTTCTTACAGTTTCCTTCCTTGAGAAACCTCCCAAAAAATCCATTACAAAGGAGGAATACAAGACCCTCTAACAAAGTCTCAAAAACTCAAAAGTCCTGTAAAACGCATAACCCATGATTAAACGCATAACCCATGATTAAACGCAATAATGTACAAAGGAATTATCTATAAATATACAAAAAGAGAACATAATTTTTAAACTAACCTACTCATATATTCCATGTCAGCAAACACTAAGTGATCTTATTAACAGAAAATCAAAGATAATCTACTGGATCTGAGTCAGGATCAGGATCCTTCCTTTAGCTAGAAAGGTACTGTGAAGATCAAAGTCAGAAACCAAGCTATTTAACACTTTGGTACAATACTCTCTGAACTAAGCAATATGATCAGTTTTGTTTTATAATCAAACCCTTAAGCTAAACCATATTAAATATCAGTCTTCAATTTACAGACTTCATACTTGAGATAGCTACTATAAAGATTTGTTAAGGAATGCCCTAAATTTAACACCAAAAAAAATTACTAAGTAGTGACTTAGTAGTAATAAACAAAACCTATAATCAAAACCACTCTTATGACATATAGCTCAACGTATTAGAATTCAAGGTTCAAAAGTAAACCCCATACACACTGGGTCAACTGATTTTCAACAAGAGTGCCACGACAAGTCAATGGGGAAAGAATAGTTTTTTCAACAAAGAGTGCTGGGACAACTGGATATCTACATGCAAGAACATAAATCAGAGTTCCTACCTCACACCACATATAAAAGTAACTTAAGACAAATAACTTATTTTAAAGAAGGGTAAAGAATACCCATTTCTCCAAAGATATGACCAATAAGCACAAATGGCCAATAAGTCCATAAAAAGACAATCAACATCATTTATTAGTCTTTAGGGAAACCCGAACCAAAATCATAATGGGATAGCACTTTCAGACCCACTAGGATGGCCATAATCAAAAAGAGAGATCAAAAAGAAAGGAAGTGTTGTTGAGGATATAGAGAAATTAGATTACATTCCCACTACTGGTTGGAATGTAAAATGGTCAGGTGCTCTGAAAAAGTTTAGAAGTTTATCAACGTTAAATAGTTACCAAATGATCCAGCAATTCCATTCACAGGTATATTCCTAAGAAAATTAAACACAAAACTTGCACATCAACGTTCACAGCAACATTACTCATTTGGAGTCAACAAAAACCGAGGTTCGTATCCTGGCCCTACTCACTCACTGCCACTGAACCCTTGTACAAGTAACTTAGCCTTTCTAGAGCCTCTGTAACATCAATTCATTGGACTAAATGATCCGTAATAATAAAGGAAAAGATTTACCACACCCTCAATACACGTAAGGCCCCACATTAAGCCCCGTCATCTGTGCCACCTTATTTAATAGTCTCATCATCTCTATTTTACAAAGGCAAAAACTGGTGCCAAGAAGTTTAATAACCTGCTCCAAATTACAAGAGATTAACATTGGATCTCCAAACTTACCATACCTGAACTTATTTCAATTCTAAAAGGCCAGATGATTCAAGGTATGAACGTGTAGGCAACTATCTCTAAAAAGTCAAGCACTTATAAACCAATTATCTTTCTCCAGAACCACCAACAGTCCTTACTTTTAAGATGACAGCCAACAGTAGAACCAGCTGGTACCTCTATCCCAATCCTCAAGTCCAGCTGAACTTTCTCGTTTAAAACATGTTTGAATCCTCATCAAACATAGGAATCTAAATTAAACGTAGAATCTAAAATGTATTCTTTTTTCAATCTTGGCAAGTGTGGCATGCTTACTTCATACTATTTTTCTTGATCCAGAAATTCTACCCTTTCTACCCATATTAGTAGAAAACGATATGACAACTTATATACCAAGGGCTGTTAAAATGCTCCCCAATTTGGGGGGAAATATATACAAACATAATCCAAAAGTTGGGTGTTTTATCGGTGAGGGGCACAGGGAACAAATATCTACTATGTAGCATCACTATTCATTAGTGTGGTGGTTTCCACCTTTCCATGATCCACACAAGAAAAATATATTTCTAAACAGTACTCATCATATGTCTATACATACACAATACGAAACACAAATACAGTAAGATACTAATATTTAATACTGTTCACAAATCAACACTAACCCCTACTGTTTTACTTTATACTTTACTATACATATTATATTGATTTTATGATCCACTGATGGTTTTCAGCCTGCAGTTTTTCAGATAACACTGATTAGAGCAAATTTTGGAAACTAAAATCTTACAGCGAAGAGGAGGTAATGTTTAGTTAAGTAAGCTTTCAGAACACAGAACAGAATCCATATACTAGAATTTATGGATTATAAGGACCCACGGAAATGTTCATTAAGAAATAAGGTTAAGTAAAATTCCTAACATGTACACTGATCACAAGTATACAATGTTTGGCTAGAGAAAGAGAAAGGAGTTGGGTAACTAGCTAGGTGTTATTTTCAGTCCTTGAGATTTTCCCCTTTACAAGTATACTTCAGAATCAGAGACCGGGTTTGAATCCTGGTACCCCATTTACCATGTCTTTAGACACATCAAGTAATCTCTGGGCCTCTGTTATTTCAACTCATAAAAATCAGACAAATCTTAACAAACAAATGTTAAGAGGGATTAGAAATAAAATACAAAAAGCACGAAGTACAATACTAAGCGCAAAGTGGATGCCCAATAACTTGTAGCTGAAACCATCAGTATTAGATTTTTAACTAAAACATTCTTAGACAAGAATATTAGCTAAAACTATCTGAATCTGACCTTTCACGTAATTCCTTTTTCTAAAAGGAACATAACTTTACATGCATTTTCTATCCTTATTCACTTACTACCTCAATCTGCAGCTTGAACTCCTCCCCTCCCCATTAAAAATCCTAGTGATTGAAAGTCACAATTGAACTTGGACAAAATGTTTCTGTGTAACATAGCAGTACGGGAAAGAAGTGTAGAGCGACGGCTTTGGGGTCAAGCAGCTACCTAGCTGCTGTGTTCTTGGGTAAGTTAAATAACCTCCTTGAGGTTAAGTTCTCCTCTCCAGCTGGGGAACTAACATCCACACCTTATACAGTTTTTCTGAGTTTTAGAACACACGCAAAGCACCTTAATGACCCAGAAGTACTCAACAAATGGTAACCATTTTTCTTAATAAATTAAATCAATTTGAGAAACTAGGAGAGTAATTTTACCTTCCTGGATATACTTGTGACAGTCAAAAATATTGTACTTATCTTCAATTAAATCATGCTGTGTCAATTTAAAACATGCTGTGAAGAGGCAAATCTACTTCATGATTAGAAATAAGCTTGTTTATCTATTTACATCAAGGTTTCATAACACTCATACTTTAAAATCCACTTACATCTTAGTAAACGACAATGTTATGACATCATATGTTTAACATACTTGTATAGTCAACAACTAAAAGTCAGGGTTCTTAACCTGCATCCATAACCGGCTTCAGTAACCACCAGAAATTGTATGTACAATTTTTCTGCAAGAGTCCATAGCTTTTACCACATTTGCAAAGAAGTCTATAACCAAAAGGTTAGGTGTTATGGTCCTAAAAACATATCTGTATGTACATTCTGAAGGCTACATACTAATTAAAATTATAAATACCACCTTCACATTTGTCAATTTTCCTAAGATAGTATTTTAAACAAATGGCTTTCTAAATTCTTAAAAGTATGCTAAACAAACATAGTCCAAACACAGGCACACTCTACCTTCTGTATACTTAATACCTATTAAGAGTTTGAACTTCTGAGCTAAAATGTTGTTCTTCCAGCAGTCTAATTTCCCATCTTCTATATTAATTTACATATTCCTATAAACAAAGTAGCTCAGAAAGCTTTATTTTTAAAAACCTTTATTCACATGCCATCTTATGGTTGTATAAACTGAATATTGGCTACTTAAAACAGATTTCCTTCAAATATTTGGTTGAATATGAAATTATCTGATGATTCTTGGCTGAATATTAAAACATTATGCAAAATATAAAAGCATTTTAAATAGGAATATATGCAAACTCTCCAATAATATTTTGATTCCTTTGACAGAACATATGCATTATTTTTACCCAGGGATCACTCCACCAGTGTTCAGTTGACATGTGAAATTGACAAGATTACATTTTTAGATATAACTAAGTTTTTGCTAATGAAAATCAACCTACTTCTAATCTAAGATCTTACTTTCTTGGGTTTTTTTGGGGGGGGGGGTGGAGGAATTTTTTTTTAAACGGAGGTATAACTGACATACAGCATTGTATAGTTCCAGGTGTACAACATAATGATTCGCCATTTGTATACACTGTAAAATGATCACCACAATAAGTCTAAATTTGTTATCCTACCAAATACTGCACTAAGCCTGAGACTCACATTAAATTTTAAATAGCTAAGTACTAGGTATGTTTTCCAAAAGGACCATTTCCTTTCATTCACTCTTAGACATACAGCAGGTACATAAGATGTTCTGGATTAGATGAAATTATCTAAATTCTGAAAATTTTTAAGAAGTTACCTAATGTCAAGTCAACTCCCAGTACTCCTTTGTAGATTTCCCAATGCAAAATATTAATTTGGGGCCAACTTCCCTACAAGTGCATTCTATCCTACTTCCCTGTATTCGTAAGAGAAGTAAATTCTGCTACAATCCCTATAATGCACACAAATACTTACGGTGAGGCAGGGTATTCCACTTGGGTGGCTTGTTCTGCTTAATGGTCCTTGTATAAACACCATTACTTCTCAGTCCTCCCATCCTATTCTGCCTTCTGATCCTTCATTATACTGATATGTTCCCAGGTTGAAAAGCCACTGTATAATCTACACATCCCCCAAAGCCAAGAAAAGGTGGGTTCCTGTCATTAAATCCATATTCCCCAGTTTACAATAATTGCCCATATCCTTAGTTTACAATGTACAAGAAAAATGTTCCCTTCTATGAATTAAGCAATCATATAACTGACCAAATAAAAACTGGGGGGAAGGGAAGAAACTACCAAGTGAACAAATAGCATAACTTCATGATAATGAATACTAACACAAAGCAAAAAAGGATGACTACTTAACAGAAAAACTCCTAAATCATATGCATCATTAATACCAGTTATTTTAAAACAGATCATCTCAAATCTCTTAACACATTCCTAGAGAAGCAAAAGTAAAGTGTAGTTGTCAGCTGCCTCAGCATACTTAAGTTTTAGACCTAAAAGGAGCCTAAGAAATCACCTGATGCAATTTCCTCACATTTGAGATGAGGCTATAGAAAAAGGGGAAATTTTTGGCTGATAATCTGAAACAGCAAATACTTAGCTAGACAAAGCTAATTTTTGAAAAGCAGCTAAGCAATCCATAATGACTACTATCCATTTGGTAGTCATTAGCCACATGTCACTACTGAGTACTGGAAATGGGAGTAGCCCCAAATGAGATGTGCTGTAACTGTAAAATACACTCTAGATTTCAAAGACTTAGCATAAGAAAAAAAGTAGTGGCTCTCATTTTATCTTAAGTGATTGTGCAATGCTTAGAATATCCATACAGTCAAAGAGCATGCAGTGACCAGGCCTCCTTTCCTCCAGTCCTGAGGTCACATGAGGGCAATGCTGACAACTCATTACTGGGGATCCAGATTCTTCTATTCTCATCTAGACATGGAAAAATCATTGGAAGTTAATATTCTGGGATGGAGAAGAGCCTTTACTGTCTAAATAAAAGCTTCTCAGACTATTAAAAATATTAAGTGATTAAACTGCATGGTCACTGATAGCAAATTTACTTCCCCCAACTCCTGAAAACAAAAGTGAGGGAACATGTTCCACCAAATATAAATAAGCTGGGCTACTTTTAATACTCCTTGGAGAAAACCAGTGCTATAAATGAGAAAAATATCGATTAAAAGGATTGTTCTTCAAACTTTTTTGACACCCTCAGAAAAGGTATTTTTGAAGGAATAAACATGGATGTAACTGAATCAATAGTCTCATGTAACAAACTAATATTTTCTATTTTTTAAAAAATTCTGATCACCACCCACTAAAGTGATTTCATGACCCAATAAGCCAGGACCTACAATTTGAAACACTGGTCTAGAACTCTTAATAACGAGCAATTCCCACTATTAACAAAGCTACCATTACATTAGCTATTGAAAGAAAAGGTACACAAATACCTAGTGTGCTGTATTCTAAACCAAGAAATTCTAGTTAATGCTAACTATTCTCAAAAAGTTCACAAGTTTCAAAACAATACTTTAACAGCTGTACATTAAATCAAACACCCCCCAAAAACCCAAAGTAACTTACAAAACTTTACTGCCTTTACTACATATACTCCCTTAATATACTGTAAACGAATCAGACTGCCATACAGCAGAAAAACTTGGATAAAAACAATTATTCTACTTTCTGAATTACGTTTAAATTTAGAATTTAACATTAAATTTTCTTAAACTATTGCATGATTTTCAGGCCAACAGATATAAACGAGGACTGCTAAATGAGGTTTTAACTAGCAACTAAGTGCCAAGAAAGCAATAATTATCAGCAAAGTTAAAAAAAAAAAAAACCTCATCCCGTCTTCTGATTTACTTCAAGAATTTAACACTCATTATCTCCAATGCCTTTTTCCCATCTGCCAAGCCTCTCAAATGTGATAAGTCTATTTTAAAAAGCCGGAGAGTTAAAAACTGTGCAAAACACACACCCTCATCTCTGATACAGAAGGCAGGAGGCCAGGCCCTACTGTAAAAGTTGGAAAGACCGAAGGCTACTGCTAGCCAAGGACATAAAGGTTACGCGTTCCTCACACCGGAGTCCTCCGGGAACGTGTATTAGCCAGCCTGGTTCCACGGTGGGCAGCCCCGAGTAAGGGCTGGGGCCGCTGGTTGTGGCCCAGGTCGCCATGCACGTGCCCGTCCCCCGGGATACCACTTCCTCCTGTCCGCCCCCTCCCCCGCCAAGGACGGCCGCCGGGGTGGACCTGGCTGCACAACTGCTGCGGGACCCGAGGCTGCGCTCGGCCGGCGGATTAGGGGAAGGGATCCAGCCCAAGGCCTGCCTGCTCGCGAGGCCCGGCCCTCCCCCGCACTTCCTACCTTCCCAGCCCCCAAGGCCAAGGTCTCGCAGGCCCACAAACCTGATAGCGGAAGTGACGTCAGGGGGACCTGGCGGCGTCCACAACCAGTCACGCCACCGCGGGAGGCAACGCCGGCCAATGGGCATAGCGCGAGGGCGGGATTTCCCCCGCCCAAGTTTGATTGAAGTGGGGGGAAGGGCGGGGTGAAGAATGTGAAGAATGACCCCTCCCCCCAGTCCGTGAGGCGCTGGGCGGGAAGCGGAGGGGGTTGGGGCCGGCCGCGCCACGCGGCGCCCATCCCCCGCCCGCGCTGCCGCCTCTCGCGACCTCTGCTCGGAACCCACCCGCCCGGCTCACTCCAGCCCCCAGGCTTCCACCAACCTGCCGGCAGCGCTCCCCTTCTCCCACCGCCTCAGGGGGTCCGAGAGAAGGAAAATGGCGGCGGGCCCGCGCTCGCCGTCCCGCCTCTGTACCCACCTCAGGACCGTGGAGGAGGCCGCCGCCCGCCGCCGCCGCCGCCCTCCGCGGAGATGGCCCGGCCCTCGCACCCACCGCCACCCGAAACCCGCACACGAGGACCCGGATGGAGGCGCGGGCTGGCGGGCCGCGGCGGCTTGAGGGAAGGCAGCGCGGGCGTCGGGAGGCGGACGCAGGGGCGGGCTCGAGAGCAGCGCGTGAACTCATTGGCGGGGCCGTTTGACTGACGTTTGCATCTCCCTTTTGCCTCGGCCGAGCAGTGCTGGCCGGGACCCCACTGGAGGGCGGCAGCTGGACCCGCCCCGCGCTGGGCGGCCTTCGGAGGAGGGGCGGGTGGTGCCCGCCCACCTTGTCTGCCCCCTGTCTCTTATTGGACGACTGGGAGAGTGGCGGTGCGGAGTCCTGCCCTCTGCTTGTGATGGACCGGCGCCGTCACGTGGCCTCCGAAATCGCGCCTGGTTGCTGTGCGCTGTGCTCTGGTTTTGGGAGTGTGTACCTTTTGCCCCATGAAGCACGGGCCCCCCAGCCGTCCCCTGAGGTCTTAGTCCCGCCCGGTTTGCCTCAATTTACCCAGCTGTGTGTGAGGGAGTAGTGTCAGCCGGCTGCGCCAGGTTTAGAAGATACTTGTCTTTTCAAAGCAATCCGTAATTTTCCTACTTTAATATTAACCTAAAACATCGTTCCTCCATGCTTATTATGACTTTCCCAAACTAGGACCCGGGAAAGCACTGGTTGGGTACCCTTTCAGGTCTCCTTATGTATGGGAGCCCCACCACCTGGGCCTCACTGTTTTTCATAACTCGCTGTTACTTTGTGCACAAGATTTTAAAAACAAACAGAAACAAAAAGACAAAACAAAAAATGCTTTCTCATGGATAACAGAACTGTTTTTAACAGCACGTACAGTTTACCTGGTGCGTTTACATTTATGATCTCAGGTGGCACTATACTACACTCGTATTAGTACATGCAATCAATGCCAAAGAAGTTAATTGGAGAGTTTATTTTGTGGGCTGAAGTGAACAAGAAACTAGAGGAAGGAAAAGTTAAGCTTGGGCCTGAAAGATTAGCATGATTTAGGACTTCTGGAAGGAAGATGTAGTTAGAAAGGAGAGCGCAGGCGCACTGGGCTGGCTGGAGTTGTGCTGTGAAGGAGTGGGATCCTCAACCATCTCTGTCCACAGTACCTCGCACAGTAGAAGGGTGGTAGCCTGGGAATGTAAAAAATTCTGTTAAATGGAACCAGTACAGTGATGTAGGCCGAGGTGAGAGGAAAGTGCAGCAAGGAGACCAGTTAGAATGTTGTTCGGTATTTGAGTTGAGAGGTGCTATGGGCTTCTACTACACAACAGAGCCCCCATAGCACTATGAACTTTTCTGACATTTTCTTCACATATTCACCTGAAAGTTCTTAGTAAGTTTGAAAAAGTATATATGAAATATATTACCCTCTACTTTCCAATTTGTGCTTCATATTCTACCCTTGAAGGCCAACCAAACGACCCTGAAGTCTATAAAGGAAAAGATTAATAGATTTGACTGAATAAGTGAAAACCTAATTTAAAAAAAAAACTTTAAAGTTAAAAGACAAATGACAAATTGGAAAAACAACTTTGTAAAATACACAACAAACAAAACATTAGCTGGAATGTCTAGTGGTCAAGAGCAAGGACCTGAAACCAGGCTGCCCAGTTTGAACCCCAGTTCTACCTCTTCCCAACTACACAGCTACACATCCCACAAATCACTTATTCTGTCTGTGCCTCAGGTTCTCATCTGTAAAATGGGGATGATAACAGCATGTACCTTATAGGATTGTTGTAAGGATTAAATGAGTAAATATTGCAAGTTCTTAGAACAGTGCTTGGTAATAAAAGCACTTATATAAGTGTTTGCTAATATGTTATCCTTAATATATAAAGTGGATTTTTTTTCAAATCAATAGTTAAAAAGTGAATGGCCCCTTTAAAAAGAAAAAAAGTGAATGGCCCATTAAAATATAAACGAAAGATATAAACTGTCAGTTCACAAAAGAAATAAAAATAGCCAATAGATGCGAAAAGGTGTTCACCTTCATTAGCAATCAAATAAATAAAAATCACAGCAATCTCCCAGGTCATCACTTAAACATGCCATGAAAAACTATGATGGTGATATAGACCTAAATTTATCAATATAGGAAGATTATCAGGGTTATACTGTTAAGAGAGAAATAAAGTTACAAAATAACGTGTATGACATAACCCCATAAATCTTAAACAATGGTTAGCTCTGGAATTACTCATGACCTTTATTGTCTTTACACACTTCTTACTAACTGTGTATTGCTTTCATAATCAGGAAAAGAAATAAGTGTAAAAGTTATCCAGAGAGGTTAGCTGTTCCCTAGTATCCATTGTCTCCTTTTTCTGTAGTAAACAGAAACCAGGTTTCTAGGTGACAGCAGAAGTTGAGTGCCCTAGGATGTAACCATGTGACTAAGTGCTGGCTGTTGAGATGTGAGCAGAAGCATGTGCGAGGTTTCTGGGTTCTGCCCTCCAAGGGAGGGGCTTGCTCTTTCTCTCCCCCTTTATGATTTCCAGCTGCCTGGGTGGAATGGAGTGTAGTGGAAAACCACATGGAGAGAATCCTGGTCCCCTGCTGGCAACATAGGGTGCTCTCCACTGAAGCCTGAACTTGAAAGAGATGTGACTTATTTAAGCCCCTAAAATTTGGGGAAACTTCCATAGGAAGCTAGCTTGACCAAGTGGGCATGCTCATGCAGTGTGCTCTCATCCTGCGTGTGGATTCTTAGGAGATGGAGGGCACATATTGTGGAAGGAACATACCGCTTTTGGAATAGGGCAAACATGGGTGAAAGTCCCAGCTCCTGTGTCCCAGAGGTACACCCTTGGACAGAGACAACGTGTTCAATTAAATCATAGTAGGGTGTGGTTTGGAACTGCTGAGTAATAAACAGAACCCGGTTGTCTTTACAATCATTATTTGAAAAGGTGGCAAGAACTGCATTTGAATCCTCACTCGGGACCAAGAGGACGACCTTGCTGGCAATGCAGACCAGCCCACAGTAATCCTTAGGTTCAAGTTCGAGCTTGTCCCCATACTTCACCCCACCCCCAGCCTGGCTTCAACCTCCCTTTCCACTCCCCATGCTTGTGGGAGTTCAGGGCCCACCGCTGTTCAGGCCACCTGGAATGCTCATCCCCGTCTTCGCTTGGCCAGTTCTGGTCATTCAGATGGCACTTAAACCTGACCTGCTCAGACAGACCACCCAGTCTAACTCCCCACCATCACTATTTCACCACTCTATTTTTATAGCACCTTCAGCATTTTAGCACTCTCTGAACCCACCTTGCTTGTTTTCTTGTTCTCCCTCCAAGAGAGCAAGAACCTGTCTGAATAGTCACAGCTGTGTCCCCATCTCTAGAACAGGGCCCTGTGCACATAGTAGGTGCTCTAATATCTCTTGAAGTGTAGAATTAAAAGCAAAGACAATAGGGCAGTTCACAGTGGAGGCTGAGCTCAGAGGATAAGAACTCCTGCAGCAGGAGTCCAGGTAGTGAGGGCCTCGACCAGCAGACAGCGTGGAAAGCAGAGGGAGCACAGCCAGCTGGGCCAGGAAGAGGAGGCGGTTCAGGGACCTAAGAAGACCCACAGACTTCCTTGGCTGGGTTTCCCGAAGTAGCCAAGCCCCAAAGGACCAGAGGCCCAGGGTCCCTGAGGCCCCAGGACAGAACCCTCCCATCACCTTTGTTTACCTGCAACAAAAACTACCCAAGCAAAGCAAACACACTCCTTCAACTCCCTCTGACCCCGCCCTCCATCACTCCCTCCCCAGGTGAGACTGGGGCTCTTGGTGCAGCTGCTCCCACTGGCCCCTCACTCAGCACGCTGGGTCCAGATAATCAATTTGCCTTTTGGTCTCCCTGCTTTACACAGCAGACACCCTTATCTTTAATCTTCCCCTTAATCCTGGGGCCCTGCCTCAGTGCGCCCAGGTTTTAGCTCGGAGCACGAGGAGCGCATTGATCTTGGAAGTTGATGTCTGGCCAGTGCCTCCCCAGATCTCACCCACTCTGACTGCCCGTGAGTCCAGGGGCCTCCTGCTTTCCTGTGTAAGTGCCAGGAAGTGCTGCTGCCTAAGGAGTCACAGCAGAATGAGGGAGGCCCCAGGTTTGGCAAACACCCCAGCACCCCTGGGGTGAAGTGGGCTGTTATTACACTGTCCACCTCTGCCAGAGCTTGCAAACTGGTGATGGCCTGGGGGTCACATCTGGTTCACAGAAGTGCTTTGTGATGCCCATGCAATGTTTTAAATCTATTTTTAATTAACTGAGAGCATTCAAAAGAATCAAGATATTTAACGTTAAAAAGTCTGGATTTCTGCTTTTCTTAAAAAATCTGGAACACTCAGCTTACATTCCAAAAGGACAATGTTTTCTTTATGCCCAGCATGGGCTCTGCTATTTGTCACAGCCCCCACCTTCCTCCCACCTCTCGCCTTCTTCAATTTTATTACAAGCCTGGCTCCCGTGGTCATCTGTGTTTGTGTCCTCACTGCCTCTGCTCAGGGGTACTGTTCCTGCCCCACTTGGACCATGGGATTTTGGTCTAGGCCAAGCAGAGTCCTTTCCTTGAGGATGTCTTAAACAGGCACTGGGAGAAGAGAACCCCTTAGTCCAGCCCCCAAGCTGTGATGACAGGAGAGAAGGGGGTCATTCTACAGGAAAGAAGCGAAGCAAGCATTGAGAAGCAGAGACAAAGGTGGGGGGGCGGGCGGTGGGCAGCAGGATCCTGACAGCAACTGAGTCTAGGTCCTATCATCCCTGAGGCTACTCCACCCTTTCCCCAGTGCACAGTCACGACTAACAGTGAGTTAGAAGGAAGGAGAATGGGCTTGAGAATGATACATTTCTGGCCGCTGCAATTTTGGACAAATCGCTGATACCGTTCTCAGTTTCTTCATCTGTATAACGGGGACTCTACAGCTTACTTTAAGGTGGAGTGGGTTCCAACAATGTCATTTATGTGAAGCATTAAACGCAATGTTTGTGTATAACAGGTGCTACTAAGGATTCCATAAACAGTGAATTTTATGGTAGATGTTTACCAAAAACTGGTCAGCTAGAATTGAGTGAGCTCCTTCCTGAAGAATGGTAGCAGTGTTCTTTAAGGAGATATATCTAGATCAGTACCGCCTTCAGAGACTCTGGGGTAGGTTGGAAGAAGCTAGGCCTTCACCAGGAGGAGTCTGATTTTGCATTACGATCCACCCTCTCAATGACTGTGTCATCTTGGGCTCTTTACTTAAATTCTCTGACCCTGAGGTTCCTCCTGTAAAGTGGAGGTGATAACTCTCATCTCTTTCAGTTATTCTGAGAATGGAATTAGCTCATTAACATAACAATGCCTAGTAGTGTTTGTATCCTAAGCACTCAACAAATTGTAGTTATTGTGATGGGAAAGGAACAAAAGCCACAGTCCAGAGCTAGCCATAGGGTTCACTTCTGGGGAATCATTGCTATTGCGCTTTCTACTATCTAAGGCTCAACTGAGCTAAAAGTGCACTGTAAGTCATCAGAGCACAAAGCTGTCTGTTCAGTTGTGCCAAGAGCTCACCTCCTGCACCACCCACCCTGACAGCCAAGCCAGCGGCCCCCAGGATTCAAAGCCTCCTACGTGAGCTTCAAGCAACTAGCTTTTAAAACAGGTTTCCATTAAAAAAAATAAAGAAAAGAAAAAGCTTTGGCTGATCAATTAGCAACAGAAGACCCCAAATTAAGAGAAACCACCATGTAGAATCTTGTTTTTTTTTCAAGAAGCAAAATCTAGCAACCTTCGCGTTACAGCCAAAATGATAAAAGTTGCTGACATTTTGAGACCCAAATACTACGTATACGGTTGATTCCCTAGACCCAACCTCACTTCCCTGTGCCAAGGACATGCTAGTGGAAGAAGGAGAGGAAGAATGAGATGGGTTCCCAGGAAGCTTTGCCTCCTCATTTGGTTTTGGCACTGAGCCCGACGCTGCCTTGCACAAAATATCCTCAAGCACTTGTTGGGACAGACGGCCCTGCGTGGCACAGCCTGCCTGCCAGGCCTCTCGGAGCCCAGCTGTGCTGGCCAGCACTTGGTCAGTCTCAGGGGGGACAAAGGCAGTGATGTCTATTCCTCTAATGAGTTCTTTAAAATAGCGCCTGATGGAAATAGTGTCCTTGATGGGGATCTGGGGAGACATGCTGCCCTCCATGAGTCTCACCATCTCCTTCCTGAGCCTTTTATGCTCGTGGAGAAATTGTACTGCATTAGCATGATGCTGCAGGAGCATCTTCATCTGCTGGTAAATCTGTTGGGGGGCTTCAAGTTCCCGGGCAACCAGCTGTAACTTCTCCAACTTGGAGGAGTGCTCGCTCTCCAGCTGCCTTTTCAAGGTGGCAATCTGGCATTTGATGCCCCTGAGCAGGCTGTCTCCAATGGTGGCGATCATGGCCAGTGTGTCCGCAGCACTGGTGGAGAGTTCCCGGATGAACTTCTTCGTGTCCTGTGGAGGCAGCGTGAACATTTCTTAGGAAAGACCCCCAGAGTCCAGGCCTGGGCACCTGGTTCGTGGCGTTGCCTCCTCTCCTCCCTGAACCAGGAACTCCTTAGGGGTGGTGGACACTTCTGGCTGCCTGCCCAGTACCAACTTTTCAACTCTTCCCTACCAAAGAACGCTGATTCTTCCAGCCAGCATGTGTGGGCAGCTAAAAATACTTACTCATTTCCTGCTTCCCTTGTAGTTAGGGGTGACCAAGTGTGCAACAGAAGCAGAAGTCTGAGTTGTTGGGTGCAGCTTCTGGGAAAGCTGCCTGAAAGTGGGCAGATGCCTCTGAGACAAGACTTGACCCTTTCCCTTTCTCCTGATGGGACCCGGGGTCAATGCCCACATGGAGCAGGCTCCTCAAGACCTTGCGCTGACAACAGCACACACTGCAGGGCTGAGAGAAGAGGGCGGAGCATCATGGGGTCACCAAGCTGGTGGCCTTGACTCCCTACCTGTGAGCATTTCATTAAGTAAAAATAAAACAGAACCCCTTATTTTTTAAAGAGCCATTGCTTATGAGTTTCTATTACAATCAAATGTAGACCCTTACTAAAAGAATACCCAAATGGAAGGAGTTACCTGAATAACTTTTAGGGGAATGAAATCACAAACCCACCCATTGTGATATTGTTAGAAAAAGTCAAGATGTCTCACTCTGGTCTCTCCATGACCTACAGTGCCCTTTCCCTGTCTGGCAGGCCTGTCCTCCAGCTCATCCTGTCAACCTCAGCTCTGCATCACCTTTGTGATCAGGTCTTCCCTCAGGGGAGGCACAAAGTGTAGGGGAAAGCACTCAGATGGTGAGGTCAGGCCAGCCCTAAGTGTAATTTTGGCTCTTACAGCTGAATAGTTCTGTACCTTTGATCTCATATCTTGTGAAAAGGGGATCATGGGTGCTGAAGAGAACTAAATGAGATGATGGATATATAGTGCCTAGCACCGGAGCAGCACACAGTAGGCACTTAACAAATTGATCTTCCATAGAATGGAGAGGTTCTTCCATTCTATATGCTTCTACAGATCTCATATACATCACCATGGTTCGCAATAGCACAATACAAAAACATTCTAACATTATGAGCGAACTTGGAAATAATGTGACTCTCCACCAGCTGAAGATTCATCATGAATCACCGTTCCCAAAACCATGTTTTTAAATTGTCAGTTTAGCTGGTAAATAGATTTGCCTGCCATCCTTCATCATCATGAGTTGCCTGCCTAGTATGTGTTTAGGTGTGTTGTTTGACCCCTTAGACTAGTCTCAAGGGCAACAAAAACAGACATAATCAATATACAATGGAATCTCATGGTACTGACAAGTGCTCTGAGGAAAGATAAGGAAGATAGAGCAGGATCAGGGGTAGGGCAGAGGGCTGAGGGAGGAGGTGGCTCTCGATTTTGGGTGGTTGGGAAGACATCTTGGAGCTATCCGAACTCTGGATGATGGTCAAACCATGGTCATATCTGAGGGAAAGATTTTTCCAGGCAGAAGGGCCATGAGGACAAAGCTTGAGATGGAAACAAGGATGTCTGAGGAGCAGTCAGGAGCCTGACTCAGAGTGGGATCAAGCAGGGCGGAGAGGCAGGTGGGGCCAGGCAATGGATTTGTTCACAATATAATGCACCCCTCACCAGCTGGGGATTTTGAACAAAAGAATGCCTGATCTAAAATGTTGAAGGATGATTCTGGCTACTAGTGGGGACAGAGTGGGCACGAGGAGCCCATGTGAGAACCACTAGAGAGTCCAGGCCAATGGTGATGAGAGTGGGCAGGAGAGATGGGAGAGGTAGGCGAACTGGGGAGGTGGAATGGATTGTAAGTGTGGGCCTGGAGCTCAGGACAGACGTCTGGGCTGGAGAAGAATCTCTGAGAGAGGTGGAAAAACATTGAGCAGGAGTTAGTGGCAGAACTGGGGACAGCCAGGAAAGGCTGGGGTCCCAGAGGTCAAGTGGCCATTTCAATTTACTCCAATCAAGAAAGTGTTACTGGTCATGGAAACAAATGTTTTCTGAGATGTTGGCTCAGGCAAGAGAGAAAGAAATGAATAAAGAGCAGGCCAATGATCTCATTTGTATCCTTCACCCACTTGGGTCTTTTAAAATTTTAAATATTTCTTTGTATTTCCTTTGAGTTTTGAACATTAGTTTGGTTGTTCTTTAGCTTCCAAGAAACTTTATACTTCCGTAACATACAGGGAATATTAAAATGCTACAAACTGTGGATTGTTTTACACTTGTAAAGTGATCTATTTTCTGATAGATAAATGGAAAATTATGTATTTTCTGATAAGTATTTTAGGCTTTATTTAGAGAACAGAGCCACAAATATTAAACAAATAAATCAATAACAGATTTCAACACCTTATTCATTAGGTTGAATGAGTCATTTGAATTTTTGTCTTGATAAAAAGGAATAGGTGATGCAGTAAAATTATTTTTTGTAAAGGGACAGCAAGTCCCACAAAGTTCACAAAAGAACAAGTTTGCTTAACTCTGAATATCATTTAAAATACACTTGGATTCTCCAATCCATGGTGAGGTGTCTTTGTCAAGTGAACATAGGAGTGAGATCAGGAGGGTGTCCTGTAGCAGAGCCTTCCCACTCAGCATCTACCATGGGGGTATCTCACAAAACTATTTGTGTTCGTTCTTCACCACCATTGAACTTCAGCGTAACTCAATCCTTTTCCTTTGACAGAACCTAGATACTAATGACTGACAAATCTACTGGTCAAACCAAAGCATCTGTGAGCAGCAGGGGCATAAATTCATTGCACAGAGCCTCTGTCCTGCTCACCGTTTGACACCTGGTGTCTAGCACCCAAATGGCACCAGAAAGAATGAAAGAATGAGAAAAGTGTATGCTTTCTTTACTGATACTGCCATATGCTTACTAGCTTTCAATAAACCCAATTTTTCAAAACATCTTTTAAGTTCTTAAAACAGCTTTATTGAACATTATTGACATGGGTAAAAGTATACAATTTGATAACTTTCAAGATAGTGAACTTATCCATCACCCCCAAAAGTTTCCTTGTGTCCCTTTGTAATTTCCTCCCTCGCGACCATCCTTGACCTCCCCTACCCACGCAATCACTGACGTTCTTTCTGTAAATGTCTATTAGTTTGCATTTTTCTAGAATCTTATATAAATGGAATCCTACTCTTTTTGGGGGAGAGGGTTTGGCCTCTTTAACACAGCAATTTTCAGATTCATTCATGGATTATTGTGTGTATCAATGTGTTCATCCTTTGATCTGGACATTTGGGTCGTTTCCAGTTGTTGTCTATTACAACTGTAGCTGCTATGAACATTTGTGTACAAGTTTTTGTATGCATATACATTTTCTTTTCTCTTGGGATTTGAAACCTAGGTGAAGTGAATGGATCATTTATTTAACTTTTTGAAAAATTACTAAACTGTTCTCCAAACTGTTTGTACCATTTACCTTCTCAGCAGCAGTGTATGAGAGTTCCGGTTCCTCCACATCCTCACCAACACTTGATATGGTCTAACATTTCTAATAGGTGTGTAGTGGTATCTCATTGTGGTTTTCATTTGCATTCCCTAATGACTAGTGGTGCTGAGAATCTTTTCATGTGCTGTTTGCCATCTGTATAGCTCATCTGTGAAGAGTTTGTGCAGATACTTTGCCTATTTTTATTGAGTTGTTTTCTTATTGTTGAGTTTTGAGAATTCTTTATTCTTTATCTTTTATCAGATATGTATTTACAAAGATTCTTTTTCTCCTATGTTTTCTTCTACAGATTGTATAGTTTTAGGTGTTATATATAGGTCTACTATCTATGTAGGGTTAATTTTTGCACATGTTGTGAGGGATGGATGCAGTTTTCTTTCTTTTTCTTTTCCTTCCTTCCTTTCTGCCTTTTGTTGTTGTTGTTGCCACGTATGGATTTTCAATTGTTCCAGCACCATTTGTTGAAGAGGCTATTCTTTCTCCACTGCATTGCCTTTGCAGCTTTGTCAAAAGTCAGGTATCTATGTGTATGGGTTTATTTCTGGTCCACTGTTTTATGTGTCTATCTTTAGGCCACTGCCATGCTCCTTTGATTAACAAAGATTTAGAACAATTCTTGAATTCAGGTAATGTTAACTTTGTTTTCAAACCCTAACCCTAACCCTTCCCTTTCCACATGAGCTTTAGGATCACCTAGTCAATTAAAAAACAAAAAAAAAGCCTGCTGGGATGTTAATTGTGATTGCAATAAATCTATAGAAATACTTGGGGAGAACTGACATCTCAACCACGATGAGTCTTCCCATGCATGAATAGTATATATTCCTCCATTTATTTAGATCCTCTTAATTTCTCTCAGCAATATTTAATAGTTGTCCAGGTACAGATATCACACATCTCTGGTAAGATTTAGATATACACAAAGCATTTTAAATCTCTGTTGCAATTGTAAGTGATATTTAAATTTTAAAAACTATCAGTGGTTTGTTGCTAATATTTAGGAAAAACAATTGATTTTTGTATATTGATCTCATATCTTGCAACATTGCTAAACTCATTTATTAGTTCTGGTAGCTTGTAAAGCTCATCAGAATTTTTATAGAGACAGTGATGTCATCTATGAATAAACACAGTTTTGTTCTTCCTTTCCTATCTGGATGCTTTTATATTAGTTTCTCTTGCCTAACTGCACTGGTTAGAACCTCCATAATCTGCTCTTTTAAATAGCAGTGATGAGAAAGACATTTCTCGGTGTTCCTGATCTTGGAGGGAAAACATTCAGTGTTTCAGGATTAAGCATGATGTTGGTTGTAGGTTTTCATAGATGCCTTTTATTATGTTCTATTCTGTGGTATAATGGGAAATATATGGTCTTTGTCCCTGGTTCCTGGTACAGAGCTCCTAAAACTCTTGGAATTTCCTGAGTGATAGGAGCAGTTCTTATAATTCACAATAAACCCCTTTCAAACATATCTGAGATTATGCTAGTTAGGTGACTCTTGGTGGGTCCCCAGATAGTTTCAGGATGGGGCCTAGTTGCCAGAAAGACTAAACCTTGATTAGACGTTTGGAAATTTCAGCCCCATCCTCAGCCTCTGGGGAGAGGAGAGGGACTGGAGATTGAGTTCAATCGCCAGTGGCCAATGATTTGATCAATCATGCCCTAAATAATGGAACCTCAATTTAAAAAAAACAACAACCAACTAACCAAACAAAAAACCTTTAAAAAAGGTTCGGGGGACTTCCAGGTTGGTAAACACATTGATATTCTGGGAAGATGGGGCACCCAGAGATATCATGGAAGCTACCCCTCTAACCACCCCCCAGCCCTTACCTTGTCCTGTGCATCTTTTCCATTTGGCTATTCCTGAGTTGTATCCTTATAATAAAGAGGTGGACATAGTAAAGTGTTTTCCTGAGGTCTTTGGGTCATTCTAGTGAATTATCAAACCTGAGGAGGGGGTTTTAGGAGTCCCCCAGTTTATAACCAGTGAGTCAGAAGTACATGTGGCAACTTCAGACTTGTGACTGGTGTCTGAAGTGGGACAGCCCTTAACCTGCAGGGTCTGCACTAACTAGAGATAGTGTCAGAATTGAATTAAGTTTTTGGACACCCAGTGAGTGTCTGAAAACCAGAGGATCTGAGATATTACTAGATTGGTGAGTTTTATAAAATTGATGTTAAATTTTTTTCTCTGTCTATTGAGATCATATGATTTTTCATTTTTCTTCTGTTATTATAGTAAATTATATTGATTGTTTTTTGAATGTTAAACCAACTGTGTATTCTGGGAATAAGCCCCTTTTTGTTATGATGTATTAGTCTTTTCATATATTTTTGGATTTGATTTGCAAAATTTTAAAAAGATTCTTGTATCAATGTTCATAAGGGATATTGTAATTTTCTTTGCCTGGTTTTGGTTTCAGGGTAATCCTGGTCCTATAGAATGAGTTGGGACAAATTCCCATTTCTTCAATTTTCTGGAAGTTTGTGTATATTTGGTATTGGTTCCTTAAATGTTTGGTAAAATTCATCAATGAACCTATTCAGGCTTAGTGTTTTTACTGTAGGAAAGTTTTTAATGAGAAATTTAACTTCTTTAATAGAAAATGGCTATTCTTGTAACTTATTTCTTCTGGAAGAACTTTGATAGTTTGTGTCTTTCACAATTTAATCTAAGTGTCAAATTTAATGGCATACACTTTTTCACAATAGTCCCTTATTATCTGTTGGAGCCACTCCTCAGAAACAGAAAGACTGATGACACCACACAAACCAAGAGGTGATGAAAAGGGGCTATTACTCACATAATGAGGCTTTCTGGAGGAGAACAGGGCAGCTTCCAATCAGGTCTGAAAATGGCTTGAGAGAGCAAGGAACGCAGATTAGATTGGTTTGGAGTTTTTATGGTGGTTATGAGGTGTTGAAGGTTCCCACAGCCAGGCTGGGCTTACGTGGTTTAAACTCCCGCAGGTGCCAAAGAAGGGAGCACCTAGGCCTGCTTTTCAGCTTTTCTGGATGTGGAACAGAAGGCAAGGAGGGAAAATGGAGACTTAAAAGCTGTGAGCAGTCAAACATCAAACATGGAGTCTGACTCTTTATTATATTATCTTTTAAATATCTATAGCATTTGTAGTGATGTTACCTCTCTCATTCCTGGTTTTGGTAAATTGTGTTCTCTCTCTCTCTCTCCTCTCCCCACTCCCCTTTCTCCCTTTTTCCCTCTCTCCCTCTCTCTCCCTCTCTCTCTCTTTCCTTGAGAAGTCTGGTGAGAAGTTGAATTCAAATGATCTTCTCAAAGAACTAGTTTTTAGTTTTATTGATTTTTCTGTATTGTTTTTTGTTTTCTATCTCATTATTTTCTGCTTTTGTCTTTATTATTTCCTTTATTCTGCTTACTTGGGTTACTTTGCTCTTATTTTTTGCACTTTTTAAAGGTGGAAGGTGAGGTCAGTAATTTCAAATCTTTATTCTTTTCTAATTAAAATTTCGCACTGAGTGCTGCTTTAGTGGCACCCCATAATTCTGATATGTTTTGTTTTCATTTTCATCCAGTGCAAAATACCTTCTAATTTCCCTTTTTGTTTCTTCTTTGATCTATGAGTTATTTAGAATATGCTTTTTAGTTTCCAAATAATTGGAGAGTTTCCCAAAATCTTTATGTTATTGATTTCTAATTTAATCCACTGTGGTCAGAACCCATACTTTGTATGATTTGAATCCTTTTTTTTTTTAACTTATTTATTTTTCTGGTCACGCTGCATGGCTTGAGGGATCTTAGTTCCTCAATCAGGGCTTGAACCCATGCCGCCTGCAATGGAAGCACGGAGTCCAAACCACTGGACAGCCAGGGAAGTCCCTGAATCCTTTTAAATTTATTAAGACTTGTTTTGTGGTCTAGCTTGGTGAGCTGTGTGCACTTAAGAATGTGTTCTGCTGTCGTTGGGTAGAATGTTCCATAAATGTCAGTCAGGTCTGATTAATAATGTTCAAGACTACTATTTATTGCTGAATTCCTGCCTACTTGTTCTATCAATTATTGAGAGAATGGTATTGAAAATTACAGATTTGTCTATTTCTCCTGGTAGTTCTATCAGTTTTTGCTTTATATGTTTTGAAGCCTCCTTATTAAATGCATAAACATTTCAGACTGTTATTATTCTCTTGATTAACTGATCCCTTTATCAAAATGAAATGAACTTCTTTCCCCTTGGTAATACTGTTGGAGTGAAATCTCCTTTGCCTGAGGTTAACAGAGCCACTCTAGCTTCTTTGGATTTATGTTAGCATGACATGTCTCTTTCCATTCTTTTACTTTTAACCTATTTGTGTCTTTATACTTAAAGTGCATTTATCATAGGCAGCATAGAGTTGGGTCTTGATTTAGTTTCATTCTGACAAAAGCCTTCTTAATTGGAGTGTTTAGACCATTTTCATTTAATGTGATTATTGCTATGGCTAGATTTGAGTTTTATCATCTTGCTATTTATATTTGCCCAATCTGCTTTTTGTTCCCTTCCTCCTCTTTTTCTACCTTCTTTAAGATTGTGTATCTTTTATAATCACATTTTATCTCTGTTGCTAGCTTAGTAACTATAGTTATTATTTTAGTTGTTGTTTGAGGGCTTTATAGCACACATCTTTAACTCATCACAGTCTAACTTCAAGTAATGTTATGCCACTTCACATATAGTATAAAACCCTTATAATAGGGGCTTCCCTGGTGGCACAGTGGTTAAGAATCTGCCTGCCAGTGCAGGGGACACGGGTTCGAGCCCTGTTTCAGATAGATCCCACATGCTGCAGATCAACTAATCCCGTGCGCCACACCTACTGAGCCTGTGCTCTAGAGCCCACAAGCCACAACTACTGATGTCTGTGAGCCTAGAGCCCGTGCTCTGCAACACGAGAAGCCACCGCAATGAGTAAGCCTGCGCACCGCAATGAAGAGGGGCCCCCGCTCGCCGCAACTAGAGAAAGCCCGCACACAGCAATAAAGACCCAATGCAGCCAAAAAAAAAAAAAAAAAAAACCCTTATAATAGTGTACTTCCATTTTGCCTCTCATAGACTTCATGGTATTCTTGTCATGTATTTTACTTTTATATGTTGTAAACCTCACAATATATTATTATTTTAAAAACAGTGAGTTATCTTTTGAAAGATTTAAATAACACGAAAACAATCTTACATAGTTATGTTTTTCATTACCACTTCTGGTGTTCTTTATTCTTTTGTGTAGATCCAGATTTTCCTTCTGCCTGAAGGACTCCCTTTAACATTGCTTATAGTGCGAGTCTGCTGGTTATGAATTCTTTCAGCTTTGTATGTCTGAAACAGCTTTTATTTTGCCTTCATTTTTGAAGATATTTTCACTAGATACAGAATTCTAGGCTGACTGCTTTTAAATTCATATTTTTAAAAAATAAATTTATTTATTTATTTTTGGCTGTGTTGGGTCTTCATTTCTGTGTGAGGGCTTTCCCTAGTTGCGGCGAGCAGGGGCCACTCTTCATTGCGGTGCGCGGGCCTCTCACTATCGCAGCCTCTCTTGTTGCAGAGCACAGGCTCCAGACGTGCAGGCTCAGTAGTTGTGGCTCACGGGCCCAGTTGCTCCGCGGCATGTGGGATCTTCCCAGACCAGGGCTCAAACCCGTGTCCCCTGCATTGGCAGGCAGATTCTCAACCACTGTGCCACCAGGGAAGTCCCTAAATTCATATTTTAAAGATTTTTCTCCACTGTCTCCCTGCATGTATTGTTTCCAGCAAGAAATCAGATGTCATCTTTATTTTTGTTCTTCTGTATGTAACATGCCTTTTTTTCCACTCGGGCTGCTTAATATTATTCTCTTTATCACTGGTTTCAGCAATTTGACTATGATGTGCTTTGGTATAGTTTTAGTCATATTTATTGTGCTTGGTGTTTGTCAAATTTCTTAGATGTGGGTTTATAATATTCATCAAGTTTGGATAATTTTTGGCCATTATTTTTTAAAATACTTTTCCTGCCCCTTCCTCACTCTGTCATTTCCTTCAGAGACTCCAATTACCCATATATTGGGACACTTGAAGTTGTTCCATAGTTAACTAATTCTTTTTTTTTTTTTTTTTTTTTTTGGCCACGCCACGTGGCTTACATGATCTTAGTTCCCTGACCAGGGATTGAACCTGGCCTTGGCAGTGAAAACACTGAGTCCTAACCACTGGACTGCCAGGGAATTCCCCACAGCTAACTAATTCTGTTTTTTAAAAATTCTCATTCCTCTCTGTGTTTCATTTTAAGTAGTTTCTTTTCCTTTTTTTAAAATAAATTTATTTCTTTAGGCTACACTGGGTCTTCGTTGCTGCGCATGGGCTTTCTCTAGTTGCGGCGAACAGGGGCTACTCTTCGTTGTGGTGCGCAGGCTTCTCACTGTGGTGGCTTCTCTTGTTGCGGAGCACAGGCTCTAGGCACGCGGGCTTCGGTAGTTGTGATGCGTGGGCTCAGTAGTTGTGCCTCATAGGCTCTAGAGCTCAATAGTTGTGGTGCACGGGCTTAGTTGCTCTGCAGCATGTGGGATCTTCCCTGACCAGGGCTCGAACCTGTGTCCCCTGCATTGGCAGGTGGATTCTCAACCACTACACCACCAGGGAAACCCTTGAGTAGTTTCTATTGTTATGTCTTCAAGTTCACAAAGCTTTTCTTCTCAGTGTCTAACCTGCTGTTAATCGCTCCAGTATATTTTTTATGACATTGTAGTTTTCATCTCTAGAAATTCAATTTGAATCTTTTTTTATATCTTCCATGTCTCTAACTTTTTGAAATATGGAACACAATTGTGCTAATTTTAATAAATATTTGTCTGCTAATTCTAACATCTGTCTCAGTTCTGGTTTGATTTTGATTGATTTATTATTGTTTTCATTATGGGTCATATTTTCCTGTGTCTTTGCCTGCCTGGTAATCTTTGGATGCCGGACATTGTGAATTTTACCTTGCTTGATGTTGGATTTTTTTTTATTCCTATGAATCTTAATATTTGTTTCAAAGTACTGTTAAGTTACTTGGAAAGAATGATCTTTTAGTGCTTGCTTTCATTATTTGTTTGGTGAGTCTGGAGCAGTGCCCAGTCTGGGACTAAGACTTCTTGAGTTCTCATCCCAGTGTCTCATGATTTATGAGATTTTCCAGTCTCATTCCTGGGAACAGGCATTGTTCTGATCCTGGTTGAGCTCCAGGCACTGTTCCCTCAGTCCTTTCCTATGGCTCCTTCCCTGGCCTGAGGTAATGTCCTCACAGACAAGTGCTGATCTATTCAAGTCTGTTGAATACTCACAGGAGACTCTTAACCCAGATCTCTGGATTCTCTCTCTGTGCAGTCCTGTCTTCTGTAGACTCTGTCATGTGCACTTGAAATGCCTTGACCTCCCCAGAGTCTCAGCTCCATCTCCCGAACTCAAGAAATCTGCCAGGCTTTGCTTGGGTTCCCTCTTTCTGCCCCTCAGACTTGAAACTCTCTCAAGGCAATAAGCTGGGGCAATTGTAGAGCTAACCTTGTTTATATCTTGTCTCTCAGAGATTAGTATCTTTTATTGCCTGAGGTCCAGTGTCTTGAAAACTGTTGTTTCATATATTTTTGTCTCATTTTTCCAGAAGGGAGGGTAAATTCAGACTTTGTTACTCTGCCTTGGACAAATAAGGAAATAATAAATGAAATTTTAGCAAATATTTGGTATTTAGAAGAAGATCTACAAAAGTCAGTTGTGGTAGACACAGATATTCTGCCCAGATCCCCCTTTCCAGAGAGGACTTGCTGCTTGCCAAGGTATGACCAGCCACCAGCTGTCAGAACCTTCGGGGTTGCTGTGCCCTTCCCACAGCAGCCCACATTTGGTGGCTGAGCAAGAGGACCTATAATAGCCTGGCCATTTCAGCCCAACGTGGGGTACACTGATGGGGAAATCTGGCTCCAGATTCCTCACTGGATCAGGAGCTGCTTGTCAGGCCTGTGGTATAGTTTGCCTTCCCTTCTGTTTCATCTATTCTTTCCTCCTTCCTCTTACAGATGTCAATCTTGGATATCTTTTACCCCAAACTGTGTCTCAGCTTCTGCTTCCAGAGAACACAACCTGTGATACCAACTGTTAGGTGGCTAGTGTGGCCCAGAGGTCAGTCCCTAAGGGCCTCTGCCCTCGCCATTCTGCAGATGTTCCTTCTCTACAAGAGCTGGAATCTTACCACTAGAACTAGAATTTGTTTCTGAAAGACTATCTAGTCTTGGGTGTGTGTGTGTGAGTGTGTGTGTGTGTGTGTGTGTGTGTGTGTGTGTGTGTTTGTGACTTAAAATTTTGTTCTCTTGAAAAATGTATCCAGAGATTAATTCCTAAAACCTATATTTTGTGGGGGAAAAGTCATGAAATAAGGAAAATACGCCATAGAAGCTAGGATACATCTTACTTAGTCATCTTAAAAGAGGGTGAAATAGCCATTAAATTATCATCTTGGAGGCCCTTAAAGCAATCAGAATTCAACCGTTTCTCAAGGTGCACATTTCAAAACTTGACACACGTTTCAGGGCACAGTTAAGGAGAGTCAGTCTCTAGAGAATTTCCCCTTCATATTTAAACACCCTCTTTGTCCGTCTAGTGCCCTCAAGAGAACAGCAACTATTTGAACTGAAACCAAACATTGCCCTGCTGTTTACTTGGAGAAAGGACACGAGCCATATGAGCGATACCTGCACTGCCTGTGCTGCGCTCTCAGATTTCTGCAGTACCAGCTGAATATCCTTAGCAAAGCTCACTTTCCTCTCTGCATAGGCATCAGAAATCTTGGCTACTGGGTAAGACTCGTGGTCCCCAAAGAGCTTGCATATTCCACATATTGGTTCTTCATCCCTTAGGCACATCTGATTGACAAAAGAAAAGTCGACGATACTTATTTCCCTTCTTGTTCCAGCCCTACACACTCAGGACCTGCCATACCTCAGGCTGGTGACATTCTGAATCTATTCTTAAGCAGGTATCAAGAGTCAGTTACACAGGAGGCCCTGGCACCTGGAGGAAAGAGATGAGGGTAGTACTAGGATGCCTGAATTGTAATTTAGTAAGCACATACTGCATCTGGTACCACACAGACTCCTCACAATGATCTTTTGACTTGGATAGTATTGTGTACATTTTATACCCGAGAAAGCTGAGAAGGCTCAAAGTTGTTAGGTGACTTGCCCAAGGACACACTACTAGGAAGGGAGAGCACTGGGATTAGAAGACGAGGGCTTTCTGGGAATTCCCTGGCAGTCTAGTGGTTAGGACTCAGCACTTTCACTGCTGGAGCCCGGACTTGATCCCTGGTCAGGGAACTAAGATCCTGCAAGCGGCGTGGCACACCCCCCAAAAAAGATGAGGGCTCTCTGACTCCAGGAGCAAAGCCTTTTCCACCTGGCCAAGCCACTGCCTTGTGAGGATTAAATACCAGGATGCATGTAACGTGCTGCCCAGCCTGCGAGATCTTAGTTCCATGACCAGGGATAGAACCAGTGCCCCCTGCAGTCGAAGCGTGGAGTCCTAACCACTGGACCACCACTGAATTCCCCAAACTGGGCCTATTTTAGATGAAAGGAATTGAGGAGGACCCTCACTGCCCTGCTGGCCCCTCTGCCTCTTCACTCGGCTAAAGGACGCCTTGGAATGAAAACTCTGTCTTGGAATTTTGGAAGGGGAGGTAACTGCTGAGGATGAGACAGAACCATTGAGAATCTGTGATAAGTGGAACAGATTTTTAAAGCCAGAGTCCAACAGGAATACCAAATCACATCCTATTCTCTCGAGTCCTCTTAGTGGCTTGAGCTAGCCTGCCCCAAGCATGCCACTTACGTCCTTGTAGGAGGAGGGGCGGCTAGAAGGAACAGAGCAGAGTCTGGTGGAGCTCGGAGCAGCCCAGTAGATTGGCTGAGGGTGAAGACTTGCAGAGAAACCCGACCCTGTGAGGACAGACGCTTGATATGTTGCACTGAAGTGCTGGGGGCCCCCGGAGCTACGAAGCCCTCTTTTGGAGCCACATCTATGCTTTAGGATTTGGCTGTAGAGCTTCAAGCTAGAGCCAGTTTATGAAGACTCGGCGATACTTTTGACCTTCTCCAAGGATATCACCGATTTAGTTCATCCCTGACCATTACCAAAGCAACCTAAACCTGGTGGTTGGTGCTACACAGTCTGTGAAACATGGAAGCTCTGCCTCATCCTGCCCCTCCAGGTTTGTTGGGAGAATCAAATGGGCTCAAGGTTGTGAAAGGGCTTTGTCGACAGTGAAGCATGAAAGCTGAAGTGGTGTTATATCTGATTCATATCTGAGTTATATCTGACATGGGGATCATCCTAAAGTCAGTACCAAAGGGGAAGATTACATGTGTCAAATTACCCGTGAAAATCCCTTAGCTAGGGAATATGGAATTAGAGTACAGTCCACATAGTTTTGTATAAATCACACTGTAGACGTGTGTAAAAATGTACAATGTGTACAGCATAATACAGAGTACAATAAAGAGTTCATATGACGTATTGTGTGAAAAACTCATGCTGAAGATTAAACATCGGAATCATACTCAGCTCTCCAAATAGGCATGTGTAACCAACGGGAGGAATGGCAGAATCATTGGTCCCATCTTACCCCACCCTCTCTCTCTGGGGTAATCAAAGGTAGCTAAATTCTCATAAATCTGAAGATAATGCAACTTCGTTGTAACTATTTGAGCCTATCTGTGGTCCCTTACATCTTGCCATGGGCTGCATGGCTGAACACCACACACACTCCCAAACCTGGACTCCAGCACTAAGAATGAAGTCAGCGTTGGTATGTGCATTTATTTGGAAAGTAATCCTCTACTATACTCTTGAGCAAATATCCAATTTCAACCATAACGTTGCCGAGTAATCTGGCAGATTGGGTAGCTAAGCAAGAATAAAATAAAACTAAAAGTGTAACTGAATACCAGATTCACGCTTTCTCCATGCTTTTCACATGTCTGAGCAAGCTGATTGTGTTCCTTGGTGTGAAGCATCTCAAGTTCTTCCTTAAACTTCTCCAGTATGTTTTCAGCCAGGATGTTCCTCTGCAATCCATTTGTTCCCCTTCCCCTCAGATAAATGACCTAAAACGCACAGCTGGCATGAGCTTGTGGCAAATTCCCATCATCAACTGTGACATCATCATGGGGAAGGATGAGACACCTCCCTTCCTGCACATAAACAGCAGCGAGCGGCAAGAGAGAACAGGCCACTGGCCTGAGTGAGCGCTGACTGGTCTTTCAGAAGGAAATGACTGTGAAGACTCCTCGCCCCTGCAGAATAACTCTTCCCGCTCCAAAGCCCTCTCACCTGGGCTAGTATGTGCACCCTCTGCAGAGACAGTCGCCACAAACTCCATCAGATGAAACAGGAACCTGCCTTCTTTCACCCTGTGAGTCTTGGTTAGTACCTGCTCTGTCTCCTGGAGAAGCCCAGCCCGGTGAGAAGACAGACCCTCACAGAGGACTGTGTTGTTGGATGTGCAGGGGAGCACAAAGAAGGAAGGACTAAGTCTCCCTGGGGTGATGGAGGAGAGCAGGACTGGGGTCTCAAGAAGATGCCTAAATTAGGCATTGAAGACCGAAGTGTATTAAACATGTATTTTATTTACTGTTTATTTTTTATTTAATGTATTTTATTTACATCCAGGCACCTGGGGCCTGGGATGGCCCCTCCCATTGGCTAGCCAATTCTTAGAGACAGTAAAGGATTCACCTGGGGTCATGCCTTTCACATGCAAACCAATACATCTGGGGTCCACACCCAACCACCTCCTTTATATTTGCTATTCCCCTACCCCCCTGCCCTAATCATCCAGGGCTGGGTACTAGACATCTAGGGGCAGCCCTACCTGTCCCAGAGGCCACTGAAATTATTCAAACTGGCCAATCCTAAGTCTTCTCACCCTACTTCACCCGTTCCTTCCTGCAGAAACCACAACAAAGGTCTTTCTTGTCCACATTTCCCCCATCTCCCTGTTTCCTGACCCACCCTGATTTCCACATGTGGCCACCTGTGATGTGGCATGGCCCCTCTTGGGATCTATGAGCTACAAACTATTTTTCAATGGCAGTCGTCCCCTGATCTCTTGGTCTCATCATACCTGAATAATTATAAAACCTACATTTAAAAACACAAGGAAAAAAGACAAGGCCATATGCCACCCTGAGTAAACATAGCAGTCCACCCATCTGGCAACAACCTTAAATTCCATTTGTTTAATAAACTTTTATTAAGCACCTACCATGCTGGGAATGTGATAGTGAACAGGACAGACACACCTGGCCCTGCCCTCAGGGGCTGATTTGCTAGAGAGGGGAATAAATGCCAAACAACCAATATGCTAGCTCCGTCCGCTGATTCCCAGCCAGGCAACTTAAATCCTTCTTGGACCCAGTTGTCTTTTCTGCAAAATCGAAGCTCAACAAAAGCCGCCAGCACACTTCCTGTGCTCTTTGCAATTCTCTCAGAGTGTGAGGGTCTCGTGTCTGCACCTGGAAGGGGGGAAGCTGGAGAGCAGCCTCACCCACAGAGTGGGTGGTCAGATGGTTCTGCTGTCTCTAGTCGTTGGGACAAGAAGCAGAGGTTTAAGTGTGTTACTTAAAAATCACACTCTAGACACTAAAGGTAATGATGAAGGCCCCTGGGGGTGGGGGAGGAGCTGTGGTCTAAATACTCAGCCATCAGAGGAAATGAACGCCAGTAGTGGCCACAACTGATGGTAAAGAAACAAGCTGAATTAGCACAGTATTTTCAGGTATGAAGGTAACCATGGGAAGAACTATCTAGAAAAAGTTAGGAGAGGCTGCTTCTGGGGAGTGGGACTGGGGTGGGCAGAGAGTGTGGCTTTTCATTATAAACTCTTTTCCAGGGTTTGCCCTCTTAACCTTGTCTGTGTGTTATTTTGATATGATTTTAAAATAAATGCACAAATAAGTGAAAATTCCAGGTTGCAAAATGAAAAGCATAAATAAATCTAAGCATCTGCTGCTTTTGAACTGCTGTCCCCCAACCCTACACACACACACACACACACACACACACACACACACACAGCCTCCTCATTGGCACCCCCGCCTCCATATTCAGTTGGTTACCATTGGAGAGCCAGCACCTGTCTCTCCAATCGGCACACCCTCTGTTCCTACTGACAGAGATTCCTACATAAGTTCCCTCTTTCTGAAATCTATTTGTTTTATATTTTCTTCCTCCCTTCCTCTCTCCCTCCCTTCTTCCCTCTTTCCTCTCTTCCTTTCTTCCTTCCTTCCTTTCTTCCTTTCTTCCTTCCTTCCTTCCACAAATACCTAAAGGACCTGGAGAAACACCAGTCACAGTTCTTATGTCCCAGGTGGGGAGAGAGACTCTACACAAGTCATTGTACAAAAAGTTTCCATGAGAGTACGTAATGTAGACAATGGTGCACTTTCAACGCCAATGCTATATGACCCTTTCCAGGTTAGACATTTCTCCTGGCCCCCATTGCTTACAGGACAGAATGCCAAGCCTTTTGCATGACTTGTAAGACCTACTTCAATATGTCCTAACCTGCCCTCCTGGTGGATGCCCTAAATGCCCTGATATCTCCCACAATCTCACACTGAAGCCTTCTTATCTACTAAGCAGCTCTAAGCATCTCGGCTGCAGGCCCCTTTCTTGGCCCTTGGCATCTGCTATCCTCTCTTTGTCTGCCCTGCTCTGTAGACTCTCCCCAGCTGTCACCTCCTCTGCAGCCTTTTGTGTCTCCACTGTGGGACCTCTCACCGTACACAGGGCCACTGGCTCCTGCAAGGATGCTCCTCACTCATCTGTGCATCCCTGGGGTCCTGGCACAGTGACAAGGCCCCTGGCAGGTGCTGATAAATGTCCCCCTACCCCAGCACATACTGAATAAGTGAAAACTGGCATATTTTATCTCTTGGTGGTTCTGTTAGAACCTTCTCTCTAACATTAAACCACAAGGCATGTCTTCCTGTAGCTCCTGCCCTGGGTCCCACCATGTCTTCTAAGCCTGCTCCCCACCCACTCCCTGAAAACCCACCAGAGATGTGAGTTCTGGCCAGCCAGTCTTCACTTTGCAGGCCAAATATCCCTAGTTCTGTTATGGAATAGATCCAAGAAGTGATGACCAGAAAGAAATCTGCTATCTCAGTCACAGAAGGGCCCCAAACCTCTCTTACTTTCCTACACACTGGGCAGCAGAACTGTCCGTTGCCGTGGGTGCAGTTCTGGCACATCAAGATCAGCTCCAGGCACTGTTTGCAGAAGTTGTGGGAGCAGGAGAGGAGCAGCACCGCGGGTGTAAACAGTTCCATGCACACGGGACAGGACAGCACTGCGCCCAGCACCTCCATGGCGTCTGCAGCCGCCTGCCTCTCCCAGGCCGCCCGCCCCCACCAGGCTTCTAGAACAGGTGCGGAATACAGCCATGTGAGACAAATCACAATAGACACTGTCAGGCTTTCCTCAGAGGATGGAAGAAGCAAGGGAAGCTCCACAGACACCTGGGACACCAGGACGTGTTTGTGTGGAGGCGGCAAACCATGCCTGCCAGCCAAATCCAGCCCTCAGCTTTTTTTTGTACAACTTACAAGCCACAAATGTTTTTACACATTTTAAGGCGTTGTAAAAAACAAAGAACAAACAAATCAAAAAAAGCAAGAATATATAATAGGGGCCACATTAGGCCTACAACGTCTAAAACATTTACTTTCTTTCCTTACTGAAAGGGTTGGCTGACCCTGTCTAATTTAGAGGATAAATATAACTGGAATCCAGTCCAGCTCAAATGCACACTCAACCTCAGGAGTCGGTGGGACTGAGTGAGGAGTGGGAGGCCTGCCTCCAGCCCACAGTCTACAAGCTGGGTGGTCATAGGCCAGTGGCTGCTATCCACTCTCCTATTTCTTCTTCTACAACATGTTGAACTGGGTCATCTCTAATCCTTACCAGCTCTGTAACTCTGCGCATGTAGTCTCTGGCTTTCCTAACCTCCACCCCTCTCACAAAGGGGACAATTGTACAGGTCTTACCTGGCCCATGGGTTCTTCAGAAGATGAACTAGTCTTAAAAAGAAGCATTGATTGGGCACCAGGCTGGGCCGGGCAGTTGTCACATTATCTGTCATTTAATCTCCACAACTGGAAGAGGCTCAAGTCATTAGCTCTCACCTGCATCAGGGAATCTGAAGCCCGGAGAAGTAGAATAACCTGCCCAAGCCTTCAGTTCATGAGGGTGGCAGAGCTGGTAATGCACCCGTACTCTTCCTTTGCTTCTGATGGGCTGTTGCCTCACAAATGAGGTCCTCCTGCAGATGTGAAGGTTCCCGGTGAAATGTACAGTTTCCTTACACTCCTAGATGTGCTTATGAGACCTTGGAGAGCAGGGAGAAAGGAGTGAAAACCCACCTCATGTGCTCTCAGCCTCCATTAGACAAACACAGATTGAGCATTGAACATGTTTGAGACACGTGATGGGTCATGTGGGGGCTTAAGATGCTCATTATTCATGACAGTGACAGCCACTCTGCAGGCTCATTAGGACTGGTGCTCGGCACATACTACCCTGTTTACTTACCACATCACTCCTGTGTAATTGACTCTAATTCATGAACACAGACAAGGCAAATCCTTGCTCTCAGAGAGCTGTCAGTCCAAAGGAGATGGAAGGTACAGAAGGAGAGGTGTGGATGCCCTGGCTGGCCCACCAGCCATTCCTTCTCTGGCTGTCTTCAGGACAGTGGCCAGAAATACCAACTCTGTCTCATCAAAAGGTCTGACCTTGGGCGGTGGTCATGTCAGAGGCTTTTGGCCAATGAGACTTGTGTTGAAGTCTGCCGAGAGCATTTGGGGAAAAATTTCTTGCTTCCCTGATGAAAGAGATTGATGCGGATTTCAGCACACTTCCCTTCATCTTCCTGCCTTGTATGACGATGTAAAACTTGGAGTTGCAGCAGCTACTTTGCAACCATGAGGATCACAGATATGGAGCCCAATGTCAGTGAACAGCTGCAATGATGCCAGTACTCACCTTCCTCCGGTTCACTGTATGTGAGTAAACAAAGCCACCATGAACTGGGTTTGCAATCCTAACTGATAAAACAAGGCAGGAAGTGTTACGAGACATGGAGATAAGAAGCTGGAAGCATTTTGAGAATTATTCGCAGCAGAAAGGATTGGAGACAATGGAGCAGTGCTGCTGCTTACTCTGTAGAGCCATTGCCTTCTGTCTTCCTAACAGCTCCCAGCTACACTCAAGACTCCAAAGTGCTTCATCCTGAGATGTGCCCTGACTGAAACGAGACCGTAACAGCAATGTCATCCCCCCTGGCCAGTCACCCAGACATTTAGAGCTAGCTTGGTTACATGGCCCACTTCTCTCCAATGAGAAATTAGGGGGATTTTGCTAGAAGGTTACTGGGAAATTTTTCTACCATAATAAAAGGGGAAATCTCCCACTCCTTTTTTTCTGGCCTTGAGTACAGTTGTGTGAAGACATGATGGCTACAGCAGCCATCTATGATCAAGAGGTAAATCCCTGAAGATCGGCAGAGACGCTGACCCAGACTATTGATACCGACATCAGTGAGCTGCTGAAAGAACCCTGGGACCACCTGGCTCCAGGCTTCTTGTAAGTAAAGAGTAGACATCCTTGTTGCTTAAGCCCTATCAGCTGAGCATGCTATAGATCTTTCTTGGCTTGTGTACAGGCTTTCCGGAGGACTGGGCATTTGGTTCTGCATGTCCAAACCTCCCTAAGGGCGCACGGTCAGTCAAGACTGCGAGCTGCAGGCTGGGCAGGTAAGCACTGGCCTCTGTCCACTCCCCCAGCCCCTCCCTGTTTTGGGGACTTCCAACACCAGGCAGGCTTTTGTTCATTAAGCCGTTGCTTTTTTTTTTTTTTTATTGTGTTAAAATATACGTAACATAAAATTTACTTTTTAAACCATTTTTAAGTGCACAATTCAGTGGCATTAAGTACATTCAAATTGTTGAGCCACCATTAAAAAAAAAAAAAAAAAAGAATTGTTGAGCGACCATCACTACCCTCCATCTCCAGAACTTTTTCATCTTGCAAAATGAAAACTGTCCCTGTTCAATGGCTACCCCCTTCTCTCTTCCCCAAGCCCTTGGCACCCTCCTTCGCCACTCAAACTGACAGATAGGAGGTGTGGAGGTCACAGGAGGGTGGCTGGACCCAGGCAGGACAGCCTCCAGGGTCAAGTTCTCTCTGGTAGTGCCAAAGGATCTGGAGGGGGTGGGCATAGCGGAGTAAACCCTCCTCCCACCCAGGCAGGACTGGGGTGGGAAGAACCCAGAAAGGGTTTGGAGCGGCCAGAGGGGCCAGGGGAGACAGAGCACCAAGGACAGAGGGTGAGTCCATGCTGCCTCTGAGCAGGTGGAGGAGGACCCGGAGCCTCAGTCATCACCTGTGGCTTCAGGAAAGCAGGGAGTGGAACCAGCGTGGAGGCCAGATGGTTGGATTCAGGAACTGGGAACCCGGGAGAGAGGCGTGGGAGCATCAAGCCCACGCACATTCTGCGCGTCTGCCGGACACCCTGATCTCCTCCCCGCGAACGCCAGACTGAATGAGGGTGGACACCTTTCTGCCTCTTTGTCTTCCCTCCCTGTCCCCACCATGTTCCTGCTGAGAGTGGGGTTTTCCCACTTTTTTGTTTTTTCTACTTGCCCCCTTTCTGGGGCAGAGTCTTCCCTGCCTGTGTCCCCCTCGGACACCAACTCTGTGCCATGTGTCTGCTGGGTTGGGGGGGCCATACTTTAATGAGAAGCCACCCCTACCTTCCAGGACGCGGCAGTCGGGCAGAAGAGAGCACTCTCACCTGGCCTGGGCCCTGGGAAACTGCGCAGAGAAAGGGTCTCCTCCAGTGGGCCCAGGAGGACGGATGTCATTGGGGAAGGGGTAAAAACAGAGCAGGAGGGCTCAGGGACGTTGGAGTCCTGAGACCTGCGTGCTGCAGATGCCAGTTTGGTGCCCATCAGGCAGACCCCAGAGAGACTGAGGGGGACAGACGTGATGAGATGCGTCTTTAGAAAGGCATGGGAAGTGTGGAGGGAGACCCAGAGACTGGAGGGGGGATGGAAACCAGGGAATGGAGCTGAAAGACAATTACCCATGAATCTGTGGACAAAGTGAAAGCTCGGGCATGTAGGACGGAACAGGCAGAGGCAGAGGCAGAGTCGAGGAGAGAGGGGAGCCGGGTTCTCTGGAGGAAACAATAAAAAAGAGCTGCTTCTTATAAAGTTGTTCACCACCTGGCCCAGCCATCCCTCTCCTAGGCTTTTCACCAAGAGAAATCAAAACCGAGTTTTGGGGGGAGAACTCACCCACACATATGTATCGTCCCATCCTTTACTCACAGTTGGCAAAAGCTAGAACCAGCCCAAGTGTCCTTGGGTGAACGGCTAAACGTGCCATGGTCCATCCATACAATGGAAACTTCCTCAGCTCAGAAATGAGCAAACGACAGATAGAGCCAGCACTGGCAAATGGCAAATGCATTTTGTGAAGTGAGAAAAGCCAGACCCCAAAGGCTGCATATTGTATGACATTCTGGAAATGTAAAACCAGAGGGACAGAAAGCAGATGAGTGGGTGCGGGGCTCGGGATGAGGGCTGCCAAGGGATACCAGGGGGCTGTCTGCGTGGATGGAGCAGTCCTATATCTTGACTGCAGTGGTGATTAGGTAACTGTGTGTTTGTCAAAACTTACAACATGAAAAACAGAGGATTTGACTGTATATTAATTATATCTAATGTACCTGAATTTAAAATAAGCAGCCACTGGGGTGACAGCCCTCTTGAGGGAGGTGGCTGAGACGGGGTGGCTGACGCTGCTGTGAAGGGCTGAGGAGGGGCTGGAACGTGGGGTCAGTCACTGGGGGAGGATTTGGGAAGGGGCTTCTCCAGACAAGCCTGGTCCTTGGAGTTGGGGCAAGGACAGATCCTGGAGGTCCCTGTTTCTTCCCGGTCATCCCATCAGTGTTCTGTGCCAGAGACAGCCTCAGCAAAGATGAATAACTCCCCCTATCAGACAGCCCCCCATGGGTGCACTGGAGAGGATCATAGTTCTGTTTTCACTTTCTCCTAAGTTACGAGAGCTCCTACACAAGCCATCTCCTCAGCCAGACTCAGACAAAGGGACAGAGAAAAGTGATTTCCTTGGGTGGAGAGTGGATCCCAAATTAGAAGACAGGTCTCTGAGCTCCTGGAGCCCTGTTTCTCAGGATGTCTATGGGAGCAGACAGCATACACAGCCCTCTACCCACTCACCTCGGAGTGGGCGCTCACCCTCTGGCTCCTTGAGAGGGACCAGCCTCCCGGACACAGTTCTATATTTTAAGGACAAGATATGTATGTGTTCCAGCCTTACTGAAGGCACCTAGGCTGCAAGCCCAGTGCAGCAGCTGGGAAGGGGAGTAGAGGACCCAGGCCTGAGGGCAATATTCAACATCTCAGCTCCAAATGACCCCTGAACCTCGGCACAATCTTGGGGACCAGAAAGACCTAGGTCAGATATCTCACCAGCCCTGGGGGGAAATGGGGGTTTGTAGTCAACATTGAGTTCATCTAAAGAAAGTAAAGAAATGTGGATTTAAAAGACTGGAAGAGGAGGGAGCTCTTTGAAATTTATCACCAAAACAATCCCCAGCTTTATTTCTCCCCCAGCCCTCTCCTACAGTCCCAGGACAGAATGATTTGGTCTCAGAACAAAAGACAAGAAGCACTTCCACGTACTGTGTCTTTGTCCAGAATTCTCATCCCCCTATTTTCCGTAGGCCACGTCCAAGTGTCTCCCGGGCCTGGGAGCCTCTCCCTCTTCCCAAAGGAACTGGGCTCCAGGGCCTGTCCTGCCTGGGCTCCCTGTGCTCCCAGGGCCACCTGCCTCCTTAGAGGGGAGCCAGCTGTGCATCCCGTGTTCCTAAGGGGGGATGGGGGACCTGAAGGTGCTTGAGTGAGGACTGAATGAATGACGCCAGAGAGAAAGAACTTAGCTGGTCCCATATTTAATTCAACTTTCTACTCCATGGCTCAGTTACAGTACTTTCTGAAGGACCATTTCTCATTTGCCTGAAGGTTTATTTTACACATGGGGTTTCTTCATGGCTCACAGTCCCTGGGCTGCAGCCAGGCGGCTGTGTCTATCAGAATTCCTGGGGTAATGATTTCTGGGCACACCATCAGCACCATCATGGGAGGCAACAGGCTGAACCTTTTCTGAAGCTCTTTAATTAAATTGAGCTTTCTATGCCTCAATTTAATTAGTCTGTGGACACTGTGGTGGTCAAAATTTTTAATTGTTGAAAAAAATAATTATGTGGCTGTAACGGCGAAATCTCCTCCGAATCCTTTAAATACAAAAAGCAGGAAGACAAACATCTGGTAACAGAGGTTGTGTTCCGAGGGTGGTGGCCAAAAAAATTCATGCATTAGTCAGAGTCTAGAAAAATATTGAGGAAGGAACGTAAGACATCTGTTAAAAAGCAGATTTTTCCAAACTCAGTTCTTCAGAAATTCTCAGGAAAAAACATTTAAAATAAGAAATACATTTCAATTCATTTAAAGATATTTTACATTGTAAAAACAAAGTTCCCACTGTAAAAATATTACAACCCATAGAGGTTCTCTGAAGATTCAGAGTCAACAAACATCAGAGCCACTTGGTGCCTGCCATTTCTTTTTAACTTTAAAAAATAACACAGTTAATATGTGGGTCTGTTTGTGTTATAAAAATTCAAATAATGCAGTTAAAGCTCCAGTCCCCCTTGAAAGTAACCACCCATTTCAATCCCCTCCCTGAGAAAACCACTGTGACCATTTAACATTCCTCCTTCCAAAATGTTTTCTTTCCTCATTTACAAATTTTTATTTATTTTATTTATTTATTTTTGCGGTACGTGGGCCTCTCACTGCTGTGGCCTCTCCCGCCGCGGAGCACAGGTTCCGGACGCGCAGGCTCAGCGGCCACGGCTCACGGGCCCAGCCGCTCCGCGGCACGTGGGATCTTCCCAGACCGGGGCACAAACCCGTGCCCCCTGCATCGGCAGGCGGACTCCCAACCACTGTGCCACCAGGGAAGCCCTATTTTTTATTTTATTTTAACAAGTTTATCGAGGTACAATTGACATACAATATTTAAAGTGTACAATTTGATATGTTTTGACATGAAACCAATACCACAATCAATACAGTGACCGTAACCATCTCCCCCAAAGTCGCCTTGTGCTCCTTTGTGATTCCTCCCTTCTCTCCATCCCCCACCGCAAGGCAACCACAGATTTGCTTCCTGTCACTACAGATTATTTTGCATTTTTGCAGTTTTATACAAAGGGAATCGTACAGTGTGTACTTTGGTGGGGTGGGGGGCTGACTTCTTCCACTCAGCACAATTAGGCTGAGAGTCATTCCTGTTGCTGTAGGTATCAATAGTTCATTCCTTTTTATTGCTGAATGGCATTCCATGTATGGATATACCACAATGTAGTTATCCATTTACCCACTCATGGACATTTGTGCTCTTTCCAGTTTTTCAGTTTTGGGCTATTCCAAACACAGCTGATATGAGTACTTGTGTACAAGTTTTTGTAGGGACATGCACATGTACGGGGATTTACTCTTGGGTAAATGCCTGGAAGTGGAATGGGTGGATCACATACTAGGTGCATGTTTACTTGTGTTTTTATTTATTTTTATTTATTTATTTTTTTTTTTGTGGTACACGGGCCTCTCACTGTTGTGGCTTCTCCCGTTGCGGAGTATAGGCTCCAGACGCGCAGGCTCAGTGGCCATGGCTCACGGGACCAGCCGCTCCGCGGCACGTGGGATCTTCCCGGACTGGGGCGCGAACCCGTGTCCCCTGCATCAGCAGGCGGACTCTCAACCACTGCGCCACCAGGGAAGCCCTACCTGTGTTTTTGAAAGTGTGTACCATTTTATATCCCCACCAGCAGTGCACGAGAGTTCCCGTACTTTGCATCCTCACCAACACTTGGTATGGTGGGTCTTTTTCATTTTAACCATTCTGAAAGGTGTGAAGTGATATCTCATTGTGGTTTTCATTTGCATTTCTCTGACTAATAATGCTTAGCATCTTTTCCTGTGCTTATTTGCCAACTCTTTATCTTTGGTGGTGTATTCAAATCTTTTGCACTTTTAAAAGTTTGAGCTGATTTTTCTTTTGTCATATTGTTGAGTTTTGAGAGGTTTTGTATAGTCTGGATTCAAGCCCTTTATCAGTTATATGCTTTGCAAAATTCCCTCCTAGTCTATGGCTTGTCTTCTCATTTTCTTAACAGTGTCTTTTGAAGAGCAGAAGTTTTTCGGTTTTTTAAAATATTTATTTTATTTATTTTTGGCTGCATTGGGCCTTCGTTGCTGTGCGGGCGTTCTCTAGTTGCAGTGAGCGGGGGCTACTCTTTGTTGCGGTGCGTGGGCTTCTCATTGTGGTGGCTTCTGTTGTTGCGGAGCACGGGCTCTAGGCATGCGGGCTTCAGTAGTTGCAGCATGCAGGCTCAGTAGTTGTGCCATGCAGGCTCTAGAGTGCAGGTTCAGTAGTTGTGGCACACGGGCTTAGTTGCTTCCGCAGCGTGTGGGATCTTCCCCGACCAAGGCTCGAACCTATGTCCCCTGCATTGGCAGGTGGATTCTTTTTTTTTTTTGTGGTACACGGGCCTCTCACTGCAGTGGCCTCTCCCGTTGCGGAGCACAGGCTCCAGATGCGCAGGCTCAGCGGCCATGGCTCACGGGCCCAGCCGCTCCGCCGCATGTGGGATCCTCCCAGACCGGGGCACGAACCCGTGTCCCCTGCACTGGTAGGTGGACTCTCAACCACTGCGCCACCAGGGAAGTCCAAGAGCAGAAGTTTTAAATTTTGATGTAATCCTTTTTTTTTTATCAACATGTTCTTTTATGGATTGTACTTTGGAAACAGCATGTGAAACACTGGCCAGTTTAAACTGGTTTTGTTTCCTTAAAACAAGTTGACTAATAAAACCTGGAGCTATTTTACAGAGACAGCACTGCACATATACAAGACGGGAACCCACGTCTCCTGAATGACCCCAGGACCAAGAATCTCCAGTCTACGAAACTCAAATAATAGAAATGTTGCCACTGAAGCCCTTTATGAAGTGAGAAGTCCTTCAGTAAGGAAAATCCAGCTTCCAGCAGCTGATTACCATGTGTGGACTGATCTAAGACTCGCCAATTTGCTTATTCCCCTCACCCCTTAAATTTCACCTGGAACTCTGGAGGGGGAGACAGATTTGAGCCCTGCCTCCTGTCTCCTTACCTGCTGACTTTGTAATAAAGCTCTTTCTTTTCTCAAAACCCTGTACCATTGTACTGGCTTTTATGCAGGTTGGGCAGCCAGCCCTTGCTCGGTAACACTTTTTGTGTCATATCTAACAAATCTCTGGCTAACCTAAAGTCACATGTACTTTCTCCTAGAAATTTTATAGTTTTAGAGTTTACATTTAAAAGTTGATTTTTGTAGACGATGCAAGGTATGGATCCAAGTACTTTTTTTTTCATACAAATATCCAAATTGTCCCAGCACAATTTGTGGGCAGACTATCCTTTCTCCATTGCATTGCCTTTCCACCTTTGTAAAAAAGCAGGTGTTCATGTATGGGTGGGTCTATTTCTGTACACTTTTTCTCCTCCATTGATCTATTTGTACAAAATACCACTGTTTTGATTAGTGTAGCTTTATAACAATCTTGAAATCAGATAGCATTAGCCTGTCAATTTAGTTCTTTTTCAAAGTTGTTTTGGCTGTTTGAGGTCCTTTGCCTTTCCATATAAATTTTGGTTTTGGCAGTCCTGGCATGCGGGATCTTAATTCCCTGACCAGGCGTTGAACCCATGCCCCCTGCCGCAGAAGCACCTAGTCCTAACCACTGGAGTGCCAGGGAGTTCCCCTAAATTTTAGAATCATTTGTCAATTTCTACAAGAAAAGCCTACTTGGATTTTGGGTAGGATTGTGTAGAATCTGGAGGGAAATGACATTTTAACAATATTGAGTCCTTTGACTCATGGACAGGTATAACTTGTCGTAATTGGGTGTAAGTTTCTCTTGGCAATATTTTGTAGTTTTCAGTGTATAGGTGTAGTGAGCTGAATCATTGCCCTTCCATCCCATTCCCCAAGATATGTCCACATCCTAATCTCCAGAACCTGAGAGTGTGACTTTATTTAGAAAAATGTTCTTTGTAGATGTAGTTAAGGGTCTTGAGATGAGGAGGTCATCCTGGATTATCTAGATGGGCCCTAAGTTTAATGACAAGTGTCCTTGTAAGAGACATGTAGAAGAGAGAGAGAGAGGAGGAGAGGGCAACGTGAAGATGGAGTGATACGGCTACAAGCCAAGACACACCAAGGGATGCCTGAAGCCAGCAGAAGCTGAAAGAGGCAGGAAGGATTCTCCCCTAGTGCTTTTGGAAGGAGCACAGCCCTGCTGACACCTTGATTTCAGACTCCTGGCCTCCAGAAGTGGGAGAGAACAAATTTCTGTTGTTGTAAGCCACCAAATTTGTTATAATTTGTTTTGGCAGCCTTAAGAAACTAATACAGCAGGTTGTTCACATCTTCTGTCAGATTTATACCTTAGTGTTTCTTCTTTTTTGCTGTTATGGCATTGTTTTCCAATTTCAGTTGCAGGTTGTTCATTGCTAATACATAGAAATGGAATTGATTTTTATATATTGATATTATATCCTCTCACTTATTAGTTCTCACAACTTTTTTCTGCAGATTCCATCAGATTTTCTATATAGATGATCATGTCTGAGGATAAAAACCATTTTACGTTTATTCATGCACCACAATGTTCATTGTAGCACTATTTACAATAGCCAGGACATGGAAGCAACCTAAATATCCATCAACAGAAGAATGGATAAAGAAGATGTGTTACACATTGGTTCAACATGGTGGAATAGAAGGATGTGCTCTCACTCCCTCTTGCGAGAGCACCAAATCACAACTAACTGCTAAACAATCATCGACAGGAAAACACTGGAACTCACCAAAAAGATACCCCAAATCCAAGACAAAGGAGAAGCCACAGTGAAATGGTAGGAGGGGCGCAATCACAATAATATCAAATCCCATAACTGCTGAGTGGGTGACTCACAAACTGGAGAACACTTATACCACAGAAGTCCACCCACTGAAGTGAAGGTTCTGAGCCCCACGTCAGACTTCCCAACCTGGGGCCTGGCAATGGGAGGAGGAATTCCTAGAGAATCAGACTTTGAAGGCTAGTGGGATTTGATTGCAGGACTTCGACAGGACTGGGGGAAACAGAGACTCCACTCCTGGAGGGCACACACAAAATAGTGTGAGCATCAGGACCCAGGGGAAGGAGCAGTGACCCCACAGGAGACTGAACCAGACCTACTTGCTGGTGGTGGAGGGTCTCCTGCAGAGGCAGGGGGTGGCTGTGTCTCACCATGAGGACAAGGACACTGGCAGCAGAAGTTTTGGGAATTACTCCTTGGCAAGAACCCTCCCAGAGTCTGCCATTGGCCCCACCAAAGAGCCCAGGTAGGCTCCAGTATTGGATCACCTCAGGCCAAACAACCAACAGGGAGGGAACCAAGCCCCACACCTCAGCAGACAAGGAGATTAAAGTTTTACTGAGCTCTGCCCACCAGAACAAGAGTCAGCTCTACCCACCACCAGTCCCTCCCATCAGGAAATGTGCACAAGCCTCTTAGATAGCTTCATCCACCAGAGGGCAGACAGCAGAAGCAAGAACTACAATCCTGCAGCCTGTGGAACAAAAACCACATTCACAGAAAGACAGGCAAGATGAAAAGACAGAGGGCTATGTACCAGATGAAGGAACAAGATAAAACCCCAGAAAAACAACTAAATGAAGTGGAGATAGGCAACCTTCCAGAAAAAGAATTCAGAATAACGATAGTGAAGATGATCCAGGACCTCGGATAAAGAATGCAGGCAAAGATCGAGAAGATGCAAGAAATGTTTAACAAAGACATAGAAGAATTGAAGAACAAACAAACAGAGATGAACAGCACAATAACTGAAATGAAAAATACACTAGAAGGAATCAATAGCAGAATAACTGAGGCAGAAGAACGAATAAGTGACCTGGAAGACAGAATGGTGGAATACACTGCTGCGGAAAAGACTAAAGACTAAAGAATGAAAAGAAATGAGGACAGCCTAGGAGACCTCTGGGACAACATTAAATGCAATAAAATTCACATTATAGGGGTCCCAGAAGGAGAAGAAAAAGAGAAAGGGCCTGAGAAAATATTTGAAGAGATTATAGTCGAAAACTTCCCTAACATGGGAAAGGAAATAGCCACCCAAGTCCAGGAAGTGCAGAGAGTCCCATACAGGATAAACACAAGGAAAAACATGTCGAGACACATAGTAATCAAATTGGCAAAAATTAAAGTCAAAGAAAAACTACTGAAAGCAGCAAGGGAAAAATGACAAGTAATATACAAGGGAACTCCCATAAGGTTAACAGCTGATTAGGTTAACAGTTAACAGCTGATTTCTCAGCAGAAACTCTACAAGCCAGAAGGGACTGGCATGACATATTTAAAGGGATGAAAGGGAAGGACCTACAACCAAGATTACTCTAGCAGTCAAGGATCTCATTCGGATTTGATGGAGATAGCAAAAGCTTTACAGACAACCAAAAGCTAAGAGAATACAGCACCACCAAACCAGCTCTACAACAAATGCTAAAGGACCTTCTCTAAGTGGGAAACACAGGAGAAGAAAAAGACCTACAGAAACAAACAAAAACAATTAAGAAAATGGTAATAGGAACATACATATCAATAATTACCTTAAACATGAATGGATTAAATGCTCCAACCAAAAGACACAGGCTCGCTGAATAGATACAAAAACAAGACCCATATATATGCTGTCTGCAAGACACCCACTACAGACCTAGGGACACATACAGACTAAAAGTAAGGGGATGGAAAAAGATATTTCATGCAAATGGAAATCAAAAGAAAGCTGGAGTAGCAATACTCATATCAGATAAAATAGACTTTAAAATAAAGCATGTTACAAGAGACAAGGAAAGACTCTACATAATGATCAAGGGGTCAATCCAAGAGAAGATATAACAATTATAAAGATATATGCACTCAACATAGGAGCACTTCAACACATAAGGCAACTACTAACAGCTATAAAAGGGGAAATCGGCAGTAACACAATAATTGTGGGGGACTTTAACACCTCACTTACACCAATGGACAGATCATCCAAAAAGAAAATTAATAAGGCAACACAAACTTTAAATGACACAATAGACCAGATAGATTTAACTGATATTTATCAGACATTCCATCCAAAAACAGCAGAATACACATTCTTCTCAAATGCTTACAGAACATTCTCCAGGATAGATCACATCTTGGGTCACAAATCAAGCCTCAGTAAATTTAAGAAAATTGAAATCATATCAAGCATCCTTTCTGACCACAACACTATGAAATTAGAAATGAATTACAGGGAAAAAATGTAAAAAACACAAACACATGGAGGCTAAACAATACGTCACTAAATAACCAAGAGATCACTGAAGAAATCAAAGAGGAAATCAAAAAATACCTAGAGACAAATGACAACGAAACCACGATGATACAAAACCTATGGGATGCAGCAAAAGCAGTTCTAAGAGGGAAGTTTATAGCTATACAAGCCTACCTCAAGAAACAAGAAAAATCTTAAATAAACAACCTAACCTTACACCTAAAGGAACTAGAGAAAGAAGAACAGACAAAACCCAAAGTTAGTAGAAGGAAAGAAATCATAAAGATCAGAGCAGAAATAAATGAAAAAGAAACAAAGGAAACAATAGCAAAGATCAATAAAACTAAAAGCTGGTTCTTTGAGAAGATAAACAAAATTGATAAAGCATTAGCCAGACTCATCAAGAAAAAGAGGGAGAGGACTCAAATCAATAAAATTAGAAATGAAAAAGGAGAAGTTACAACAGACTCGGCAGAAATACAAAGCATCCTAAGAGACTACTACAAGCAACTCTATGCCAATAAAATGGACAAACTGGAAAAATGGACAAATTCTTAGAAAGGTATAACCTTCCAAGACTGAACCAGGAAGAAATACAAAATATAAACAGACCAATCACAAGTAATGAAATTGAAACTGTGATTAAAAATCTTCCAACAAACAAAAGCCCAGGAACAGATGGCTTCACAGGTGAATTCTATCAAACAATTAGAGAATAGCTAACACCCATCCTTCTCAAACTCTTCCAAAAATTTGCTGAGGAAAGAACACTCCCAAATTCATTCTATGAGGCCACCATCACCCTGATACCAAAACCAGACAAAGGTACTACAAAAAAAGAAAATTACAGACCAATATCACTGATGAATATCGATGCAAAAGTCCCCAGCAAAATACTAGCAAACAGAATCCAACAGCATATTAAAAGGATCATACACCATGATCAAGTGGGGTTTATCCCAGGAATGCAAGGATTCTTCAATATACATAAATCCATCAATGTGATACACCATATTAATAAATTGAAGAATAAAAACCATGTGATCATCTCAATAGATGCAGAGAAACCTTTTGACAAAATTCAACACCCATTTGTGATAAAAAGTCTCCAGAAAGTGGGCAGGGAGGGAACCTACCTCAACATAATAAAGGCCAAATACAACAAACTCACAGCAAACATCATTCTCAATGGTGAAAAATTGAAAGCATTTCCTCTAAGATCAGGAACAAGACAAGAATGTCCACTCTCACCACTATTATTCAACATAGGTTTGGAAGTCCTAGCCACAGCAATCAGAGAAGAAAAAGAAATAAAAGGAATACAAATTGGAAAAGAAGAAGTAAAACTATCACTGTTTGCAGATGACATGATACTATACATAGAGAATCCTAAAGATGCTACCAGAAAACTACTAGAGCTGATCAATGAATTGGGTGAAGTTTCAGGATACAAAATAAATGTATGGAAATCTCTTGCATTCCTATACACTAATGATGAAAAATCTGAAAGGGAAATTAAGGAATTGCTCCCATTTACCACTGCAGCAAAAAGAATAAAATACCTAGGAATAAAACTACTAGGGAGACAAAAGACCTGTATGCCGAAAACTATAAGTCGCTGATGAAATAAGTTAAAGATGATACAAAAAGATGGAGAAATATATCATGTTCTTGCATTCGAAGAATCAATATTATGAAAATGACTATACTACCCAAAGCAATCTACAGATTCAATGCAATCCCTATCAAATTACCAGTGGTATTTTTTACAGAACTAGAACAAAAAATTGCACAATTTTATGGCAACACAAAAGACCCTGAATAGCCAAAGCAGTTTTGAGGAAAAAAAACGGAGCAGGAGGAATCAGACTCCCTGACTTCAGACTTTACTACAAATCTACAGTAATCAAGACAATATCTTACTGGCACAAAAACAGAAATATAGATCAATGGAACAGGATAGAAGGCCCAGAGATAAACCCACACACCTATGGTCAACTAATCTATGACAAAGGAGGCAAGGATATACAATGGAGAAAAGACAGTCTTTTCAATAAGTGGTGCTGGGAAAACTGGACAGCCACATGCAAAAGAATGAAATGAGAACACTCCCTAACACCATACACAAAAATAAACTCAAAATGGATTAGAGACCTAAACCTCAGACCAGACACTATAAAAATCTTAGAGGAAAACATAGGAAGAACACTGACATAAGTCACAGAAAGATCTTTTTTGATCCACCTCCTAGAGTAATGGAAATAAAAACAAAAATAAACAAATGGGACCTAATGAAACTTAAAAGCTTTTGCCAAGCAAAGGAAACTACAAACAAGACGAAAAGACAACCCTCAGAATGGGAGAACATATTTGCAAACGAATCAATGGATAAAGCATTAATCTCCAAAATATATAAACAGCTCATGCAGCTCAATTTTTTTTTTTTTTTTTTGCGGTACGCGGGTCTCTCACTGCTGTGGCCCCTCCCGTCGCGGAGCACAGGCTCCGGACGTGCAGGCTCAGCGGCCATGGCTCACGGGCGCAGCCGCTCCACGGCATGTGGGATCTTCCTGGACCGGGGCATGAACCCGTGTCCCCTGCATCGGCAGGCAGACTCTCAACCACTGCGCCACCAGGGAAGCCCCCTGCAGCTCAATTTTAAAGAAACAAAAAACCCAATCCAAAAATGGGCAGAAAACCTAAATAGACATTTCTCCAAAGAAGACATACAAATGGCCAAGAGGCACATGAAAAGCTGCTCAACATCACTAATTATTAGAGAAATGCAAATGAAAACTACAATGAGATATCACCTCACACCAGTTAGAATGGGCATCATCAGAAAACCTACAAACAACAAATTCTGGAGAGGGTGTGGAGAAAAGGGAACCTTCTTTCAGTGTTGGTGGGATTGTAAATCGATACAACCACTATGGAGAACAGTATGGAGGTTCCTTAAAAAACTAAAAATAGAATTACCATATGACCCAGAAATCCCACTACTGGGCATATACCCAGAGAAAACCATAATTCAAAAAGACACATGCACCCCAATGTTCATTGAAGCAGTATTTACAATAACCAGGTCATGGAAGCAATCTAAATGTCCATCGACAGACGAATGGATAAAGAAGATATGGTACATATATACAGTGAAGTATTACTCAGCCATAAAAAGGAACGAAATTGGATCATTTGTAGAGACGTGGATGGATCTAGAGACTGTCATACAGAGTGAAGTAAGCCAGAAAGAGAAAAACAAATATCGTATATTAATGCATATATGTGGGACCTAGAAAAATGGTACAGATGAACTGGTTTGCAAGGCAGAAATAGAGACACAGATGTAGAGAACAAATGTATGGACACCAAGGGGGGAAAGTGGCCGGGGGTGGTGGTGGTGTTGTGATGAATTGGGAGATTGGGATTGCCATATGTACGCTAATATGTATAAAATGGATAACTAATAAGAAACTTCTGTATAAAAAAATAAAATAAAATTCAAGAAAAACCCAGAGGATATGGTACATATATACGATGGAATATTACCCAGCCATAAAAAGGGACAAAATTGTGCAATTTGCAGAGATTTGGATGGACCTAGAGACTGTCATACAGAGTGAAGTAAGTCAGAAAGAGAAAAACAAATATTGTATAATATCACTTACATGTGGAATGTAGAAAAATGATACAGATGAACTTATCTGCAAAGCAGAAATAGAGACACAGACGTAGAGAACTGACATATGGATACCAGGGAAGGAAGGGAGAGTGGGATGAATTGGGAGATTGGGATTGACATATATACACTACTATGTATAAAATAGATAACTAAGGGGAAGCTACTGTATAGCACAGGGAGCTCTACTCAGTGCTCTGTGGTGAACTAAATGGGAAGGAAATCCAAAAAAGAGGGGATATATGTATATGTATAGATGACTCACTTTGCTGTACAGCAGAAACTAACACAACATTGTAAAGCAACTATACTCCAATAAAAATTAATTAAAAAATATTTTTTACTTTTTACTCTCGAAGCCTTTTATTTCTTTTTGTTGTCTGACTGTACTAACTAGAACCTCCAGTACAATGTTGAAAAGGACTCATAGGAGCAGCCCTCCCTGATTTGTTCCTAATCTTATGGGGACAGCACTGAGACTTTCATCCTTATACATGACATCTGCTGTAGGCTTTTTGTAGGTGTCCTTCAGCAGGTTGAGGAAGTTCCTTTCTATTATTTGATGAGAATTTTTATTGGAAATGGATGTTGGATTTTGTCAAATGCTTTTTCTGTGTCTCTTGAAGATGATGATCTGTTTTTTTTCTTTTCTGTTTGTTTATATGGTAATTCCCTCATGCATGAAATGATCAGTACTCAGCTGAGCACCCAAGGGGGCCCTCTGCAGATCTCTGGGCTCCTGCCTGTGCAGCTCTCTCCTGGGTGGCACTCTGTCCAGCAGCTCTAGCCACCTGGTCTCTCCTGACTCTCAGCTCCATTTCCTCCAGTGGGAAACTGCCAGGCTGTTCTCAGTCTCCTTTTCTTTGCCACAGTCTGGAAACTTTCTCAGGGTAGTAAGTTGTGGCAATATTGCGGCTCACAACATCTGTTTCCCATCTCCCAAAGGTCACTGTATTTTGTTGTCTGAGGTCCAGTTTCTTAAATATTGTCATTGTTGTTGGTGGTGGTGGTGCTGGGGGGTGTGTGTGTTTTCTTGTTTCACGGGTGAGGTAAATATGGTCTCTTTTCCGTCTTGGCTAGCAGGGGAGGCCATATACAGAAAGTTATGTAAGTTGAAAAATAATACATTGTACATATTGCTTTTCTTTTTTAAACTTTGCATCATGGAAAATTTCAAAGATATACAAAAACAGAGAAAATGAATCCCTATATACCCAACAACCAGCTTTAACAATGATTAATTTATGACCAATCTTGTTTCATCTATAACTCTGCCCTCATCTTAGGAGACCCTTTCTCCCATTAGGTAATTTTGAAACAAATTACAGACATTGCATCATTTTATTTGTAAGTACTTCAGCTTATATCTTTTTTTTTTTTTTTTTTTTTTTTTTTTTTTTTTTTTACGGTACTCAGGCCTCTCACTGTTGTGGCCTCTTCTGTTGCAGAGCACAGGCTCCGGACGCGCAGGCTCAGCGGCCATGGCTCACGGGCTCAGCCGCTCCGTGGCACGTGGGATCTTCCCGGACCTGGAAACGAACCCGTGTCCCCTGCATCGGCAGGCGGACTCTCAACCACTGTGCCACCAGGGAAGCTCCCAGCTTATATCTTTAAAATATGACTTTTTAAAAAAGTAAATGACAATTCCATTATATCATCAACTATATAGATGTTGTTGTCATTGCTGTTTTATAATAGTTTGTTCATATCAGGATCCTGCCCAGGTCTATACGGTGCATTTGGCAGATAGGTCTCTTTAAATCTATAGATTCCCTCCCTTGTGATTTATTTACTGAAGAAATCTGGTCATTTGTCCTATATAGTTTCCCAGAGAATGGAGATTCTGGTTGCATCCCCAAGTTGTCTTTAACAACTGATGAGCTTAGATGTGATTCCATTTCTAGATTTTGGCAAATATTTAACAGGTTGTTGTGTATAGTAGCATCATGAATTCATAATCTGATTGTCCCTCTTTGTAGTGTTCTACCAGCCTCCTGTGCATACCCCTACCATAGTATAATCATACACCTCATATTAGTCTGCTGAGGCTGCCACAACAAAATTCCATAGACTGGGTGAGTTAAACAACAGAAATTTATTTTCTCACAGTTTTAGAGGCTGTAAATCTGAGGTTAAGTTCTGGCAGGTTGATTCCTGGTGAGGACTCACTTCCTGGTTTGTAGACAGCCAACTTCTCCCTGTGTCCCCACATGGCAGAGAGAAAACTCTGGCATCTCTTCCTTTTCTTATAAGGGCACCAGCCATGTCATATTAGGGCCCCACCTTTATGGCCTCATTTAACCTTTATCATCTCCTCACAGGCCCTATGTCCAAATAGACACATTGGGAATTAAGGTTTCAATATATGAGTTTTGGGGAGACACAAATATTTAGTCCATAATACACTTTAAGATTGTCTTTTTAAAACAATAAACTTTTTTTCCCATAAATTTATTTATTTTTGGCTGCATTGGGTCTTTGTTGCTGTACGCAGGCTTTCTCTAGTTGCAGTGAGCAGGGGCTACTCTTCATTGTGGTGCATGGGCTTCTCATTGTGGTGGCTTCTCTTGTTGCGGAGCATGGGCTCTAGGCATGCAGGCTTCAGTAGTTGTGGCACCCGGCCTCAGCAGTTGTGGCTCACGGGCTCTAGAGCGCAGGCTCAGTAGTTGTGACACACGGGCTTAGTTGCTCCACGGCATGTGGGATCTCCCCAGACCAGGGCTCGAACCTGTGTCTCTTGCATTGGCAGGTGGATTCTTAACCACTGTGCCACCAGGGAAGCCCCTAAAACAATAAACTTTTAAAGAATAGTTTTAGTTTAACACAAAAATTTCAAAGAAAGAGTAGAATTCTTGTATATTCCTGACTCAATTTCCCTACTGTTAACATTCTATATCACCATGGTATGTTTGTCACAAGAAACCAACATTGGTACATTGCTCTTAACTAAACTCGACACTTTACTTGGATTTCACCAATTTTCTCTGTGTCCTTTTTCTGGTCCAGAATTCAATCTTGGATATCACAGTCATCATGTCTCCTTAGCCTCCCCTGGGCTGTAAGAGTTTCTCAGATTTTCCTGGTCCTTGATTAACTTGATAGTTTTGAGGAGGACTTTTCAGGTTTTTTGATGAATGTCCCACAGTTTGGGTTTGCCTGATGTTTTCCTCGTGGTTAGACTGGAGTTATGGGTTTTGGGGAGGATGACCACAGAGGTAAAGTGCCTTTCTCCCCATGTCATGCCATGGAAAAATGCTATCAACATGACTTACGGAGGAGAGGGGGAAGATGGCGGAAGAGTAAGACGCGGAGATCACCTTCCTCCCCACAGATACATCAGAAATACATCTACACGTGGAACAATCCTACAGAACACCCACTGAACGCTGGCAGAAGACCTCAGACCTCCCAAAAGGCAAGAAACTCCCCATGTACCTGGGTAGGGCCAAAGAAAAAAGAATAAACAGAGACAAAAGAATACGGATGGGACCTGCACCAGTGGGAGGGAGCCGTGAAGGAGGAAAGGTTTCCACACTCTAGAAGCCCCTTCGCAGGCAGAAACTGCGGGTGAGAGGGGGGGGGAGATTCGGAGCCGTGGAGGAGACCGCAGCTACAGGGGTGCAGAGGGCAAAGCGGAGAGATTTCCGCACAGAGGATTGGTGGGGCCGACCAGCACTCACCTCACCAGCCCGAGAGGCTTATCTGCTCACCCGCCGAGGCGGGCAGGGCTGGGAGCTGAGGCTCTGACTTCGGGTTGGAGCACAGGGAGAGGACTGGAGGTGTGAACACAGCCTGAAGGGGTTAGTGCACCACGGCTAGCCGGGAGGGAGTCCGGGAAAAAGTCTGGACCTGCCGAAGAGGCAAGAGAATTTTTCTTCCCTCTTTGTTTCCTGGTGTGCAAGGAGAGGGGATTAAGAGCGCTGCTTAAAGAGCTCCAGAGATGGGTGCGAGCCGCGGCTATAAGCGCGGACCCCAGAGACGGGCATGAGATGCTAAGGCTGCTGCTACAGCCACCAAGAAGCCTGTGTGCGAGCCCAGGTCACTATTCACACCCCCCTTCCGGGGAGCCTGTGCAGCCCGCCACTGCCAGGGTCCCGGGATCCAGGGACAACTTCCCCGGGAGAACGCACGGCGCGCCTCAGGCTGGTGCAACGTCACGCCGGCCTCTGCTGCCACAGGCTCACCCTGCACTCCATGACCCTTCCTCACCCTGGCCTGAGTGATCCAGAGCCCCCGAATCAGTGGCTCCTTTAACCCCGTCCTGTCTGAGTGAAGAACAAACGCCCTCCGGTGACCTACACTCAGAGGCAGGGCCAAATCCAAAGCTGAACCCCAGGAGCTGTGCCAACAAAGAAGAGAAAGGGAAATCTCTCCCAGCAGCCTCAGGAGCAGCGGATTAAATTTCCACATTCAACTTGATGTACCCTGCATCTGTGGAATACCTGAAAAGACAACGAATCATCCCAAATTGAGGAGGTGGACTTTGAGAGCAAGATTTATTATTTTTTCCCTTTTCCTCTTTTTGTGAGTATGTATGTGTATGCTTTTGTGTGAGATTTTGTCTGCATAGCTTTGCTTTCACCATTTGTCCTAGGGTTCTACCCAACCGTTTTTTGCTGTTGTTGTTGTTTTTACTTAAAAAAATTGTTTTTTCTTAAAAATTTTTTTATTTTAATAACTTTATTTTATTTTACATTACCTTATTTTATTTTCCTTTAACCTCTTTCTTTCTACTTTTTCTCCCTTTGATTCTGAGCCGTGTGGATGAAAGGCTCTTGGTGCTGCAGCCAGGAGTCATTGCTGTGCCTCTGAGGTGGGAGAGCCAACTTCAGGACACTGGTCCACAAGAGACATCCCAGCTCCATGTAATATCGAATGGAGAAAATCTCCCAGAGATCTCCAACTCAATACCAACACCCAGCTTCACTCACTGACCAGCAAGCTACAGTGCTGGACACTCTATGCCAAACAACTATCAAGACAGGAACACAACCACACCCATTAGCAGAGAGGCTGCCTAAAATCATAATAAGTCCACAGACACCCCAAAACACACCACCAGACGTGGACCTGCCCACCAGAAAGATAAGATCCAGCCTCATCCACCAGAACACAGGCACTAGTCCCCTCCACTAGGAAGCCTACACAACCCACTGAAACAAATTTAGCCACTGGGGACAGACACCAAAAACAACAGGAACTACGAACCTGCAGCCTGCAATAAGGAGACCCCAAACACAGTAAGATAAGCAAAATGAGAAGATAGAAAAACACACAGCAGATGAAGGAGCAAGATAAAACCCCACCAGACCTAAAAAATGAAGAGGAAATAGGCAGTCTACCTGAAAAAGAATTCAGAATAATGATAGTAAAGATGATCCAAAATCTTGGAAATAGAATAGACAAAATGCAAGAAACATTTAACAGGACCTAGAAGAACTAAAGATGAAACAAGCAACGATGAACAACACAACTAATGCAATTAACAATACTCTAGAAAGGATCAATAGCAGAATAACTGAGGCAGAAGAATGGATAAGTGACCTGGAAGATAAAATAGTGGAAATAACTACTGCAGAGCATAATAAAGAAAAAAGAATGAAAAGACCTGAGGACAGTCTCAGAGGCCTTTGGGACAATATTAAATGCACCAACATTCGAATTATAGGGGTTCCAGAAGAAGAAGAGAAAAAGAAAGGGACTAAGAAAATATTTGAAGAGATTATACTTGAAACTTCCCTAATATGGGAAAGGAAATAGTTAATCAAGTGCAGGAAGCACAGAGAGTCCCATACAGGATAAATACAAGGAGAGACACGCCAAGATACATATTAATCAAACTGTCAAAAATTAAATACAAAGAAAACATATTAAAAGCAGTAAGGGAAAAACAACAAATAACACACAAGAGAATCCCCATAAGGATAACAGCTGATATTTCAGCAGAAAGTCTTCAAGCCAAAAGGGATTGGCAGGATATATTTAAAGTGATGAAGGAGAAAAGCCTACATCAAGATTCCTCTATCCAGCAAGGATATCATTCAGATTTGATGGAGAAATTAAAACCTTAACAGACAAGCAAAAGCTGAGAGACTTCAGCACCACCAAACCAGCTTTACAACAAATGCTAAAGGATCTACTACTCTAGGCAAGAAACACAAGAGAAGGAAAAGACCTATAATAACGAAACCAAAACAATTAAGAAAATGGGAATAGGAACATACATATCGATAATAACCTTAAATGTAAATGGAATAAATGCTCCCACCAAAAGACACAGACTGGCTGAACTGATACAAAAACAAGACCCATATATATGCTGTCTACGAGAGACCCATTTCAGACCTAGAGACACATACAGACTGAAAGTGAGGGGATGGAAAAAGATATTCCATGCAAATTGAAACCAAAAGAAAGCTGGAGTAGCAATTCTCACATCAGTCAAAATACACTTTAAAATAAAGACTATTAGAAGAGACAAAGAAGGACACTACATAATGATCAAGGGATCGATCCAAGAAGATATAACAATTATAAATATTTATGCACCCAACATAGGAGCACTGAATACATAAGGCAAATACTAACAGCCATAAAAGGGGAAATCGACAGTAACATATTCATAGTAGGGGACTTTAACACCCCACTTTCACCAATAGACAGATCATGAAAAATGAAAATAAATAAGGAAACACAAGCTTTAAATGATACATAAACAAGATGGACTTAATTGATATTTATAGGACATTCCATCCAAAAACAACAGAATACATATTTTTCTCAAGTGCTCATGGAACATTCTCCAGGATAGATCATATCTTGGGTCACAAATCAAGCCTTGGTAAATTTAAGAATATTGAAATTGTACCAAGTATCTTTTCCGACCACAATGCTATTAGACTTGATATCAATTACAGGAAAAGATTGGTAAAAAATAAAAACACATGGAGGCTAAACAATACACTACTTCATAGCGAAGTGATCACTGAAAAAGTCAAAGAGGAAATCAAAAAATACCTAGAAACAAATGACAATGGAGACACGACGACCCAAAACCTATGGGATGCAGCAAAAGCAGTACTAAGAGGGAAGTTTATAGCAATACAAACCTACCTTAAGAAACAGGAAACATCTCAAATAAACAACCTAACCTTGCACCTAAAGCAATCACAGAAAGAAGAACAAAAAAATCGCAAAGTTAGCAGAAGGAAAGAAATCATAAAGATCAGATCAGAAATAAATGAAAAAGAAATGAAGGAAACGATGACAAAGATCAATAAAACTAAAAGCTGGTTCTTTGAGATGATAAACAAAATTGATAAACCATTAGCCAGACTCATCAAGAAACAAAGGGAGAAGACTCAAATCAATAGAATTAGAAATGAAAAAGAAGAAGTAACAACTGACACTGCAGAAATACCAAACATCTTGAGAGATTACTACAAGCAACTCTATGCCAATAAAGTGGACTGCCTGGAAGAAATGGACAAATTCTTAGAAATGCACAACTTGCCAAGACTGAATCAGGAAGAAATAGAAAATATGAACAGACCAGTCACAAGCACTGAAATTGAAATTGTGATTAAAAATCTTCTAACAAACAAAAGCCCAGATGGCTTTACAAGCAAATTCTATCAAACATTTAGAGAAGAGCTAACACCTATGCTTCTCAAAGTCTTCCAAAATATAGCAGAGGGAGGAAAGCTCCCAAACTCATTCTATGAGGCCACCATCACTCTGATACCAAAAACCAGAGAAGGATATCACAAAGAAAGAAAACTACAGGCCAATATCACTGATGAACATAGATGCAAAAATCCTCAACAAAATACTAGCAAACAGAATCCAACAGCACATTAAAAGGATCATACACCATGATCAAGTGGGGTTTATTCCAGGAATGCAAGGATTCTTCAGTATGAGCAAATCAATCAATGTGATACACAATATTAACAAATTGAAGGAGAAAAACCATATGATCATCTCAATAGATGCAGAGAAAGCTTTTGACAAAATTCAACACCCATTTATGTTAAAAACTCGGCAGAAAGTAGGTATAGAGGGAACTTTCCTCAACATAATAAAGGCCATATATGTCAAACCCACAGCCAACATCATCCTCAGTGGTGAAACACCGAAAGTATTTCCACTAAGATCAGGAAAAAGACAAGGTTGCCCACTCTCACCACTCTTATTCAACATAGTTTTGGAAGTTTTAGCCACAGCAATCAGAGAGGAAAAGGAAATAAAAGGAATACAAATCGGAAAAGAAGAAGTAAAACTGTCACTGTTTGCAGATGACATGATACTATACATAGAGAATCCTAAAGATGCTACCAGAAAACTACTAGAGCTAATCAATGAATTTGGTAAAGTAGCAGGATACAAAATTAATGCACAGAAATCGCTCACATTCCTATACACTAATGATGAAAAATCTGAAAGTGAAATCAAGAAAAGACTCCCATTTACCACTGCAACAAAAAGAATAAAATATCTAGGAATAAACCTTCCGAAGGAGACAAAAGAATTGTATGCAGAAAATTATAAGACACTGATGAAAGAAATTAACGATGATACAAATAGATGGAGAGATATACCATGTTGTTGGATTGGAAGAATCAACGTTGTGAAAATGACTCTATTACCCAAAGCAATCTACAGATTCAATGCAATCCCGATCCAACTACCAATGGCATTTTTCACAGGACTAGAACAAAAAATTTCACAATTTGCATGGAAACAAAAAAGACCCCGAACAGCCAAAGCAATCTTGAGAACGAAAAACGGAGCTGGAGGAATCAGGCTCCCTGACTTCAGACTATATTACAAAGGTACAGTAAACAAGACAGTATGGTACTGGCACAAAAACAGAAAGATAGATCAATGGAACAGGATATAAAGCCCAGAGATAAACCCATGTACATATGGTCACCTTATCTTTGATAAAGGAGGCAGGAATGTACAGTGTAGAAAGGACAGCCTCTTCAATAAGTGGTGCTGGAAAACTGGACAGGTAAATGTAAAAGTATGAGATTAGATCACTCCCTAACACTATTCACAAAAATAAGCTCAAAATGGAGTAAAGACCTAAATGTAAGGCCAGAATCTATAAAACTCTTAGAGGAAAACATAGGCAGAACACTCTATGACATAAATCACAGCAAGATCCTTTTTGACCCACCTCCTAGAGAAATGGAAATAAAAACAAAAATAAACAAATGGGACCTAATGAAACTTCAAAGCTTTTGCACAGCAAAGGAAATCATCAACAAGAGCAAAGGACAACCCTCAGAATGGGAGAAAATATTTGCAAATGAAGCAACTGACAAAGGATTTATCTCCAAAATTTACAAGCAACTTATGCAGCTCAATAACAAAAAAACAAACAACCCAGTCCAAAAATGGGCAGATGACCTAAGTAGACATTTCTCCAAATAAGATATACAGACTTCCAACAAAGACATGAAAGAATGCTCAACATCATTAATCATTAGAGAAATGCAAATCAAAACTACAATGAGATTTCATCTCACACCAATCAGAATGGCCATTGTCAAAAAATCTAGAAACAATAAATTCTGGAGAGGGTGTGGAGCAAAGGGAACACTGTTGCACTGCTGGTGGGAATGTGAATTGGTACAGCCACTATGGAGAACAGTATGGAGGTTCCTTAGTAAACTACAAATAGGGCCTTCCCTGGTGGCACAGTGGTTGAGAGTCTGCCTGCCGATGCAGGGACACGGGTTTGTGCCCCGGTCCGGGAAGATCCCACATGCTGCGGAGCTGCTTGCCCGTGAGCCATGGCTGCTGAGCCTGCATGTCCGGAGCCTGTGCTCTGCGATGGGAGAGGCCACAACATTGAGAGGCCTGCGTACCGCAAAAACAAAAACAACAACAACAAAAGAAAAACTACAAATAGAACTACCCAATGACCCAGCAATCCCACTACTGGGTATATACCCTGAGAAAACCATAATTCAAAAAGAGTCATGTACCATAATGTTCATGGCAGCTCTATTTACAATAGCCAGGATATGGAAACAACCTAAGTGTCCATCATCGGATGAATGGATAAAGAAGATGTGGCACATATATACAATGGAATATTACTCCGCCATAAAAAGAAACGAAATTGAGCTATTTGTAATGAGGTGGATGGACCTAGAGTGTGTCATACAGAGTGAAGTAAGTCAGAAAGAGAAAGACAAATACCATATGCTAACACGTATATATGGAATTTAAGGAAAAAAATGTCATGAAGAACCTAGGGGTAAGACAGGAATAAAGACACAGACCTACTAGAGAATGGACTTGAGGATATGGGAAGGGGGAAGGGTAAGCTGGGACAAAGTGAGAGAGTGGCATGGACACATATACACTTCCAAACGTAAAATAGATAGCTAGTGGGAAGCAGCCGCATAGCACAGGGAGATCAGCTCTGTGCTTTGTGACCACCTAGAGGGGTGGGATAGGGAGGGTGGGAGGGAGGGAGATGCAAGAGGGAAGAGATATGGGAACATATGTATATGTATAACTGATTCATTTTGTTATAAAGCAGAAAGTAACGCACCATTGTAAAGCAATTATACTCCAATAAAGTTGTAAAAAAAAAAAACCAAAAAAAAACTTGACTTACCAGTGATGATATTGACCTTGATTCCCTGGCCAGGACCTGTTTGCCAGTTTTCTCCACTGTAACCTGATACACCTTCCTGGCCCCTTCCATATTATACTTTCTGTAAGCAACTTACTAAGTGCATCTCACATTTTAGTGGGGAAGAGAAGAGTATCTACCTAAATTAATCTGGAATTCTTCATAGGAGATTTGTCTCATCTCCTCCACTTATCTATTGCTCACTTATTTATATAATTATGGCCTCACAGATATTTTATAGTTTTTGTATGGCTCATGCATTGTAGAAAAACAAATGGGCTGGATTTGGCCTGACCCCAAGTCTAGGAGACTCCTCAGGAAGGACTCATGTGAATAATATTCTCTGAGTTATTTTATGTTCATACAAATGTGTGGCCTTTATATATAACGGTTGCATTGCTTGGAAACAAAATCCTTTTTTCCATTTCTTCAAAAAAACAAAGGGGGGCTGTTGGAATTGCATTGAATCTTTAAATAGCTTAGAAAATAGCTTGACATTTTAACAAGCTACTCATGTATCATTTATCTTCTGGCATGGTGTTGCTTTTGAAAAGTCTGATGTCAGTCTGATTTTACTTCCCTTTTAAATGACTTGGTCTTTTTGTCTGATTCTCCAAAGAGGCTTTACTTTTTCCTTTAAAGTCCAATCATTTTACTAGAATATGTGTCATTGTTGGCCAGTCTGGGTCGATTTTCCCATGTATTGATAAATGGAGTGAACTTTTAGTATATACTTTTAAGTCTTCTTCTACTGAACAATTTTTTTGGTATTACAGTTTATAATTTGTTTTTTCCATTATTTTGGCTTTCTTTTTTGGATATTACTATTATACTTATGTTGAATCTTCTTTGACTGTCTTCTGTATCTATCACTTTTCTCAAATCTTTTTAATCTTTGTAAATTTGTTTTCCTCCTTCCCACCTTTGTTTCTCTTGGATTTATTTGCTCTTGTGCTCCATCTAGTTTAATTTTCAGTTTCTCAAAGCTTTCCTTATTTCTAATTTTCTTGAGTTCATCTGCTTTCCTTTCAGAACTTCTTTTTATCCAATCATGTCATTTCTGAGTTTTTCATATTCTAATTTTTTGCTATTCTATCATAGCTTCTATAATTTTTAAAGCTCATTTAAATATTAGGTAAGTATTTGCAAGCATATTTTTCTGGCATCCTTTCTTTATTCATAGAGATGTTATTCTGCACCTAATCCATTAATCTTTTTTATTCTTTTAATAATTTTATATGGGATTGTTGCTCATTCTATGTGAGATGGGGCAGAACTGCTTCCCTACCTTCATGGTTTCAGGGCTTCTCTCTCTGTGGTTTTTGAAAAGTGATGAAAAAAAAAAAACAAAACAACAACTCATACTTTCTGTTCCTCTCCCAACTTTTAAAAAGATCTTCTCTTTCCTTTGTCCTCAATTTCTCCCTCCTTGTCAAATTGAATTCTACTTCCAGCAGCATCTCCTTAGTAGGAGTCACAAAGATATTTATGTTAAGAAGTACAGAACAGGTTTTTGTTCTTCTAAATGAACTATTTTAGAAATTTTTCAATTACTGATATATATAAATATCAATAAATATAATACAACTAAGCAAAACTTCTTTGAGGAACTTAATGATTCTTAGGAGAGCAAAGGGGTCCTGAGATAAACCAGTCAGAATTGCTGCAGAGGAGCCAGTGTTTGTTGTGTGCATTTGTGTATGCAGAATCCACTGTCACATGCGTGTATGTGTGTATCAGTGACTCTACAGCTTTACTTTGTCACATAGTGTCTCAGTTGCTGAGAATGGAATGCTGAAGTCCCAACCCTAATTGTGGCTTTGTCTATTTCTCCTTTCAGCTCTATCAGGTTTTGCTTCATGTAACTGGACGCTCTGATGGTTGGTGTGTACGTATTCAGGATTGTGTGTCCCTGGTGGGTTGATCCTTTTATCACTGTGTAATGTTTCTGTAATTTTCTTTGCTCCAAAGTCTACTTTATCAGATACTAATACAACCATTCTGTTTTTTAAAAAATAGTGTATGCTATAACCTATCTATAACATTGTATTTTAATGTTTCTGGCAGACAGGATTTATTAATCATTTTTTATCCACTTGGCCAACCTGTCTTTTAATTGGTGCATTTAGACTATCTGAATTTAGGTAATTGTTAGAACTTAAGTCAGTCATTTTATTATTTGTTTGCTTGCTTTGTGTTCCTCACTCTTGTTTCTTTTCTTTCCTGTTGTAGTTATTTGAACATTAAAAAAAAGTCCATCTTGATTATAGTTTGTGAGAGTATCACTTTGCATAGTTTTCCTAGTGCTTACTGTAGGTATGACATATGTAACTTGGCACAGTCTACTGGCACGGATATTTTACTACTTTGAATGAAGTGGAGAAATATTACTTCCATTATGCCCCTATACACTCCACTCTCTTGTTTTTAAATATAATTGCCCTAGCTATTTTTTCTATATACACAGACATCAGGGCTCTCCCCTCCTTTCCTCTACCCCCTTCCCTTTCTTTTACCCTCATTTATTGAATCCCTTTTATGTGCCCAGTGTTAGATTAGGAGTAGTTCTATGGATGAAAAGAATATCAACAAATCCAGCATCCTATGTTTAAGTCCTGTGAGAGACAGAGATGCATGTGAACACACACATGAGAGAAGAGGAAACACAAATGTCCCCAAACATGCAATAACACATTGGAACTCTATCTCCATCAACTAGATCTGGCAAAAATCAAGCATTCATCAGACAGTACTAAGTGTTGACAAGGATGCAGAGCAATGGGAGCTCTCATTCATGGCCGCTGGGAGTGTAAACAGGTACAAACATTTTTAGAAATGCTTGTCATTGCATAGGAAACTGGACGTGTGCATACCTTAAAGCCCATAAATTCCACTCTGAGCTACACAGGCTAGAGAAACTTGCGTGTGTGCACTCATGTGTTTATATTAACGTACAAATATAAACCACCAAGTGTCTATCACAAGTCAAAGGGATAAATGGTGATATATCCACACAATGAAATACCACTCAGCAGATAACACACAGATCACACATCAAAATGCAGAAATATGAGCATGTTGAGCAAAAAAAAGCAAGTCACAGGAAAATGCATACTGCATTCTTCAGTTTACATGAAGTTTTTAACCAAGCAATGTGTTATTTGAAGTAAAACTATAAACACACACAAGGTACACTGTAAGCACTGAGGAGGAGCAGAGATTTTGCTTTCTCCTGTGTCAGTCAGCTCAGGCTGCTGTAACAAAATACTACAGATGGGTGGATTAAACAACAGACATTTATTTTCCCACAATTCTGGAGGCTGGGAGTCCAAGATGAAAGTATCAGCAGCGTGGGTTCCCCAGTGACCTCTCCTTGGCTTGAAGATGGCCATATACTCTGTGTCCTCATATCTTCCCTTTGTGCATGTCTGTGTCCTGATCTTTTCTTCTAAGGACAGCAGTCAGATTGGATTAGGGCCCACACATATGGGAGTCCTTTTAACTTAATCACCCCTTAAAAGGCCCTATCTCCAAACACAGTCACATTCTGAGGTACTGGGGATTAGGACTTCAACATATGAATTTTAGGACATAATTCAGCCTATAACACCTCCCCACCTCCTTGGTCGTCAGGTAGTTGAATTTTACACTTAACAAAGAGTTAATTAGAACATATTCTGTTTGAAGGGATCAGAGCTGAGTTTTGAAGCACATCCAGAATTAACTGAATAACAAGTGTTGAGAATTAGTCTTCCAGCATTGTATAGAAAGAGTGCAAGTGTGGACTGAAGGGGGTAGCAAGGTGGCATACAATGCAGAACTCAGGGTGCTGATGGAAGGAGAAGATAGCATGGACAAGTGACGTGGCAGATATAGACTTGGCTCCTGATGGCGGGATGAATGATGGAATGATTCCTGGGTGTCCCCAGAATCAGCAGAGTGCAAGCACAGAGTAGCACAAATCAACTGCTGAAAGAATAGGAGTTTCATATTAGTCTCTTCCAATTGTACTGGAACTCTAATGTGAGCATACAAGATATTCTTAGAAAATAATTGATCATCTAAACTTTGCTAAAATAATTCAGAAAATGTCACCTACCAGTCCCAGGTACATTAAATTTAGTATTTGGCCCATATTTGATAATTCTTGACTTGCAGAAATGGCCATTCAATATGGTTCAACCTGATTCAACGTCTGAGTAGTCTTGTTTTATTTTTAAGAGGAGAAAGAAAATGATAAAGCAATTCACTAAATCAAAACCAAGGAATATTTGAAGACTGTAATCAAATGGTCATGTAAGTAGGAAAGTATTCTAAAAACATAACTTCTCTCCCAAAGAGGCAATTTTAAAACATGTTTTCATTTGCTTCCCAGAGGCAATCTTAAAACTTTTCATTCTTAAAACATCTTTTCATCAAAAAAGCCAGGAGGCAAGAGCATAACAGCCTTCTATTGTGATATAAATTGCAGTGGATGTATGAAACTTATTTTGAGTGCAAAAGGTTTTATGATATTAAAGTCTTATTGGGACATTATTTTTAGTGACTGGATATTTTAATTGATGGCTTAGAACGAAGGTTTGCCACAGCTCCACTATTGAATGGCTCCATTGTGATTACTTATAAATCAGTTTTATTGTCAGCGTTGGGCTAATCAGAGATCAGCTCATGCTTAAAAGCATAACTAAAAAATAATGCACCACTGTGTAACAGGATTTGTTGAATTTTTCTCCTGCCATTTTATCTGTAAATAATTTTCAACACCTAACAATGAAAAGGGCTCCTTTGGTAAGGTGCTAATCTTGGGCCACATTCATAAAAATAAAAAGCACCAAAGGGAATGTGGTTCTTGGTTCACTTGCATTGAAAATATATCAATGCTTATTAATTTTGAACAACAAAGATCCTATGAGTAAGCTATCACTTTTAAACAATCACCCAAATTATTTGGGGGCCTTCAGATATCAAGAACTTGGGGCATGCACTGTTTACAACATAGCATCTCTGGAAATTTTTTTAGACTTCTAGAGAACAGCCAGAAATAGCACTCAAGCATATGAATAAGTGTCCTCCACTTTAGAGAAAATAGAGATACTTTCTCTTTATTGAAGTATGATATATGGCTATTTTCATGGAATCCAGAGTGATGAAAGCACATACTCTTTCTCAGATGGAAATGGGAAGCTGGCTGAAGCTATGAGAAAGTAGATCAGCATAGCATTTCTGAGTTATGCAAATAGATGAAGCAATCTCTAAAACAGCAGCACTTCATCTCAAAGAGCATCAGCAAATTCTCTGAAATAGGAAAAAACTAAAAAGTGTGATATGCTAGAGATTTTATATATATATATATATATATATATATATATATATACACACACACATACACACACGTGTGTGTGTGCATATATATATAAAACAGTAACAGAGTGAGCTCACTCTTTTTCAGAGGACAAAAAATGTGGGATATTTTTGCTGCAGTTATGGATAATGTGATGTTTTATAATGCCATCGTGGAGTCAAGTGGTGAAAGGGCCTCAAGAGGGAGGTGAGCATGGTTCAAAGTCAGTCAGAGGGGAATTCTTTCATCAGCCAAGTGTGAAAAATACTTCTCTCTTGGTCTTGTAAGAGAAGTAAGCAAGACAAGCATGTGCTCAGCCATAGTAGTTAAGTTCTGAATGTGTGCGCTTTTGGCCCTTTCCACTCTGCTGACCTAAATTTTGCAGCCCTGTAACTTCTTCCAGTAGGTAGATTTCTATCCTCCGGGCTACAAAGAACTCCCCACCATTTCAAAGACAGGAAGGCAGGAATCTTGCTGACCTTGAGATTTTCCTCACACATTCCTCTTAGAACCCTCCATCCCTTTGTCATTCTGAACCGACAGGGTGGGGACTGACTAGAGCCTGGCTAGCTGACTATTCAGCCTGCAACTCAGGCTGCCCATCAGGATACTCTAATCACAAAGCCACATCTTTATCATCGGGACCTCAGAAGCACCAAGCTAAAGAACTACAAGACGAAGGTTATGGGTTTTTTTTTTTCCCCCACTTTTATTCAAATTAATACAAAATCTGTATACAGTCTAATTAATTTCTCCCACCATCTCTCTTTTTCAGGCTGGTGCACTTAGATTTTAGACATGCACTGCTGCGGTCACATCATGGCTGTGCAGGATCTATCCTCTAATTTGAAACGACCATTTCAGACACACAAGCCAAAAGCCACTTGTCAAATAAGCCATGGGTGATGCCTGCCCACGTGAGACTGACTGAGATGAGGATAAACATCTTTTTAGGTAAAAAACATATTTTTATAATGTACCTTTGGATAAACGTAACTGTTTTCTCCCCTTCTTTCCCAGATCAGGCACTTGAAAATAAGAAATTTCAGGAATGGGCAATCCAGTTCATTAAAATTCACTGGATTTGATTTCCTAAAAAATTCAAACAGCGTGGCATTTGGCATTTGCCACTAGAGTTAGTAAGACCGATAATGACTAAAATATTTTTGATGTGCTAGAGCTTGATTCAGAAATGCACAAGTTGGAGAAATTTCACTTGTTGTAAATTAGCCTTATTTCCCCTGAAATTCTGTCTTTAAGATTAAGTAGTAGCTTTAGTTAGAAACTGGTTTAATATCACTTTTATTGGGAAGAACTACTATCTGTTCTGTGGCTTGGCCTCTCGTGCCCCACATATTCATTTAAATAATATTTAATGGCTTCAATTGCTGATAGTTTTGTTTATAAGGAACTAAAATATTTTGAGCAATTACTTCCTCTTATCCAAATGAATGCAACCTACGTTGAGTCAAATTCAGTTTAAAAGTCTTAATTCTCATAGAAGTAAAGCAGCCAAAGATAGGGCCCTGAGGCATCTGGGTTTATGGAACGATAGACTCAGGAGGTGTGGGCTGGTGCTCGAGCTATCACAGCTATCACAACATCGGCAAGAACAGAACTGCCTCTGGGGAGAGGCTATGGCTGGGGTGCCCGCCCCTGTAAGACAGTTCTTTCTGCTGGAGTCCTGCAGCTTCCCATACTGCCTGTCACTGATCTCACTTTCTCTGTAAAGATGCTGTTCAGCTTAGCAACAGCCCAGGGGAGTGGGAATAAGGTTTGATGTGTTGAGAACTGCTCCTTCCGCCTGTGACAGCAGAGGTCAGTGAGGTTGTCTGGAAGCCTGACAAAGAGCAAGTCTATTTCCTACAGTAATAAGTCCCAAACACTGCACTGTCAATCCTTTAACGTAAAACTAAATCACTCTGAAAAATAATACATTTGAGATCCTTTGCCACACTTATAAAAAGAAAAAACAGATTCAAACAAATATTAAAAAATCCTTTAAAAATGTTGAGTCAATTGCCTTCTTATTAACAAATATAAAACCGTTTAAGACACTTGGTGACTTCCTTAGGTCGTGTATTGGGGAATAGACACACAGTGAAGTTTTACTACTAAAATTATCTATTTGGTAAAAACTCTAGGAAGAGTTCCATCAATAAGATAATTGTTTTGGAAAGAAGAGTTAAAACTTTTTCCAAAATGTCAAAAAGAATAAGGATGTAAACACCACATTCTTAAAATATTAATACAACAATATTAATCCAGTTAAATAAATAAAAGAAGTGGCACCAACTTTATGGCAATTTTTCAACACAAAAATGTAACTCAAGGATATTTTAAAATAAATAATTGCTCCAAACAGGAACAAGCATTCTTAGCACAAACCAAGAGCATCTGAAATAAAGTGCTATGAGACGAAGCAGTTCCACATTTCAGCTTGTTCATCTATGAGCAGAAATGCCATCTAGAGCTTCAGGTCTGAAATATTCACGAGGGGAAAGTCAGCTTCACTAAATAGCAGGCTTAGGGCCGTCTTTTGCCATTTTTCTTTTTTCTTCCAGTGTGTGCTTAAATATTTTCTTCAGGGTGTTGTAAACTATTGGTCCATTTTCAGAATCAAAATTAACCTGGTAACAAAGAAAATTCATATTCAGGATACTATAACAAGGATTTTAACCAGTCTTTATTTTGGGAGAAAAGGGGGTGGAGAAAAAAACAAAGACTTATAAACCAAATTATATACAATTAAAATGCACACACAATGCATTTCACACACTAGTTTTAATTAAAATACTATATTAGAACTGCCAATCATGTCAATACCAAATTTATGAATGAAAACTAAAAAAATTAAATCTAGTGCCTGGATATGTACAGTACTCATGAAGCAAGTCAACAGTGAGTGTGATGGGGGTTTTGAATGCAGAGACTAATCATGGATGGTATAAGGGAAAGGTCTCCTTATTAAAACAATGCACACCAGCTTAACTGTTGGACTGAGGTGACCTGAGGGGGAAGCCTAGCTTTCCACCTGTCAGCAATTATAGCCTCAGGTCATACCTAATCTTTCTGTAAAATGAAGACCACAAGATCCATCTCCTTAGGATTTCTCTGAGTACTAAATATGAGGCTCTAACACAAGCTTGGCACATGTAAATACCTCCATAAAGTTAATTTCCTTTCCCACTGGGGGGAAGGCACCACATATACATATTTGGATTGTTTACCCAAGTTCACCGTATTGCAGGGTTAGGAGTGATGTTAGGACAGAGAACCAGAGCAATCACCACACCTCCACCCCACTCCCATCGCCAAAGCAATGTGTGACTCCTTAGGAAAGGATCAGGATCACTTGGCCAGTGATCCCTTCCCTCCTGGAGAGAGAGAGTGAAGGCTGTTCCCTTATGAAGGGCTGGGAAGAGTCTGAGATTTCACCCTGATAACACACCTTATAGATGCTAGCAGAAGACATGAGATTGCTGGGTCAGAGACAAACAACTTTATGACTGAAGGCAGCACACGCTCCATAAGCACATGGGTTCCCTTGCCCTCCAACCCCCCTGGGGATGATGCAGAGGGACACAGGTGGAGTCTGCATCACAGCTGAGGAACTCCATGCTTAGGCAATCCCCCATGTTTGATGAGGGAGCTGTGGCAAGACTGCTAAGCTTTGGCCTGAAGGAAACATGATCTTTGTTACATAGGAAGCAGATGCTACACAGATTTCCTTGAAGAGCTAGCCTGGAATAGAAGCTATCAGGGCCTTTGCTCCTAAGATTGTGCACAAGGGGAGAGACCCAAGAACAGTATTCTAATATTTTTACAGACAGATTTGGAACAACTGGTATATTTAACTTTTCATTAGTATCCCCCTAAAAGGTCAACAGAAGTTGTAAAGAATTCCTACCACTTTCAGAGAGACCAGTATTCAGGATTTTTTTCCAGTTAAATTCAGAAATTTAACTTTATCTTAATCATTATTTTGTCTGTCCTATCTGCAAAAACTTATTAACAACAGTTTGAACTGTATACTTTGTTAAACACCAAATCACAACCATCCCCACACAGCAGTGGCCTCTGGGTCTATGAAAACATAAACAGAGACGTAAAGGATCACATGACTTTGGTTTTGAGGCACTGACTCTGGAAACAGTCATGAAGAGACTGAGAGGATGCAAAGTGGTTACTGCTGTAAAGCATCAGATGAGGAACAAAGAAACCTGCCAGAAGGACATCACTTTGGAAAGAGTGGATGGGGAAAGAGATTGGTGAATGAGTACAAATAATAAGTGCTATTATCATTAATGTTTGCCACAGATGCTGTCATCGAAAAACTGGGTTCTTTGTTTAATGACATTTTTGTATCACATACGAGAGATACCAAACAAATTGGTTTAAGAGGTATGGGGAACATTTTCTTTCTTTCAATATTCATTTGGCTGCACAAGGTCTTAGTTGTGGCATGCGGGGTCTTTTGTTGTGGCAAGCGGGCTTCTCTCTAGTTGTGGTGCACGGGCCCCAGAGTGTGAGGGGTCAGTAGTTGTGGTGCGTGGGCTTGGTTGCCCCGTGGCATGTGGGATCTTAGTTCCCTGACCAGGGATCGAACCTGCGTCCCCTGCATTGGAAGGTAGATTCTTAACCACTGGACCACCAGGGAAGTCCCAAGGGACCCTTTTCTCTTGGTATGAAATCTGGCGTGTTTTTTCAGCCAGGAAAGACTGCTGCAGGCCAAAAGGATGTGCATGGAAAGGAAACATTATTTTACTTTTTGCTTAGGATTTGCCAACCAGACACGGTACCGAACTGCTAACGTTGGATGTTAAATTCTCAGTAGACAGTTTCTTGTTCAGACCCAAGGTAGAACTGGCTCAACAAGAAAAGATTCTCTGAGTTCTACTAGGAACATGATTTAAAAATATTTTCTCAACACTCAATTGTTTCTCTCTACACAAAACTTCTTTGTTCCAAAGTTTTCCTTCAAAAAGCCCACAGTTCAGCCTTTTATATCATTGTTAGGAAACTGATATTTTGCAGCCAAAAGTTTGCAACTATTTTCGAGAAATGTCAAACACATTTCCATTAAAGGGAAACATGGCCAAAAGGTTTATTTTAGAGAAGCCTGGTGACCCTCGGATTCTGATTTACAAAGATGATACTGAGTGTGGTCTGTAGGGGGAAAGAGAAGTGCCACCCACCTTAGTGAAGGCTTTAATGGCACGTGCAAGAACGGCTTCCTCCACGTGGGCAGGAATCATCTGCAGGCTCACTATGCAATGCAACACGCAAAGAATAGTCTGTTGCTGCCCCTGTTTTTGCAGAAATCAAAATCAAACAAGTTAGGGGTGGGATGGGGAGGGTGGGAGGGAGACGCAAGGGAGGGGATATATGTATACATATAGCTGATTCACTTTGTTACACAGCAGAAACTAACACAACATTGTAAAGCAATTATACTCCAATAAAGATGTTAGAAAAAAAATGCCTCAAGAAATAAACTTAAAACAACTGCTAAGCCAAGAACTGGTTTGTGACCAAGTAATCATTACCTCAAATACTAAACTATCTACCAAGGGCTCTACCAGTGTTTAGGGTTATGTGTTAACTTGAAAAGCTTTCAGTAGATAATATCAAAGCTGGTTAGTTATTACACAAAGTAGAGTTGAATCTGAAGATAAGTGCAATTTAAAATCAAATGCCTTCCATGCAGTGAACTGAGGACGATCCATTCTTGTTGTTTCTAGACATAATCGTTTCAGTATGGCCAGTAGATGCTGACACGTCACAGCAATACGTGGACTAGATGGCTGGGTACTCAGTGCTCAGTACCTTCATCATGTCTTGCCAGTGGCAGACAATACTGAGTGGGGAGGGGCAGAAGAAGAAAGACAGCCACAGCCCTCCAGGAGCATGCCATAACATAAGGGGGAAGGTCCCTGAAGAATGTGTCCCCAACTTGACTCCTGTGGGTTGCTTTCTTTGGAGAAACAAAGGAGAAACTCCATCACTGGAGCAATTCGCATTCAATACACGTTGCCCCCTGAGAGCCACTAATTTCACTTCTGGAAATCTACTCTAAGGACATGATCTGAAATGCAGAAAAACCTGCAAGCACAAATTATCATTACAGTGATGCCTATAAAAGTAAAAAACTCTAAATAAGGTAAATGCCCTGCATGTGAGGGTTGGAGTGAATGATGAGGAAACAGCACAATGTGACAGAAAGTACATGACCTTTGTGCCGGAGTTTGTATCCTGCTCTGACACATGCTGCACACTGTGGGCAGACTGCTTCACATTCCCTTTTATGAAAAGTGGGGCCTCTACCTCTCTGAGTTATGGAGATGAACAAATATATATAAATTATGACCTAGCGAGGGCCTGGCCCATTGCCACCCAATGAAAGTTAACTGCCTTCCTTATCCACCCTCCTGTTTCATCTCTAAAATTTAAATGCTCAGAAAATAGCCTAAGAAAGGGACTGCAGATACAGGAATAACCTTATCTTTAAAGACATGCATCACACAACTGTGAGCAAGTGCCTGTCTGTATCTCTGTGTGTCTATATGAAGTAGTAATAGTAGTAGTAGAAGATTTGGAAGCAATGAGGTGTTTACACCACAGCGTAGTAGGTTACTCAAGGCTGATTATAACATTGTTTCCTAAAACAAAACAAAGCCTATTTATAAATGAAAATTTAATATCTCTTCAGGGTTAAAAATATTAAATTGTATAAAAGAATCTACAATGAAAAGTCTCTCTTGCTTCCTAGATCCACTGTCTCCTACTACTATTCTCTAAAGCAGGGGTCCCCAACCCCCGGGCCACGGACTGGTAACAGTCCATGGCCTGTTAGGAACCAGGCCGTACGGCAGGAGGTGAGCAGCGGACGAGTGAGCAAAGCTTCATCTGTATTTACAGCTGCTCACCATCACTCGCATTACTGCCTGAGCTCTGCCTCCTGTCAGCATTATGGTGAGTTGTGTAATTATTTCATTATATATTACAATATAAAAATAATAGAAATAAAGTGCACAATAAATGTAACGTGCTTGAATTATCCTGAAACCATCCTCCCCCCAACCCACTCCATGGAAAAACTGTCGTCCATGAAACCTCTCCCTACTGCCAATAAGGTTGGGGACTGCTGTTTTAAAGGCAACCACCATTACCAGTTTCTTATTTTTCCCTCTATATTTTATACATACACAAATTATATACATAAATGTATATATGTGACACACACCCTTTTTAAAGAAATACAAATGAATGCATATTCCAACCTACCTCAGTTATTCACATTATATGTTCACAGTAAATAAGTAGAAACAAATACTTGAAAATGAAAAAGTGGTTAGTTATAACATACCCCCATGTTAGAGCATTACCTACCCATTAAAGTTAACATTAATGAAAAACTTAAACATGGAAAAATACCTATGTTACAATTTTGAGCAAAAATGAAGTATAAAGTTGTATGTGAAATAATTTTTACCAAGTTAACATATGCATCAGTAAGATTGAAAGAAAAGACTTGAAAATGTTTAAAGTAGTTCTCCTGGGGTTATGGGTATTTTCCCTTTTTATTTTTTGTATCTTCTAAATGTTTATACTGGGAATGCATTTCTTCTCTTACCTTGGAAAAATTTAAATTAGACCCCGATAAGGGATTCTGTGTGAATTCTCTTTTTTTTTTTTTTTTTGTGGTACGCGGGCCCCTCACTGTTGTGGCCTCTCCCATTGCGGAGCACAGGCTCCGGACGCGCAGGCTCAGCGGCCATGGCTCACGGGCCCAGCCGCTCCGCGGCATGTGGGATCTTCCCGGACCGGGGCACGAACCCGTGTCCCCTGCATCGGCAGGCGGACTCTCAACCACTGCGCCACCAGGGAAGCCCTTCTCTTTTTTATAATGTTTTTTTTTTCAGTCTGTAAAACTTGTATTGAGGGCCTTAGTTAACTTCATCAACTGTTCAACAGCTACTTTACCTTCTCTAATAAAAACAGTGCTTCTGCGGCATCCGCAGATCTGTCAACCAACATGTCCACGTCCTCTTTGGTTATCACAGGCTCCTTCAGCTGCTCCACCCAAGACCACATCAAACTGCACAGGATGAAAGGATCCCTTTCGCCACATATTCTTTCCCAAGCTCCATCTCGGGAATTTAGTTCTTTCTAAAAAGGAAGGAAGAAAGAAAGAGAAAAAGAAAGGAGAGAGGAGAGGAGAGGACAGACAGGAAAGGAGGGAGAGGAAGAGAAAGAGAGACACAAAGTGAGGGAGAGAAGAGGAGAGGGAGGCAGGCACGGTTTGACATCTGATGATCCTTACTTAGGCTGTCCAGGAGAGTACACTCTTAGGCTCTGGGGTGTGGAATGGGACCCCTCCCAGTGACCCCACTTCCAGCCAGTACCTTGGGCTAAGACATGCAATTTCTCTAAGCCTCAGTTTCCCTTTGTAAAGTTCATCTCCACCCCACAGGTAGACTGACTAACTGAGAGGGCTGTTAAAGCTCTTGGTACAAAGAAAGGCTTAGCTAACCTGAGTTCTCCACTTTGTTTAGAGACCACAGAAACAGTTCAAGAAGAGGGAACCTTCCTTTTCAGGCTCCTTGGAACAAAACAAATATTTACTGCAAGGAAGTAGAATGGTAGATGAAAAAGTGTAAATGAAAAAGTGTAAAAGTGCCAGAAAGTCAGTAAATGTGGTATATGTATTTCTTTCAAATTCCTTTTTAGAATCCTATCTAGAATTTAACAAACAAGCCCTGTATTCTGAAATTTGATAGGGTAAAATAACTAGGAAGTCTTGCCAATACTCCAAATGTCTGGAGATAATTTAAGATTTTAAAACTTTACCTCACAGAGATCAGGGGAAAAGTGAGATAAGAATTTTAATTTCTGACAGGGTTCAGATTTGTTTTTAATAAATAAAATATGTGTTTGCAATAGTAATAAGCAGAATAACTGCCGCCATCCATTCATTCACCCATCCAATATTCATAGAATACTTATAGTATGACAAGAACGATGATACAAGACTTATCTCTGATTCTTACAGCAACCCAGCAAGGAGGTCTCCTTTACAGATAAATGTACTGGGGGGCTCAGGAAAGATGAAGTAACTTGCCCAGGAGCCCAAAGTGTGAGAGCGCATTCCCAACCCAGATCTGCTCTATCCCAGTCTGTGATGTTTTTCTCATGCTACCAGGGTCCTCCAGCAACTGGGTTTCTCTTTATTATGTCATAAATAAGCCAAAACTTTTAGTTGTGGATAGTCCTTCATATCCCATAGATCATGTACATAGCAGAGTAGCTTTTACTCAATTTTTATGTTGGGCAGAAACAACATGACTCAAAGACCCTCTTAGTAGAACCATCACATCATTGTTGTTTTCTGAAATCTTCCCACTGGGTTAGGAAAAACATCAGGGATGATGGAAAGTATTAAACACATGAGATGTATCCTGGCCCTGCTGCCTTTGGACCACATCGCCTCAAGCACATCACTTGACCTCTGTGACCCTTAGTTTCCTGACCTGTGATACTTAATTCATAAGGACTGAAAGATTAACAAAGAATCTGTAAAAAACATCATCTGTCTCACAGGATTTCTGTGAAAATCACATGAAATAATAGATGTGAAAGGGCCTAATAAGGGCACAGGCAGCATTATGCTATTCAAATCATGTTCATTTTACTTTTTCCAGAATTCAACTGATTTGTTTTATTACTGAAAGACCCACAATAAAATCTAGAAAGGAAAAAAAAGGCAAACCTATCCAAATGATAGGGTAGTATCTACCTCTAGGAAATGCTTTCGTTTATATTATGTGTTCAAACAGTCTGGCCCATGTGGGGCTGACCCACGAGCGGGTGGTGAGCTCTCAAGCCTGAACCCAGAGGTCCTGCCACTAGCTACTGTGGCTCACAGCGACACAGAGGAGACCTGCCCACTGAGTGGAAGGCTTGTTCAGTTTGGAGTAGGAAATAAAGAAAATACTTCATGTTGGAAGAAAGCAATACATTTAACTGTTCATTAAACAAAACACTATAATTCTGATGGAGAAATCGTGTGTGGAAGCGCTCTCCTCCTGTCACACAGTTGCAAGTGAGGGTGAGGCTCCACGCCTACCCTTCCCGCCTCTGCATCTGGAAGGTCTGGCCTCCTGAAAAGTGTACACACCTTGTTTGATTAATGGTAGGATATGGAAAAGTAGCTACACAAATAATTCATGGTAGGTTATGGGCTAACAAGCCAAAATTTCACTGAGCCAGGCCTCCCCAGGTCAGCCCCACATTTGGGCAGTTTACTTGTTTCTGATAACTAGGTTTATAAGGCCTGCCTTTTCTCTAGACCAGCTGCTTATTTTGGGCAGAGAGCAAGGCTAATTTAAGACTGTCTTCCTAGTGAAAGTACAACACAAGAAGGCATTAAAATTTCACATTCTAATTTAAGTAAAGGCTAAGAAATAGACCCCAAGAACCCAATCTCAGATAAAACCAGTGGCACAAAGGTACGCTGTGGCCATTCCCATTTGCCTTCCGGAATCCAACACCTGACTTATTGGGGTGGACTGGGAAGTCTGCAGGAGGGAATGCTGAGCAGACAGCATCCATCACTCATCCTTCTGGCTTTACTTGATAGTTGGGTTAATGAGCTTTGGAAAAGAATTGTCTCTATTTCATTTATATCTCTGTCACTGGTTCTCAGAGAGTGGTTCCTTGCTAGGTCTCAGGTTAGAGATACTTCGGGTCAGTTCCTACAACTAACTGTCTGCTGTGGTCTGTTCATCTGTCCATCAGTCCTGCAAGCCCAGTGAGAAAGAAGGAAACTATCGACATCAATCAATATCATTGCCTTGCTCAGTCAAGCACACTGCTGAGTGCTAAGCACTAAGGGCTTTCCTTCACAGAGACTGAAATGAACCTACAAAACAGCCCCGTGTCTGCTGTTTCTATGACAGCAAGCTGGTATCATAGCTGAGTAACTTGAAGTTCAAAAGTTACGTATTATACAAACATGTCTTCAAATTCCTGTAACAAATGAATTTGGGAAAATATATTGTTTTTGCTCTTACACAAATATTTCCCACTCATATATAATTAAATGAAATACAAGTACCTGCCACATTTCTACCTTCTTTTTCACTTCCTCCTTTTCTGCAATCTCATTTAAATTTGCCAGGGCTTTGGCTGCCAGTATTCTCCTTGCTTCAACACTCAAGTCAGAATGTAAAGCCGTGTATGGAGCAACTTCAGACAGGTATTTGCTATCCTGGGTTTCAGGTCCAACCAAGAACTGTGCTTTGGGACTGGACGCACAGTCCACGGGGTGGTGGCAAGTCTCACTGTCCTCCGTAACGGAGCTTGGGCTACAACCACCACGAGTTTCACACTCACAGTGGGACATTTGCTGGTGAGAACAGTTTAGTTCCTTAGGGATATTTGCAAAATTTGGTGTAACTTGTTCCCCAGGGTTGTATGAACCTGAAATACCGGAAGAGAAGGTTCTACTTCGCTGTACTTCCTTTGGAATGTTCGTCCTATGGAAAATTGATGACCTGTCATCTTTGAGTCCTTCCAGGCCTCCCAATTTAGCGTGATTCCAGAAAGAAAATGTACTGCGGACCAGCGTTTCCTTATTTAAATCTAGCTGTGGAGACTGTGGGGAGTAACAATGGCTTATGTGCTTCTGCTGCCTGGGGTTATGGCAAAGCAAGGCCTGGGCAGGCACTGTCCACGGAGTCCTCCCTTGCTCCAGAAATGACTCGGCTCTCTTTAAGTCCGAGTCACTGTAGCTGAGCTGCCTTTTCAGACGAGTCAGGGGCTGAAGGCACTCAACATTCCGCCTCTTCCAAAGAGGGTCAAACTCTTGCTCACTGGAAAGAATCACATCCTGATTCTCAAAATCTGCCACCACTGCACTGGGGGTGAAAGAGTCCGATGCATCACTGTCATGTCTCAGTAACTCTTTATCCAGCTGCATTGTGACCATCTCAGAAACAGTCTTTTCAATTTCAGCAGAGAGGCCAGGTACTTCTGCCACTTCTTCCGTCACTACTGGCCTGTTCTCAGCTAAGTCCAGCAACAATTTGCACACGAGATGGATAATTTTGGGTACATGTTTCAGAAGTCGTGCCTCATAGCCATGAAGCAGATGCCGCTGACGAATGAGATACTGTGCTAAGGTGACAGCATGTGCCTTGGGGTCACAGCAAGAGAATATATTGCGAAGAGGAATCAGAAACTGAGTAAATTCCCTTACACATAGTAGCTGTCCTCGGGTTTGTATGGAATTAGGTCGCTTTGCCCGAACAAATATAATTGCTTGGTCAGCAGTCATTCTTGTTGCAAAAACTAAGTAACATGCTATTAAAACACCTGAACAGTGAAGAAGAGAATATTGATATGAGAAAAGCTTATATTTTTATTTATACTCTTTGGTGATTTAAAATTTGAATATCTGTTAGGAAACCATATAAATACAGAAACATTTTAAGGACAATGATAACTTTTTGTACAGGTGTTCATCTATTTACTAAGTCTATGTGGCAACCCTCCCCTTGACTGAGAACACTTGGTCACCTCTGCACTCCAGGGCAAACACCAAGAACTGTCACAGTGAAGCTGAGTAGGTGTGGAGTGAGGGGGGATGACTGAGTGTGGAGGGTGATGACTGAATAAACTGATGACCTGGCCCATTGACTGTCATTAATGCCCAGCTCCAACATGGAAGAAAGCCAATCCTGCTTTCCACGCTGAACAGCTTTTAAAAATTTCTATCCAATCAGTCTGTACACTCTACTTGGAACTTCCCACCCCTGCCATCTTTGACATCAACTGGTGGCACATTCCAGATTGGCATTTTTCCTACTTGGGTATTTTTATCTTTGGCAATTATTCACATTCACAATCTATTTTTTTCCCCTGATGATTCTTATTTAAGACTAAACTAATGCCTAAACTAATATGTATTTTCCTTTAGACCACAACTATTTTTCTATAAGCACTTAATATTAAGGAAAATAGCCTTAACAGTATAAACATTATGTATTCTTGTTAATTAATACTAAATTAAAATGAATAATAAAAAGTCAAATATAAAAGTTAATTAACATCAAGTAAAAGGCAATTCAAAAGACATCTGTGTAAATCACCAAGTTTGTGAATCTCGTTACACATGAAAATCAGAGCCTCTGAAAAATGCATGTTTTCCTAGTACATGGCAAGGTCCAACCTATCTTTCTCACTAGGATATGGCAGTTCTTTAGGGTAAGTATGAAATATCTGCAGAGCTATCATGTGGAATCCCTAGAACAGTGAGATTTTGGCTCAACCATGAGAGCTGACAGTCTGGGACAGAACTGAGTCTCTACCCTAAAGATGCTCCCCAGAAGGTGGAAGACCCAGTGGTAGGTATATGGGTACACTGTGGACAGAGTCGAGCTCAGGTGTCTGGCTAGATTACATGACAATGAAGATTCCAACTCTTTTTTTTTTTTTTTTTTGTGGTACGCGGGCCTCTCACTGCTGTGGCCTCTCCCGTTGTGGAGCACAGGCTCCGGACGCGCAGGCTCAGCAGCCATGGCTCGTGGGCCCAGCCGCTCCTCGGCATGTGGGATTTTCCCGGACCGGGGCACGAACCCGTGTCCCCTGCATCGGCAGGCGGACTCTCAACCACTGCGCCACCACGGAAGCCCAATTCCAACTCTTTTTGTGCCTCAATATCAGTATTGCACTGATATTCTGCAGCATTTTTAAGTAAAATCATTGATTTTTATATAGAATTCTAGGTACAGGTAACACTCTCCTTTATAAACAAAATCCTTACAGCCATGGGTTTTAAATCATGGCCCTGCCACTTACTTGATGTAGCAAATTAACCTCCTTCAAAACTTACATTTTTGCTAAAGACTTAAAAAGATAGGTGAAACAATGCTTGCTATTTTCATTATTATTTTGGTTAAGGAAAATTACATTTTAAAAAGACACTGCATATTAAAAACAAAATGTTGATTTTTTCCTTTAAAAAAGAAAATCAGAAAGATCATTTAGCTAGCTTTGGAAATCCACCTATTTATTACTCAATATGATGAGGTTTTAGCACTAAATCATTCAAAAATACTCTTATGAATATATGGTCACTGAAGCTATCTAAGATATTTCAAGTATCTTTTACTGACTTGTTCCATTGGACTTAAAACTTTGATAGGAATCTGAAAACTATCCTCTAGAATTAGGAAATATTCCTTATATGTTTAAACATGTAGAAGGACAATAAAACCACCTCCTAGAATTTACCTGTTCGACCAAGCCCTGCATGACAATGGATAGCTACTTTTCCTTCTTGTAAGGCAAATGTCATCACCTTCACCATATCTAAGATGGTGGTAAGGGATGCTACACCATAATCCTTCCATCCAAAATTGTAGAAGTAAACTGGACAATGAGAAAGAGAACAAGAAGAAAATCAACATACAGGAAAAATACTTGTAAAGACATTTGAAAAAAGTGAGTGAATTCATGAAAAGTATAAAGCTGTAAGGCATGCAGATCTCACTGGATGAGTAGACCTAAAATAATAGGCTTTTTACATTTCCAGTAAATTTACTGTTAACATTTCTTAAAAAGAACATTCTATATTACTTAACACATTTCCTGCTGAAACTCAGTCAGAAAGAATTAAGGAAAAGCAGGATTGCAAATTAAAGTCAATGATCTATGCCAAAATTACTCAACCATGGAGGGAAAGCATGCAACCTTGTTTAGCATGGAAACATGTCTAACTGACTGATAAATGGCATAAGGTAGTACATACAGATTTTCTAACTAGTGGGATAAAAAAGCTAACATACACTTCTTAAAAACAAGTTGTAGATTGTCACATACAGAATCCCTGCATCCTACCCAGGGGCAGAGCTATGCAGTAGGTAAAAGCATGAATGAGTCCTGGGTTCCAATCCTGCTGCCATGTTTAAGCTGTGTGATCTTGGGCAAGTCAGAACTTCCTCAGCCTGTGTGACCTCATGTGTGAAGCAGAACAACTATATTATGTGACTGCTTTAAGGATTAAATGAGATGACAGGTCTGGATACTGTTTATATTAATTATACAGGCATTATTTCTACAAGGTCTCCTCTCAAGTCCCCTCTCACAGGGAAAAAGAAATCTTATACTTTCAACACCAATACCACAGAAGAATGATAGCATTATTTAAAGTCAAAGTTAGCTCATCTTCACTTTTTAGAAGCCCTACTACACTACTATGCAGTAACTGTTTATTTCCATCACCTTTTTAACCTAAGAGCTGAATAGACAGAAAGTCTCTGAGTTCTGTCCTTGGTAACTCATGGAGAAGAGGATGGAAGGACTTACTGCCAGCCTCCATGAAGGCTTCAGGAAGGTATGTGAAGCCACTTTCTTGTTCCAGAGGGTTCCCACAGCTGGCATGCTCACCAGGACGCTGCAGGTTGATGATACTTTTTATGCCATGGCTTAAAGGAAAAAGAAAAAAAAATTAGTCATATTGGGAGGTAGTGTTAAAAAAATTAACCATTTTTGGCATTAATAAACATTATTAACTACTTTCAAAACCTTAATTGTCTTATTTGAAATAAGTTCTTCACACTCCTGTTGGTAAAATGAAAGCACCTTTCCATTTGAAGTCAAAAGCAATAGAAGAGAAAACACAAGCTGGCTTGTTAAAGTGTGTAAACACGCAACGTTTACCTTCGGAACTGCTCGATGATGCAGTACTTCTCGAGGAGCTCAGTGGATGGGCGTGCCATGGCCAGGATATTATCAGTGACCCTACAGATGGGAGGAGGGACTGGTGATATGCACAAAACTGAGAAAGCAAGATTTCAAGCCCTTACTTTTTCTGTGATTTCAACAATGCTATAAGGTAAGAATCTCCTTATACAAATCCGACTTCAATTCTGTATTATGATTAGGGCTCTAAGAAACCCTAGCTTCTTAAATCCCTGGAAAAAATTCCAGGACATTAAGTATTTATGGACTCCAGCAAAGTACTTTCAAGGACTTTCATGAGATTATAGTGGACATGATGGAATGATGGAGAAACCTCAGCTGGCAGCAAAGGACATCCTGGATTAGTTATCCAAAGGTTACTGACTAAATGAGGAGGGCCAGCTGGGAGGCATTTTTAGTTACATAGCTACCTGTACCTCAGTTACCTAATGTATTGAGTAGGGATAATGCCTGCCTCACAAGGTTGGTGTGAGAATTCAATATGATGTGAATGTAAAGACTTTAGCACAAATCCTAGCATGTGGTTATGAATAAATGCTGAGTTATTGTAATTTTGCAAAAAATATGGCTTTGGAGTCAGCCGGACCTGGTTTCAAACGCTGGCTTTTCTACTTTCTAGCTGTGTAGCAAATTACTTAGTCCCTCTGGACTTCAATTCCTTCACCAATAAAATGACATTAATGATGCCTACTTAAAGAGTTTTATGAAGATAATAATTTGAGAGTGTTCAGCACCGTGCCTGGCTTTTAACCAAATGGATGTTTACTGAGTGTACAAATGGATAGAAACCCAGTAAATGGCTATCACTCTCACTAGGGCTCTGGCTTCACTCTGTTCTGATTACATTTCTCACCAGTGGCCTAGTGAAAGATACACAAGGTAGACTATTGCAAGCTGTGGGTCACAAGAACCTGAGAGGAGTAACAGAGACATTAGATGAACAGGTCAGGATTCAGAAAGATACTATCCCTCATGCCTGGGGCAATGTCTAAAACTGTTTAACAGGGACCCCCAAAGGTTTGGGACCCCCCAAATTTAATAGCACTTAGTGTAGGATTGAGAGAGATGTAACATGAAAGCAGTAGAGGCGAAAAAAGTTCAGATAGTTTAGTCAACAATAAACCAAAAATATGAATGTGACCTTAAGCTTCATTATTAGAAATTTACTTGTCTGACCACACCTCAGGAATAGTGTTTGCTTTTTCACAACATTCTTCAAGAAAGATAGTGATAAACTAGAACATGATCTGTGGAGAACAACAGTGACAGTGGACCCCAGACTATAGTACTACACATGTATCCAGAAAATCCAATATGACAAGGTACAGGGTTGCAAGTTAGTAAGCTGGTTGACAAATATCTAATTTGTAAATGAATTCTTGCTCTATAAAATGATTCACAAGCAGAGTTCTTTGAATAGTGAATTCCTCTTAGTGCATTCCAAATGTGATTTGGTTTTGAATATCAGAATTTTTTAGAGATATCACTACATCAAAAAAGGTTTACTCGACAGTTTACTATTAATAATAAAAGCAGTATGATTCAATAATGAATGAATTACACTTACATACCATAAACAAAGTAAGCATCTTATATCGTCTACTGAACTGACAACTCGTACCACCTTCTACTGAGGCGACTGGAAGTGTATGTATTTGTATGAAAATGTATCCTTTTATACAGAATACAGGAACAAAATAAAAACGAGGCTAAAGCTTACCTGTATGAAACTGAAAAACTACCTATGTACCTCATAATTTCTCAAATTTATAGTTGAACATTTAAATTATTTTTAGCAATTTCTGAAATTTAAGAGCTATCTAGTTACCATTTCTTTAAGATACTTTACATACAGTATACCATTCAATTAAAAAAAAACCCTATAGGGTTGGTTTCATTATTTCCATTTTACAGATCAGGAAACTGTGGCTCCGACTGCCTGTGTGAGTAGACCAAGATCACACAGCTTGTCAAGTGGCAAAGCCAGGGATGGAGGTGAGGTCCTCCGATTTCAGAACCCCACATTCTTCTACAGCCCACTGCCTCCTGTCCATTCTGTTTTCCCACTTAGCAGTAGGTGGGAGCTACCAAAGACAGACAGAATCACTTACCAGGATGAGTAGACCCCCTTAATAGCTTGCTCCTGTTCACTCCAGCGAGCTGCATTTTCATACTTGCAAGCTTTGCCACCACATGCCATGGAACAGGCCATATGTCCAGGAATGACATGCCGTAAACGCTCTCCAACTTTTGTATACTTTGGTGTTGGACGTCCTGAATTTCCTAGAACATTCAAAGGGACGATTCAAAATCCTACTCTCCGAACAGAATAGTAACATGGGAAACAGCTTCCATTTTCTCTCAGGATTGTAGATGACAAGCTGGTGCTAAGTCCCCTTCACTCTGTCAGGAATAAAACCGTTTCCCTTTCGTGTAAGTACACTATCCTTTACTACAGAAAAGGCTTTTGCACACAATAATCTCCACATGTCACATTGGTAATGAAAAGGAAGAAACTGTAAAAGCAGATCTACAAGGGAATGAGTTTTGTGCAAAAACTACATTTTTAATGAAAAAACACAAAACATTCAATCATTTTTATCTCCTATTACATGTCTACTGAATCTCTTAGCATAACAGACAATAAAAAGTATAATGCAGGATTAATTGTCAAAAATTTAAAAAGTATCAACACAGTATAACCTCTTCACAGTTCTTATATTTAAACTCAAAGCTGTGGCAATCTTTAAGAAGAAAAGGAGCTTTACTTTTTCTCTCGGGGCAAGTTGGGTTTCTCTCAGCACAGCTGATGGAGGACATGGCCACCATCACCTGGAGAGAGGATGACGAGAGCATCTTGGCAGTGGAGCTGCGCCGCCCCTGCTGCAGTCGCACGATGGGGTCGGAGGCAGAGTGTCGTCGGCCCTGGAAAAAGGAGCTGAGGAATGGCACAGCAGAAAGCCTCCGGGGTGGATCCTGCATGGCGCTGGGCTTCCAGGAGGGAAGAGCTGGAGGCAAGATGTCAGCGCCAGCCTGCTCCATGATGAAGTTACACTGAAACATGAGCATCACTCTGCGTGATCTAACTGCCATTCAGGATAGGCTGACTTGTTTCCATAGTGACAAACAAAGAAACTACTGATTCCCACTCAGATCTGTACAAGCAAAATCCCATATGAATGGATTGTTTTGAACAGACTGTTCAAATATAAGGAAGAATAACATGTATTTTAAATAGATTATACTTAAAATGTGACTTTTCTATTGTTTCTCAAACACATTTTAAAAGATCTGACTGCTCAAAGAATTACATCTAAAATACTGTAATGAATTTAGAAAAATGTCTTTCTGATGTAAACACACACATATTAAAATATTTAAATTTTGTTATTCCTTTCATATCTATTCTTTGAACAGTTTGAAAAATATTCTCTTTCTACTGCTCTCTGGAACAGGGCTGATAAAAAGTTAATTGTAACAAAGTGAGAGAGTGGCATGGACATATAGACACTACCAAATGTAAAACAGATAGCTAGTGGGACGCAGCACAGGGAGATCAGCTCGGTGCTTTGTGACCACCTAGAGGGGTGGGATAAGGAGGGTGGGAGGGAGACGCAAGAGGGAGGGGATATGGGGTATATGTATATGTATAGCTGATTCACTTTGTTAAACAGCAGAAACTAACACAACGTTGTAAAGCAATTATACTCCAATAAAGATGTTAAAAAAAAAGTTAATTGTAATAAAGTGGGATATACTAGATACCTCTAACACTATTAAAACACTATTATAAAAAAAGAAAAACCTGTTTTTTTAATAGAACTATTAAAGAAATGCTTGGATAGAACAAATAAAGACATCTGTAGGGCTGATATATTAATCAAAAGACATTTATATTCATATTCTTATTTTCAGAATGTGAAAACCCAATTCTTGGTTATTGGATAGTAATAGTAGTCATAACTATAGCCCTCAAAAACTCAAAGACACGATTCTGTGCCTTTTGTTGCTGACTATGGGGAAAAGAAAAGCTTCAGTAATGTCTTGGCAGAGGCATAGGAAGAAAATTCACTAAGTATCACATTTTTTAAAGGAACTGGATGAGGGGGAGGTTGCAACTTGATGATCAAGGATATAAAGAACACAGAAACTATAACAACCACCAACTGTCTGCCTCCTCTCTTGTTAATGTCAAGCTGCACACCCTAACCCCACCCCCGTGTCTCTCTCCCTCTGTCTCTCCAAATGGTATTTCAGCCATGTGCAGGTGGAAACAGTCTACTGTCATAGATAGGGTTCTTCTTTGTTTTGTTCTGTTTTATTTTAACAATTAATAATGCTTTAAAGCGTGCTCCTTTTAAAACACAGCCCCCATCTCCCCAAATGGATGTGCTTTGTCAAATAAGACAGAGTAGCTCAATTTGGTGCCCAAATTCCTACGAGTATAGCATCCTGCCCCTGTTATTTTGCATACAGCAATGGAAAAGAATTCCTTTTAACATACCTAACCCAGAAGGCACAGCTTCCACACAGTTTTACAGGAAAGGAAAGAGTAGAGGATGCGGTGTGGAAGGCAAGTTGGAACCTGATGGCAAGAGACCCTAAATGCTCAAACTAAGGGGTCTGAGTCTGCTATCTGGGGAACAGGGAGTCTGACTCAAGTTTCTTAGTGTTAACATTCCCTGCAAAGATAGGGCCGGGAGCCAAGGACTAGGGGCCTGCTGGGACTGTGACTGTGTGAACGGAGCTAAGCATGGAAACAAGACAGTACAGGGGCAGACACTGCACTGGGTGCTGAGACTTCAAGCCTAAGTGAGCAGCAGCAAGATACTGAAGCAGGTAAATATGGAAGTCCATGAGAAGAAGGTGCGAGAGAAAATCCGGCAGGCAAGTTCCATCTGAGATGAAAGGCATGTGAGGCAGCAACTAGGAGGTCTCAACCAGTGAGTAGGAAATGCGTGATCTGTGCAGCTCTAAGGACATCCACAGAGGAGAGTCCAAGTGACTCTGTTCTCAACAGTTCTGAAAATGAGAATGAATTTGATGAGGATAGGACTTGTCTGGACCAGGCTAAGGAACGAAAGGTTTATGTATTAAAATACAATGTCTTACAGATGTGTGAAACAAGAAGTGTGAGTATATGTAACTAAACTGACCCAAAAAATGAATTAAATAACTATTTTCAAAAAGAATACAAAAAGAGACCAATTTGGTACAAGTTCTAATATCTTTTATTCCATGAATTAGAAGATAATCCCTATAAAGTCACGGCATGATTGTTTTTCGGCAACATTCTGTGAACAAAAATGTGGTTATGTGGAGATGTGGATTTCTGAGGTCAAGGAGTTTGGCACAATAGCCTAAAAATCAATTTAAAAATTTAAATTGGGGTGAATTATAGATTTCTAATGATGAATTGTTCAGACTTTTAGAAATAATGTTTTAATATTTATTTAAATTACCAATAGGGAAAAAAGAGAAGCCTTATCTTTAGATAGAAGGAGGAACAAGACTATTTTATTTTCTATTTCATGTATTATATAAGATGGAAGTATTTTAGAGTAAGAGTAATTCTATGAAGGGCCATACTTTCAACAGAAACTAAAAGGTAAAGAACTGAGTTATTTGTAGTGAGGTGGATGGACCTAGAGTCTGTCATACAGAGTGAAGTAAGTCAGAATGAGAAAAACAAGTACCGAATGCTAACACATATATATGGAATCTAAAAAAAAAAAAAAGTTAGATGAACCTAGGGCCAGGACATGAGTAAAGACACAGACATAGAGAATGGACTTGAGGACACGGGGAGGGGGAAGGGTAAGCTAGAACAAAGTGAAAGAGTGCATGGACTTATAAATACTACCAAATGTAAAATAGATAGCTAGTGGGAAGCAGCCACATAGCATGGGGACAGCTCGGTGCTTTGTGACCACCTAGGGGGTGTGGGATAGGGAGAGTGGGAGGGAGACGCAAGAGGGAGGAGATATGGGGATATATGATACGTATAGCTGATTCACTTTGTTATAAAGCAGAAACTAGCAGAAACTAACACAACATTGTAAAGCAATTATACTCCAATAAAGATGTTACAAAAAAAAAAGGTAAAGAAACTTTTTTTCTGGCAACCACAGAGAAAGTCTATAGAACCTCGTTATTATAAGCTACATTCACCTCTCTGCTCTCCTTCCCTCCTTCCTCCATAGTTATAACTTGAGGCCACAAGAAACAACACTACTGTTGTTTCTCCACTTACCTGCTAATAGGATCTATATTTTCCTTCTCCGACAAAGTGTTTTTCTAAATACATAAGAAAAAAAAATCAGTTTTCTATATTCCATGAATATAAAATCATAGGGGACCCTGCCTCATTACTATTTTTACCCTTTTTCTTCCAAATATGCTATCTCTAAAAAAAAATCAGGCTCCAAGAAAAAGTAGGAAAACAAAAGATAATCCCCATGACCAATCCTATACTCCCCCCTAAGATGCTGTCATCATCAATGCATAAAAGACCCCTCTCAAAGCATAAAGAATATGGGTGCTGCACTCTAAACACAACAATACCTTTGTGGCCAATGGCCTGTTTGTAGGTAGGCAATCAGACCTTCCCAAATTCAGAATAATATTTAAGGAACCAAATGAGATACTGGTCATTGCAAATGTGAAATTAAGCACAGTAAACAACAAAGAAACCTACCTAAAGTTACTGATGAGCCCTTGGTCTTTCCTCTTTAATTTCTACATGTGGGTGGTTAGAGCACTAAAGAGTCTAAAGAGATGTGGAGCCTCGAGAACTGGTAATTCCCTTTTTTACTCAAGAAAGGACTAATAACTTCCTATTTAAACAAACTCATGCAACAATAGGCCCAAGAATGCAGTGGGAGATGGAGGTCCATCTGGGCTCAGTCCTAAGTCAATACAGGAGTCATTTCCAGGAACTGGAAATGGACTAGAATGCTGACTTTACAGCTTCTTGTTTTCCACTTTTTGTGACAGGAGGCTCACTTCTCACAAGGCAACTAACTATTCAACTGTTTGACAGCTCAAGATGTTTTCTAACGTTGAGTCAAAATCCATTTCTCTGTAAACACTGGTCCTGGTTCTTCCCTCTAAAAATTAAAAATAAAGCATCTCCTTGACTTGCAAGGTTTTCAAATATCTGAAGACAGAACTTCTCTAAGTCTTCCCCTATTCAGGTCAAATCTTCTTAATTTTTCAAACATTCCTAGTATACGTCATTGTTTCCAGATCCTTCACTATAATTTCCCTTCTTCAGAGAGCCCTCCCTCTCCCCTTTACAGCTAAACTTCTAAAAAAGTTGACTTCATTTGCCATTTCCATTTGTCACCTTCTCGTCCTCAATCTATTCAACTCTGGTCTCTGTCTTCAGCATCCACTGAAAATTGATCTTGATAAGGTCTCTGATGCCTTTTTATAGTTTCTGTCTTATTTTGACTGCTTAGCACATTTAACACAGTTCAACAATTTAGTTTTTTTTTATTAACAACTTTATTGGAGTACAATTGCTTTAGGATGGTGTGTTACCTCCTGCTTTATAACAAAGTGAATCAGTTATACATATACATATATCCCCATGTCTCTTCCCTCTTGCGTCTCCCTCCCTCAAACCCTGCCTATCCCACTTCTCTAGGTGGTCACAAAGCACTGAGCTGATCTCCCTGTGCTATGTGGCTGCTTTCCACTACCTATCTATTTTACGTTTGGTAGTGTATATATGTCCATGCCACTCTCTCACTTTGTCACAGCTTACCCTTCCCCCTCCCCATATCCCCAGGTCCATTCTCTAGTACGTCTGTGTCCATATTCCACTCTTGCCCCTAGGTTCTTCATGACAATTTCTTTTTTTTTAGATACCATATATATGTGTTAGCATAAGGTATTTGTTTTTCTCTTACTGACTTACTTCACTCTGTATGACACACTCTAGGTCTATCCACCTCACTGTAAATACCTCAATTTTGTTTCTTTTTATGGCTGAGTAAAATTCCACTGTATATATGTGCCACATCTTCTTTATCCATTCATCTGTTGATGGACACTTAGATTGCTTCCATGTCCTGGCTATTGTAAATAGAGCTGCAATGAACATTGTGGTATGTATTTTTTGAATTATGGTTTTCTCAGGGTATATGCCCTGTAGTGGGATTGCTGGGTTGTATGGTAGTTCTATTTATAGTTCTTAAAGGAACCTCCATACTGTTCTCCATAGTGACTGTATCAATTTACACTCCCACCAACAGTGCAAGAGGGTGCCCTTTTCTCCACAGCCTCTTCAGCATTTATTGTTTTCTCCACAGCCTCTTCAGCATTTATTGTACACTTTTTGATGATGGCCATTCTGACTGGTGTGAGATGATATCTCATTGTAGTTTTGATTTGCATTTCTCTAATTAATGATGTTGAGCATTCTTTCATGTGTTTGTTGGCAATCTGTATATCTTCTTTGGAGAAATGTCTATTTAGGTCTTCTGCCCATTTTGGGATTGGGTTGTTTGTTTTTTTGATATTGAGCTGCATGAGCTCCTTGTAAATTTTGGAGATTAATCCTTTGTCAGTTGCTTCGCTTGCAAATATTTTCTCCCATTCTAAGGGTTGTCTTTTTGTCTTCTTTATGGTTTCCTTTGCTGTGCAAAAGCTTTTAAGTTTCATTAGGTCCCATTTGTTTATTTTTGTTTTTATTTCCATTTCTCTAGGAGGTAGATCAAAAGGGATCTTGCTGTGATTTACAACATGGAGTGTTCTGCCTATGTTTTCCTCTAAGAGTTTAATAGTGTCTGGCCTTACATTTAGGTCTTTGAGTTTATTTTTGTGTATGGTACTAGGGAGTGTTCTAATTTCATTCTTTTACATGTAGCTGTCCAGTTTTCCCAGCACCACTTACTGAAGAGGCTGTCTTTTCTCCACTGTATAGTCTTGCCTCCTTTATCAAAGAAAAGGTGACCATATGTGCATGGGCTTATCTCTGGGCTTTCTATCCTGCTCCATTCATCTATATTTCTGTTTTTGTGCCACTACCATACTGTCTTGATTACTGTAGCTTTGTAGTAAAGTCTGAAGTCAGGGAGCCTGATTCCTCCAGCTCCGTTTTTCTTTCTTAAGATGGTTTTGGCTATTCAGGGTCTTTTGTGTTTCCATACACATTGTGAAATTTTTTGTTCTAGTTCCCTGAAAAATGCCAGTGGTAGATTGATAGGGATTGCACTGAATCTGTAGATTGCTTTGAGTAGTAGAGTCATTTTCACAATGTTGATTCTTTCAATCCAAGAACATGGTATATCTCTCCATCTGTTTGTATCATCTTTAATTTCTTTCATCAGTGTTTTATAATTTTCTGCATACAGGTCTTTTGTCTCCTTAGGTAGGTTTATTACTAGATATTTTTTTCTTTTTGTTGCAATGGTAAATGGGAGTGTTTTCTTGATTTCACTTTCAGATTTTTCATCCTTAGTGTATAGGAATGCCAGAGATTTCTGTGCATTAATTTTGTATCCTGCTACTTTACCAAATTCATTGATTAGCTCTAGTAGCTTTCTGGTAGCATCTTTAGGATTCATTTTGTATAGTATCATGTCATCTGTAAACAGTGATAGCTTTACTTCTTCTTTTCCAATTTGGATTCCTTTTATTTCTTTTTCTTCTCTGATTGCTGTGGCTAAAACTTCCAAAACTATGTTGAATAAGAGTGGTGAGAGTGGGCAACCTTGTCTTGTTCTTGATCTTAGTGGAAATGGTTTCAGTTTTTCACCATTGAGGATGATGTTGGCTGTGGGTTTGTCATATATGGCCTTTATTATGTTGAGGTAAGTTCCCTCTATGCCTACTTTCTGCAGGGTTTTTATCATAAATGGGTGTTGAATTTTGTCGAAAACTTTCTCTGCATCTATTGAGATGATCATATGGTTTTTCTCCTTCAATTTGTTAATATGGTGTATCACATTGATTGATTTGCGTATATTGAAGAATCCTTGCATTCCTGGGATTAAACCCCACTTGATCATGGTGGATGATCCTTTTAATGTGCTGTTGGATTCTGTTTGCTAGTATGTTGCTGAGGATTTTTGCATCTATGCTCACCAGTGATATTGGCCTGTAGTTTTCATTCCTTGTGACATCTTTGTCTGGTTTTGGTATCAAGGTGATGGTGGCCTCATAGAATGAGTTTGGCAGTGTTCCTCCCTCTGCTATATTTTGGAAGCGTTTGAGAAGGATAGGTGTTAGCTCTTCTCTAAATGTTTGACAGAATTTGCCTGTGAGCCATCTGGTCCTGGGCTTTTGCTTGTTGGAAGATTTTTAATCACAGTTTCAATTTCACTGCTTGTGACTGGTCTGTTCATATTTTCTATTTCTTCCTGGTTCAGTATTGGAAGGTTGTGCAATTCTAAGAATTTGTCCATTTCTTCCAGGTTGTCCATTTTATTGGCATAGGGTTGCTTGTAGTAATCTCTCATGATCCTTTGTATTTCTGCAGTGTCAGTTGTTACTTCTCCTTTTTCATTTCTAATTCTATTGACTTGGGTCTTCTCCTTTGTTTTCCTGATGAGTCTGGCTAATGGTTTATCAATTTTGTTTATCTTCTCAAAGAACCAGCTTTTAGTTTTATTGATCTTTGCTATCGTTTCCTTCATTTCCTTTTCATTTATTTCTGATCTGATCTTTATGATTTCTTTCCTTCTGCTAACTTTGTGGATTTTTGTTCTTTCTCTAATTGCTTTAGGTGTAAGGTTAGGTTGTTTATTTGAGATGTTTCTTGTTTCTTAAGGTAGGCTTGTATTGCTATAAACTTCCCTCTTAGAACTGCTTTTGCTGCATCCCATAGGTTTTGGGTCATCGTGTTTTCATTGTGATTTGTTTCTGGGTATTTTTTGATTTCCTCTTTGATTTCTTCAGTGATCTCTTGGTTATTAGGTAGTGTATTGTTTAGCCTCCATGTGTTTGTATTTTTTACAGATCTTTTCCTGTAATTGATATCTAGTCTCATAGCGTTGTGGTCAGAAAACATACTTGATATGATTTCAATTTTCTAAAATTTA